>NW_027526445.1:7364599-7572099 GCF_048455015.1 Haemaphysalis longicornis
ATGGTCGCATGTTATATCCCAACCTCAAAACATGCCTACCATGAACGCATAAATTGGTCTAAGCAGCCATGATACTGTCGAATAGGGTTTTTAGATGTGACACCTAGCGTTGGTTTTTTAGTTTTTAAATCCAACTGGCTTCAGTCTCTCAATCGACAATTGTGGTATAAGAAATATATCTGATTTTTCTTTTTATATAAATGTGATGATTATTGGATGCTATGTCGTGATAGAGTTATTCTGACATATTCCCGTACAAAGGGAATACGTGAGGCGACGTCTATCAGGTTACTATGAGGCAGTGCCACTTCCAGCGATGACACAAAAAACAGCGGTTCACAGACACCTCAGGCGCAGTGATTTGCGTTGTATTAACTTTAAAGCACAATACGAACGAGAATGCTTGTGCCTATATTCCATTCACACAATACAAACTTAACACACTTACTGGAATATTCCCGCCGCCGCCAGAACAACTCGGTAAGCAGCACGACCCGGAAGGGCGATCGATGCAAAACACCAAATCATGTTTTTCATTTTCCACATAGAGTAACGCCTGGCAAAATTCTTGCTCCGACCGTAGATATCCAATTGGCTTGTTTCCCGGAAGTGTTACTTCCAACTGTGAACAAAGCATCGCATCTTCATATTATTACAGTTAACTGCGGGTTATAGAGGTTAAATAAACTTTCGCTCTGTAAGTGAGGTACAAATAAACTTCTCAAACTCTTTTTAATTTTCTTGTTGTGACGGTTCGTGGGCACAAACGATTAAAAGTGTTACTAAAGCAGTATGCATTCGCTGAATTCGCCATGATTCGTAAACCCTGCTGGTTATAGGCTTCCTCCATTTGCAATAGTTTTGTATGTTTACGTAAGGATTTTTCATGACCATCCTACTACGTGCGCTACAGGTTGACGGCCTCTCCCATTAACCTCGAAGTGCCCCTGTTCAAAGCCACTCGAGTGCATTCTTAGAGCCAAAAATTTCCTTTTTCGTTTCTCCATCGAGTAAATGGCCTTTATCCTTTTGTACGCCCGTCTGTAGGTGTCCACGGTGCCACCCTGGTAGTCCACGCTTTCAAAAATAGCTAATGATATTGAATTGAAAGTCAATTAACTTTTCTCAGTACGTTGTATTGAGAGTGAGTTGATTTCTCTCTCTGCCCCCCTCACAGATAGCAACCGTGGAAACAATTCTGAATAAAAACAATTTGTAATGAGTTTTGTTTAAAAATTGGCCGCCGCGTTTCAATTGAAACTGTATGCTGTGTTTTATTTGAAACTCCATTGACAAATGTCTACATGTGTGTTGATTTGCAATTGACAGTCTGTTTACTCTCAATAGACTTTTTTCTGTGAAGTTCCTCTTGACACATATCAATTGAAAGAAAATTGAGAAAAGTCTTTTGAGTTCCACTCGAGTCTTTGTTGAAACTTTATTAATACTCCAATTGAGGTCCGTTTTTCAAAATGTCAAATGAAATCCTATTCAGCACATTCAAAACAGCCTGTTTTATTTCATTTCAGTTTTTATCAAGTTATTTCAACAATTGCCTAGTAAAGTTCAATTGACTGTAACAAATATACATTAATGAGTCCGCTTCAATAATGCAAACATATTCTAAAAACTGTCATCAAGGTGTGCATTGAGCAGGTGAAATAGTGATGTGCTTCATGGCAAAGCTTCCTTTATTCCTCACAAACGCATCACGGGAGGGCTGGAGCATGAGATGACCCACTTGGCTACTTGAATGTGTAGCCTGCCATGTACAACAAACAGACTTGTCTGTTTGCAGCCGTACAGTACGAAATGATGATTACACCCCTTCTCCATTAAGCATGCTGGTCTAAGTAGCTTGCCGTTTTAGAACTTCGACAGCTTGTATTTTTGGAAAGCAAGGCTAGGAAATAGCAGTTCAACAAATGTATAAGCTTTTCTCATGTTTTCGTGTGTTAAATCTAGCTAGACACATAAATTGTTTCTACAATTGGTAGGGAGTAGAATGCCTTTACTTGCACGCCTTCCGCATTAAAGTGCCTTAACTCTACATGAACGATTATGCTTGAAGGCCGGCAGAGAGCCGCGAAATCACCCGCATGGGTTCTTTATCGAGTCTTCCACATTTTTCAGGCCCAAAAGAATTCTACATAGGCCTATTATTACTGGTTGAGCCACTACCTGAAAGGAGAAACCCCTAACCTGTCAAAAAGCATACCTGTCAACATGTGGATTTTTTCTTGAAATTTCAATGCTTGAATTATAATAACACAAAATTGGAGAACTGGGAACTTCTATGAACTAGTTTACAAAACTGTGGCCTTGATAAAAAACTAGCGCCAGTTGGTGCTGTCAACTAAAGTAACTACAAAAGACAATCATTGCAAATGGCTTTATAAATGGATCAGCAAATAATGCTTTGTGCTTACCGACTAGTGAAAAATATACATAAAATGTCCATACAGAGCCTGACTGAAAAAATACATTGTTACTAAAATTTTGCAGTCTTTAACTCTCGTACGCCGAAGTACAGTGTGTGCCCTGAAGTACACTATAACAAACAAGTAGCACTACCCAGCATCCTGAAGCGAATATTTGAGAAATGGCTATATCGATATTTTTGCCTTAATCGTAACAGCGGCGGAGGAGTTTCCCAATATAACAAGGTTTACACGCAAGGATAACAGGAAACAGTTTTGTTCGGTGTGGCGGAAAAGTGCAGAGTTGCTCTAAATGAGAAATGGCGAAAAGAACGCACCAACAATGCTATGTCTCCTTTGTAATCGCGGATCTGCTGCTTGCTGGCGCGATCTCGTCTTCGGGGCAATCGTTGTTGCCTTTCTGCATGGACCAAGCCCCGTCATCCCAGCCCTCATCCGGCTGCTCTGCAATTTTCCCTTGCCTGCCGTATCCCCTGGTGCCCGCCATGGCGCCTCGATCACCGACGTCATCTTCAAGAGGACCTATAAAGCACCCGCTTCAACGCTTCGGAATCAGTGGGCATGGCGAAAAGAACGCACCAACATTGCTAAATACACGTGTCCCCTTTGTAATCCAAGTTAGTCATTCATACTGCTCTGACAAATCTATTAACAGGTGTCTTGTCATCTTGCCATGCCCACGCACATGTTTATGTATTATGTACGAGTGAATGTTAGGTCTCAAACTTCTCTTATGCGGAGACATAAGTCAAACCCTGGCCCCGAGGTTACACTAAAACTATTTTCGATGGTCAAGCTGTAATTCTTAAGGCAATTGATGAATTGAAATTGCAACTAGGTGCTACAAACGCCGCATTAGCTGAAATAAGCGCCACAGTCTCCGAAGTTGACAGGCGTATGAATGAAATGACGCAAGAAACATGCAAAATTGACGGCCTTGGCACATCTTTGGGTTTGATTCGCTCGTCTATTAATCAGCAGTCCGGGAAACTAGTCATCTCTAGGATCGTAGCCGTCGTTCAACTGTGATTGTGTATAGTATACCTGAGGCTGCTGATGAAAACGAAAGCATACTTAAAGCAAAAGTGGTGAATGAAGTGTTTGAAAAGAAACTAAAAGTCTCGTGTAAATCAGTTGGCAGAATTCACAGGCTTGGCCGTGGTGGCGGAAACCGCCCTACAATTCTTTACCTGCAGGACTTTAATGAAAAACAGACAATTCTGAAAAATGCCAAAAAACTTAAAGGAACTAACATCTTTATTTCAAATGACTACCCTCAGCGCACACTTCGAAGGCGTAAGTTGCTGTGGGAAACCGCAAAAACTGATAAAGTCAATGGGAAGAACTTCTACCTCATCCACGATAAACTACACATTCACGACGACACGTTTGTATGGGATGAAGATAACAACGAGAGGGTAAAAGTTTCTCTCACCCGAAAATTGCATGACGCCGAAACCATTGAAACCCTTAAAACTGAAAGCACCACGGAAAGCGCATGACGGGTTCCGTGCTTTACACCGCAGCAACTGCGCCCTTTAAATATAAACGCCAGAAGCGTTTTGAACAAAAGTGTTGAATTAGAAAGCGTGTTGTTGTGCTATAACCCCCATGTAGTTGTACTAACCGAAACGTGGCTTAGGGAAGGCATTAGTGATGACGATATAGTTCCTCCTCTCTACAAGGTTTATACAAGAGACAGAGCCTCTTGTGGTGGTGGCGTAGCCGTTATTGTAGACAAAAACCTGTCTGTAACTTTGCTTGAACAGATACCTGACCACGAAAGCGTGTGCCTCAGAGTATATTGCTACGGATGTGCGTTTAACCTTATTGCAGTTTATCGTTCACCGTCCGCTGACCCGGACTTTTTGGCAAAGCTTCAGGATCACACAGTCAGGCTTTTTAAAAACTGCATAATCGTTGCCCGTGATTTTAACCTTCCACATATTGACTGGTCTAAGTTATCATCTCCCTCTCCATCTGACGAAATTATCTTCGATATAATGCTCGCCTCTGACCTTTGACAAACGGTAAACGTCCCAACGCGCGTTCAGGGAACTTCGTCCACTACACTCGATCTTGTATTTCCCAGCCGGTCAATATCTCATGTTCAGGTTAGTGTCGAAGGAGGCATCTCTGACCACAAGCTAGTATATTTTTCATGTCATTTGGGTAATTCTCACCCCCGCGTTTCAGAAAAAAGAAAATTGGTTAAAAATTACTCTACAGGAAACGATGCGTGTGTTCTCGACTACCTTGAATTGGCATTGGATGGTTTCACTCATACCGATGTTAATATCCTTTGGGACAAATTTAAATCAGTCTGTCATTTCTGTCTCGATAACTTTATTCCAAACCGCGCCAAGATAGTACACCGCAGAAATCCTTGGATAAACCGCGACATAATTCACCAAATCCGCAAAATAAAGCGACTTAGAAAACGCAAAAGTAATAACAAAGTAAACTTGCCAACCTTGCGACGAAGGTTGACAGCAAGTATACGTGCCAGTAAACAATTCTATTATTCTGAAACGGTTACAAAATTCTTAAAGGCTGACCCTGCAAAGTTTTGGCACTATCTTAAGGGCACAGGGTAAGGCGAAATTTTGAAAAATGACTTTTTGTTTTTCTTCGCAATTAGGGAAGTTCAATTCCTTGTGCACATTTTCCATATTCACACTTGCCTTAAAAAGTCTTATTTCTCGCTAAAAAAGCAGTTTTCCCGTATGCAAGTAGCAAGTGCCCACATCATCTTAAGAATGTTCTCAGGGTTTATTGTCATTTTTTTCATCAAAAAACTTCCAGTTTCCGATCAAAATGTTTTTCTGGAACCAGCTCTATTAGGAAATTGCTTAGCAACCATTGCATAGCTGATTTTTCAGTGAGGGCAATCCAAAGACCCTGTTGCAGGTTTTTTCCACATTTGCCCTTTGAAGCTGCACACAAAAAACATCTTTCTTGGGCTTCACACTCTAATTATTGCAGCATTGGATGCTGTTCTTTCATTAAATGATAAAGTAATGCATGAGCCAGCATTTTGAAATCATTCAGACCAAAACCTGGGCGCAGCACCACCATGAAGTGGCTTAAAGAGGTTGACTACAAGCAAAATACTTTGTGAACAGATCTGTACGATGGTGCACAAAATAGTCAAGGAAGGACAGACGACCGGGTGAAAAGCAAAAAAATGACTTTGACAGTGATTATGAAGCTGGTGCTTTTTAAATAAATGGCTCCAGTGGTGTTTATGGCAAAAAAGTATTGTTTTTCACCTCTTTTTTTACTTTAAACTCAATTATCTCAAAACAATGTTTTTTCTTACATCGGTACCATTATTTCCTATATCTTCCAAGACAACGAGCTGATTTTTTTCCCCTGTCATCTACATAACTTGTGACACCTGCTGTACTATAATTAAAAATATGCACGTAACAGTTTTTTTGGTACACAACTTTTCATACTAAAATAATGCCAAAATTTAGGTACTAACGAACAAAAAATTATAAAAAACTGATTTTTTTAAGAATTTTCATAATTCTTGTACAGTTAAAAGAGCACAAAATTTGAAAGAAAATGATATATAAGTTATTTAGATACCTTTTTTAGATGCCGAGAAAAATGTAACTCAATATGCCCAAAAATGCATGGGAAGTATAGGGCTTACCCTGTGCCCTTAAAGAAAATGGCAAAACATCGATTGATCACGTTTCGATCGACGGAGAAAAAATTGACGACCGCAAAGAACTTGCGTCACATTTTAACCGTTACTCTCATTCCGTCTTTTCAAAAACCAGCCAATGTGACACATATCACAATAAAACGGACGACCTTAGCTCTGATTTCATAACCTATGAGGGCATCTTTTCGATGCTGTTGAATTTAAAGCCGAAATCGTCATGCGGCCCTGACTGCATTCCAAACAAATTTCTTCGCCGCTATGCTGAATCACTGGCACGTTTCCTTGTAATCTTTTTTCGGTTGTCTTTTTCGAGTGGTACTGTGCCCCTGGACTGGCTAATCGCTCGTGTTGTCCCTGTATTGAAAAAAGGTGATTGGACAAAAATCGAAAACTATCGTCCGATATCTCTCACGTGTACATCCTGCAAGCTGTTGGTGCACTGTATTGCAAATTTTATGATCACATTTCTAGAAGACAATAATCTTGTAACTCCGTTTCAACAGGGCTTTCGTAAAGGCTTCTTGACCACCACCCAACTCATTTCTACCGTTCATACACTCGCGTCCACTCTCGATAAATCTGGTCAAACGGATATAATATTTATGGACTTCAGCAAAGCATTTGATCGGGTTTCTTATTCTGGTCTGATATTGAAACTTAACCGATTACACTTCCCTTCCAACCTAGTTCAATGGATATTGTCCTACTTAAACACGCGCCGT
The DNA here is from genome assembly GCF_048455015.1 of Haemaphysalis longicornis. Taxonomy (NCBI): domain Eukaryota; kingdom Metazoa; phylum Arthropoda; class Arachnida; order Ixodida; family Ixodidae; genus Haemaphysalis; species Haemaphysalis longicornis. The sequence goes on from NW_027526445.1 coordinate 7,371,442, forward strand.
CAGTTCATCGATTTAGATGGCCACTACTCTGATTTCCTTCCCGTTAATTCTGGCGTCCCGCAAGGAAGCGGCCTAGGCCCGTTGCTTTTTTTAATTTACATTAATGATCTAATAGCCTGTATTGATGAGAGCGTTACTATTAGATTATTTGCCGACGATTGCTTAGTTTACAAAGAAATTGAAAATAAGAATGACCAGGTTGTTTTAAATGGTAGTATAAGGTCTATTTCTGACTGGCGCGATAAGTGACACATGAAAGTTAATCTCGAGAAAACAGTGTTCATGCGCGTTACCAACAAAAAATGTCCCGCTGAATTCAAGTACCGCATTAATGACGTTGCAACTGCTCAAACTTAAAGCTTTCAGTACCTGGGCGTAACACTCACTAGTCACCTAACATGGACCAAACATATAGATGCTGTCTGCGCATCTGCTCGTCGCAAACTTGGTCTCGTCAGACACAGGCTCAAATACTCGCCGCCGCATGTTAAACTGTTGACTTACAACTCGTTAATTAGGTATAGACTAGAATATGCATGTATTGTTTGGGACACCTTCTATAACAAAGATATTAACAAACTTGAGCAGATTAACAGACTTGCAGTTGGTTTTACGTATAATCGTTATAGAAGGTCTGGTTCTCCTACCCAACTAATGAACGCAAATAGAATTAGCTCCTTAGAATCTCGGAGAAAACTTGCTAGGCTAAAATTTCTTTTTCATCTCTGGCATCAAGACCTAAAGCTCGACTCCTCTACCTACCTTCAGCCCTCAACCACTAGACCCACACGACATCACCATTCCTGTAGGTTAACTCCCATTTTTGCACGTACAAAGAAGCTTAAACATTCCTTCTTTTCAAGAACCATAACAGATTGGAATGCCCTCCCCAGCCACATATTTCTTTCAAATGATGTACCCCGATCAATTGAAAATTTCTTTAACATGTAAAATTCCAGCTGTCTTGTGTTCTCCACATTTCAGTTGCTTGTTGTATGGTGTTATAAATGGTCTTCTTTTTTTCCAGTTCTTCATGTTTTTCATCCATGCCTTGTATGCCAAACCTCGGCTTTACTATACCCTTGCTTTTTTACCTTGCGCTGCTTTTATTAGTTATTCTTTACTTTTTGCTTGCATAGTTAATGTGTATCAAAATATTGTATCTGTACCCCACTCCTGCTTGGGCCTCAAAAAGGCCTGCAGTATATTGTAAATAAATAGAAATAAAAAAAATAATTTGTAGGCTTTTGTTTTTTTTTTTTGCTTAGCGAGATTTTCTACACAGTAGCAGCCCTAAAACAATATGTTAATAACGTGCCTACCATTTATATTGGTAATTCCTAGAGGCAGAACACTTTACAACGAATTTGCTAAGCCCTCGCTCTATGACGGCCTAGCATCAGTCAGTGGCGCGTCTGATGCCACGTTGAGCCAACATGTTATTCAGTGGTTTCGCTATTACACCACATTCAGCCCAACTTTTTCAAAACTGCTCCGAGAAAGGCAGTCAGCAAGGCTGTGATTAGAAGCAATGGCACAATTAAATTTATGCTAGCAAGTTGAACAAGTGCCTAAAGGAGCCATGAAGAGAAACAAGCTTGATTAATGCAAAAGATTGCCTCGTTAAAATCATACTGACACCATTTATAACGTACCCTTCGCTCTAATGAGCTACGTAATTAGAAAAAAAATAGAATACCCGTGCGACCTACTAGCTCATTTCCCGCAACAGAACCTATGATGTCATTCTAGCGCGTTCTGCGATTGGCGGAGGCCGGCAAAAGCAAACGCAAATACGATGAGCTTATAAGCTTGCCGAACGAGCTGTTTGCACCTACATTTAGTGCATATCTACTTTACAGCAGTAACAATGGTGCGACAAAGAGTAAAAGCACAGAACCACACCTAAACATAGAAGTACCGGTTAGTATGCTGCTGTTGGTACTGCGCGCACTATGCTTGGTTTAGCTGCACAGGACTGCGGAGCTATGGGGTGGTTTCAGACGACACTGGCCGATTGACGCAGCGATGATGTCTCACGTGACCGTATTTGTCGAGCGAGCACCATTTTCCAAAAACGATTGTCTTCATGAACAAAACAAGCCAGTTACAAATACGTTCACAAACAAACCAAAAGCAGAAAACGACTTTCCGAGGTGTGGTGGAGCCATCTAGGTTCACTAACTGTAAACAAGGCCCTGTGATGTCATTGCAGAACACAAAAACGCAAGATTTAGAGGGAAAATCAAAATTTTAACTTAAATAAATACATTTCTCGGTGAATAAATCATCGTTTGCATTTAGACAAGCGCTGGTGGCACTAAAAAACACGAACTCTTTCGAATGACTCCTTTCATGGCTCCTTTAACTCAAAACTGGTATTCACGAATTTGAACGCCCGACCCCTGTGTGTGTTCTAGCACAAGCTGCCTAGTACCCGAGACAAAAACTGCCTAAAAATAAATTCACGAAAGATACATGTAGAGAATTTGCACTTTATGGTAAAAGACTAATACATGACATAATACGTGAGAAGACTACTACACTGATGCAGCACATTTGTTTCCTGCCACGGTTTTAAAGCCGACCTCTCTGCTTGCCTTCAGGGCGTCAAGGTAACGCATCTGACTTGTGTAATCCCTAGTTTCTACGTATACTATTCATCTCTATTTTTAAAAATAAATCAATAAATTTGTTATATTTCTGACCATTACTTTTGTTAGCTGTAGTGAAGTACGTTTTAGGCCACGTTCGGTACCTACGCCACTGCTGTTTCTTCAAGCAATCGTTCAAATTCGGAAGCGGATATATTGCCTGCAGCCAGCACTTTAGCTTGTAAGGATATTTTGGCGCCATCAAACCATCAACCATCAAAATGGTTGAACACACTTGCCTCTATGTTTCTGGTAATTCTGCCTCTCTGCCTAGCGCTGTCAGGTGTGCTTGCATGGAGATGTGTTCATGCATCTGTAACTGATCCGAGAACCACTTGATCAATTCGGCCTACGTAATTTTTTTTTCGTTACCTTCTTTCGTCAAATAATTAATTTACCTTAATCACAGCGTTAATGTTTTTTGAAACTTGGCAGTAGGTAATGATGGTCTTCTGCTCCGTTCTGTTGCCGCACTACGTGTGAGGTTTTAGTCAGTCGTCACTAGCCTTAAAATGTTTTGATAGATATTTAGATTATGCTACATACAAACAAAGCACACACGAAAAAAACAATCCAGCAGTGCGGGAGATAGTAGAGTACTTATTGGTGCCAAAACGTTAAGTGCCAATACAATAGCCTCCCCCTTCAATTTGTTCCCCCACAGATCTTTAGCTTAAGATAAGTACAAACAAAGCACACGCGAAAACAATACAGTGGCGCCGAAGACAGTAAAGTACTTATTAATGCCAAAAAGTTAAGTGCCAATACAATGCCCTCCCTCTTCAGTACAGTTTTTATAAGGCTGAAGTGAAATTATTCCTTTTAGGTCACTCTCCAGAAGGCGTGCAAAAAACAATGTTTATGTAGCGACAAATAACCAAGTCGTGAGAATAGCCATTCAGGTTTTCCTGCATGGCGTCAGTCATGACGAAATATACAGGAGCGCTCGCAAAGAATGAACTTGCCTTTTGTACATACAACAACGTGGCTGCCAGCGGGGATCCCAGCGTGGGGAAGTTATGACGGATTCCAAAGCGTTGCTGCCAAATTTCGTTAAAGCGTGGTAACACACCACTTCGAAAGCTTGTGTACCGTGCAAACACAGTGCACAGACACACCACAGACATACAAAGGATATTAACCGGCCGTAAAAGAGCGCATATGAAGGCTTCTCCTTTAAAAATTTCTAGGTGTCGCCTATTGTACTGCAATATATGACCTTTGCTGCTTCCTGAAAAGAGTCACACAACGCACAGAAACTACCAACAACACGAACAAAGCTCTAAATTTGCACAGAACACTGAGAACCACCGCACCAGGCCGGACTCCGCACATCCCCGATCGTTGCGAGCAAGCGACTTTGGCTTCGTTTGGTGTAGGTCGGCGATAGCCATGCCACACCGATGCATTCATGCGGAAATTTATCGTGAAAACATCGACACGAGATATACAAAAAAACCGACGGGTGCTCGTGAGTTCTGTGTTATTATTTAGGTTTATTTTTTATAGAATTATTACAAATCCAATAGGAGCCGTGATATTATTTGCAAGTAGCCGCACTCTGGACAGTTCGCGAGGTTGGCTGTAGGCGCCGCTGGCGATAGTGGCGATGCAGTGTGCTAGAGTGGTGCGACCCAGCGCGGTCACATTAGCTAACGTTGCAGGGTTCCTGAGGAGCCAAAAGCTCTTCTTATTGCCAGGTGTACAGGTAGATGGTACGTGTATTTTGTGTCCGCGCGCCCGCACCTCTTCCCAGTTTCCGCGAACGGTAGCAGAAGATAGAATGGAAGAATTCTGAAAAGTCCAATCCTAGAAAATAGATTTGAAGTTCCCTGTCTGCTTGCGGCTGCAGGATATTTGCGAAGCGCTTGCGCTTCAGAAACATGGTAAGCGAAAGCATTCACATATTCAAAATAAATACTTTTTATAGCGAGAGAGTGGTTCGGAGTGGAACAAGCGGCATGCCAGCTCAATAATTTGTTCGGAATCTCCCTCTCTCTCTTTCTCCCTCTCTCTCTCTCTCTCTCTCTTTGTTATGACATAAAGTAGTTTCAGGAACGTTCTTCGTATTTATGTCCCTGTGCAATGAAGATGTGTTGTTATTCAGCGCTTCAGTTTGTCTTCCGTTTTTTTTTCTTACTACCAGTATTTATGTTTTACTGGCGCAAGGACGTCTCATGCGAAAGAGCGCAAAGACATTTGTTTTTTCACATTTATTGCTAACATAACATGGTGGTGACTGGGATGTACTTCATAAAAATAGTGTATGTATGAGTGTAAAGGGCCTTCGCTCTAAAAAGTAAAGATGGATAAAATGAGAGGTAACAATGACGATTTTTAGGTGTGGGGTGGGGGCATCATAACATAACAGGGACGACAGTGACGACCCTGGCACATGTTATGAAAACGCCCAGAACTACCCTCACTACTTGCATCGTGTGGCCCTGGTGTCACCCATGGTAAGAGATGAGTGCTAAAAATCCCATATCGCTGAGGTGGGCTAAAAGGCGTTCCCTTCGGTTGGGAGTTGATCAGATAAAAACAGTGATAACTTGTAAGGGTATCGTGTAGGCATGTAGTTCGGGGAAGTGCGTTTCCTTGCATCACCGTATGCCAATAATTGAATCAATACATGGAGATTTGTAAGTCTTAGTCCGCACTTCTCAAAAGCTGGTGCTGGGGCTTCGTTTAAAAGATATGAGGGGGAAGCGTGTGCGACCTATTCTTTATCTGCTTATTGATATTTCTGTGAATCTGTTCCGTTTCTCTGGATTGTGTTTCCCTATGTGTAATTTTACCATGTGCAGTTAGTTTTCGATTTGTGTGTCCCACTGTACCTGCCAGCGCCTCTGGAGCGTACCCCTAACTATTGGCTTGATGGCTATGTGAGGAAACATGTGGCATATCTAAAACATTACGGAGAGCAGCTACAGCGGCATTCTGGTCAGCAATTTCATTGCCCGAAATTCCGCCATGCCCAGGTACCCCACACACTACTACATTCAATTTTAGAGCGCAGGTAGATATCCTGTTTTTTTTTTCAAAGACGGTTTAAAATAAAGTTTCTCGTTGGTTTTTCCGAATGAAGAGCTTGTACTACACTCAGGGAGTCAATAAAAATGGAACTCTGTATTCTGGTCACTGTAATGTGTTCCACAGTGGCTAAAATGCCATATGCCTCTGCTGTAAAAGTACTGGAATTTTTGTTTATTGTGTTTGTGATAGCAAAGTTTGGACAATGTGCAGCCGGTGACACAGAATGGGTGGACTTGGAGGAATCTATGTAAAACGTCGTGTGAGGAGATTTGTGTCGTAGGTGTTGGAAGTGCTGTAATATGAGTTATCTTGATGCAGGTATTTTTATAATGGCTCTAAAAGATGAATCACAAAAAACTGGCACATTTCCGAAGGAGCAACAAGGTCTATGATGGGCGTCTTGTAAGTCTCGCTAAAAGAAATCACAGGTTCCTCAGCTTGCACTTTCACTCTCAACGAAAAAACATAGATATACAGGGCCAATTGCGAAACGAGTGCATGGCAGACGTGTCATTGATATTAAACGAAGAAGGGTGATTTTTCCGGATGTTGTATTCACGGCATACAATAGGTCTGTGTGTTAGTCCTTATCTTCCAGGCACCACTGGTGACATCAAACATATAGGCTTTGTGCAGGACCCGCTCAGAGGGCTCCTGACAAAAGGTGAAGCCCTAGGTGCAGAAAAGGGCCACACATTTTTAAAGCGGTTTTCGAAACTGGCGCGTGTACTACGCTCCCATAGTCCAACCGCAACTTCACTAACCTTTTGTAGAGACGCAGTGAACACATCTTATCTGCGCTGTAGGAGTGGTGGGATAGGACTTCTAAGATATTCATTGCTCTATATATTTATTTTGAGTAGCTTGATATGTGAAATAAATTAGAGCTTTTCATCTAGCACAATGGCTAAAATCTTGAGCTCCTTCTTCACAAGCACAGCTATTACACTGACCTGAACTGTGGGCTCAGGGTGAATACCACGCCTCTTGAAATATAAGATACATGTGCTCTTTGGACGATTTAGCTGAAAGCCATTGTCGTCTGCCGAATTGGCGAGCCTGTTGGTGGGAAGTTGTATCTGCCTTCCACAGATAGACATATTATAGGAGCGGAAACAAATATGAACATCATTCACCTAAATAGAGTAAAAATGATATGTGGAAGAGCTTTTAGAAGTGTGTTCATCTTAGCTATAAAAAGTGTGCAACTAAGTACTCCACCCTGAAGACCGCCGTTCTCTCGCATATACAGTGACCCACTGCAGCCCCTACCCTCCCTCTGAATGGTCGTTCAGGCAGATAGCATTGAAAATTGTTAAGCATGTTCCCACAAATACCAAGCGACTTTAGGTCCCGCAGGATATCGTAGCGCCAGGCAGTGCCGTATGCTTTTTCTAGATAAAAAATGCGGACATAGAATACTGTTTGTTAATAACGGCCTTTTTTACATAGCATTCATAGGCGACAAGTTGGTCCGTTGTGGTTCTGCCCGACCGAAAGCCTGCGTCGCAGGTGTTGAGAATACCATTGTATTCCAGGGAGCATATTAACCTTCTGTTGATCAGTTTTTCGAATAACTTGGACAAGCAGCTGGTCAGTGCAATAGGACGATAACTTGGACCGCAGGAAGCATCCCTTCTTTGTTTCAGCAGTGGCACAGATATATCCTGTTTCCATGCCTTAGGAATGCATCCACCACGTCATATTCTGTTAAATAAAAAGAGGGGAGTTTTGATTGTTTCTGCATGAAGGTGTTTGATCATGTTGTACATAATGTTTTCTGCACCTGCCGACCAAGACTTGCAACTAGCCAATGCAAAGATGAGCTCGTAAAAACAGAATGGAGAATTATAGGAGTCATTTGATTGCTTGTCGCCACGTATGGACATCCGTTCAGCTGACTTTTGGTTGTGTATAAATGTGCTTGAGTAATGTGAAGAGCTTGAAGCGTGTCCGAAGTGTTGTTCCAATGCTTTTGCCTGTTCCTCTAGGGTGCCACCAGTAGTGTTAACATTGATGTGTCCATATGTCCTTTTCCTAATACGTTTTCTTACCTGTTCCAAACGTTTCGTGTGTCGTTTAAAGAATTTATTGAAGTTAAGAAGTACGTGTAGCTATTGGAGGTGAGCGCGACCACGGGCGGCGCTGAAACGTCGGCGCTGAAACGCTGAAACCACGACGTCGGCTTATGGATTCTCGCATTTGTCGTCTGCTTCATTCGGGCTTGCTGTTCCGGCTGCTTCTTTGCGCTCGGTTGACGTCTGATGCTTGTCCGCCGAACATTTTGCGTGTGCGTAACTTTTTATCATAATACTAGACTTAAAATCGCACACACTTGCTCAAGGCGTGATTTCAAGTAGAGTTTTTGATACCGCTGCGGAAAAAATACATTCCCAGCGTCGCCCCATTCTTTGCGAATCCAGTCCTGTGAGGAGGGCGAAGAGTCGGAGCTAGCGTCACCTTCTGTATTATCAATCTTTGGAACAAAAAGAACAGTCCGCTGCTAATAACCGATCACAGCTAAAATGCAAAACGAAAGCAAATTTCAGCCCTGCGAAGCTCTCGTCTTTGGAAGAAGACATTTAATCGTATGAAAAGTAAAACAGTTTCCGCAACCTCACCGAAAGATCGGAAGTGTTAATATGTATCACATTACTTTATGTTGGCACTGCCTAAAATTATGCCGACACGCATTATGGGTCGCAAAAACGGGAGGTTGAGTTTCGAATTACCTGCTGTGTATATAGCCGCGTGCTGATTTTAAACCAGGCTTCTAGTCAGTATGGTGGCTTATTGAGCAAAACTACTCGCGTCTACGGAAAAAAATATAGTAATACTATGTTTGTTCAGACCGGGAGAGATGTTTTGCTACATTTCGCAGAGCCATATCTTTTCAATATCCAGATAAATCAGATTCAGATTCAGATTCAGGGCAATCGTACGATAACTAGAACCGCAGGAGGCATCCTTTCTTTGTTTCAGCAGTGGCACAGCGATAGCCTGTTGCCATGCCTTAGGAAAGTGCCCGCCACGTCATATTCTGTTAAATAAAAAGAGGAGAGTATTGATTGTGTCCGTATGAAAGTGTTTGATCATGCTTTACGTAATGTTATCTGCACCTGGTGACGAAGACTTGCAACTAGCCAATGCAGACATGAGCTCGAGAAAAGAGAATGGAGAATTCTAGAAGTCATTTGATTTCTTGTCGCCACTAATGGACTTCCGTTCAGGTGACTTTTTGTTGTGTATAAATGTGCTTGAGTAATGTGAAGAGCTTGATGCGTATTTGAATTGTTGTGCCAACGCGTTTGCCTGGTCCTCTAGGGTGCCACCGGGGGTGTTAACAAGGGGTAAGCGATAACAAGGGGTAAGCCATACCTATTAAGTTTTCTTATCCTGTTACAAACATTTCTTGAATAGGTGAAAGATTTTATTAAAGTTAAGAAGAACCTCCAGTTATTGTTTCTGACCTGACGGCAAATGCGCCTTCCCATGGCTTTGGTGCGCTTGAACGCTGCAAGGTTGTCGGCAGTTGGGTACCTGCGAGGAATGCCCCAGGCCTTGTTTTGTGCCTGGCGCGCTTGTCGACACTTTTCATTCCACGAGGGCCGCATTAGGTTACTTGTGTTAGGAGAAGACAGGAATGTTCTCTGCAGCGTCAAGGATATGTGCTGTGACAAAGCTACAAGCTTCATAACTACCGAAGTGTTCTATGTAAGTCTGTGAGAGTTGAGATTTCTGCTCAAGTTCTTCCCAGTCTGCAGCGGTTTCTTTAAACCTCTTAGTTGAGGGGGTGTGTAGGAGACTCTAATTACGCACCTCAGGAATTCTGGAAAGTGGTCACTTCAAAACGTGTTTTCCTCCACCTGCCACTGAACGAGTGAAAAAAAAACAGCAGAGCCGATTGCCAAGTCTATGTCTGAGCACCTGTTGAGTGTGATGTTATATGTAGGCTTGTTTGTGTTAACAAATGAGCACCAGATGGTACTAGAAAGTGTTCAATCAAGCGACCACGAGCGTCAGTTCTCCCTAGTACGCCAGAGTTTGTTGTGTGCATTTAGGTCTCCAACTAAGATAAATGGTTCAGGAAGCTCTTCCACCAAGGACTTGAATTCTGAGATAGACAAAAATAATGGTCCGGGGGAATGTATAAGAAACACACCGTAATAGGCCGACCAAAAATGATAAAGCGGACAGCAGTCACAATGGCAACTACGCAAGATAAATGATCATAGGCCTGAAGACAGTGTATTGTTTCAGAAATTTACTTTGCTTGTGATTTAGGTGTGTTCCATGGAGGCAAACAATGCAAGAATTATGTTTCTAAAGAAGTTTATGTCTATCATCTAAGTTTTTTACGAGACCCCTACAGTTTCATTGAACTATGTTTTCAACAGCAATTACAGATTAAAGATAATAAAAAGGTAGTTGTGTAGTTGCCTGTTTTGGTTCATGTTAGTGAGTATTGTTTAGGTGCTGTGACACGAGGAGGTGGTTTTTTTCCCAGGGCCAAAAGCACTGCGGCGCTCATTTGGTGACTGCTGGGCAGGTTGAGATGTCGAAGTATCCTTGTCCTCATATGAAAATTCGGGCGTCACCGAAATGGTGTCCTTCCGACATCCACCTCATGGATTGGTTCCAGAGGTGGCCTCAGTTTGCTTGGTTGGAACCTGTGGTGTGGCAAGGCAAGGAGTACGTGTGGTGCCCCCTGTGTTTATGCTCTCCATGCCCTCGGGTGTCATGCGGGCCAATGCGGGTAGACGGGAAGAGGTCGGACCGGTGCCAACACCTCCCGTCACCACATCCTCAACGGGCTGCGCAGAAGTGGCGTTGGGGGGCCACGGCTGTGGATGTCACCCCAGGAGTAGAAGGAACCACCAGGGCCTCTGCTGTAGAGGCAGGAGCTGGTGGATGCTCGGAAAGGGATAACGACAGCGACACATCAGATAAGCTACATTGTGTCGCAGTGCTAACCAAACGTCGCCGCAATCGCGGCGGGCGCCCCCTGCATAGGATGCAGCCAAAAACTTCTCTTGCTTTTGGCGTGCTTCAGAAAAACTGATGTTTTGAGCAACTTTGATCGGAATCATCTTTTTTTCTTCTACGATGGGCAAGATCGTGGGTATGCAGCGTGTCAGCCACTGCAGTTCGTATTTCATGTTTGTGTTTTTGCAGTCATCAAAAAAGTGATTATTAGATGCAAAGCATCTCTTAGTCGACCGTCCGTCGCCCGTCGGCGTCCGCGTCCGCATCTCTCCTCCTCTCCACACCACCTGTGATAACACCACTGTCTCCCCTCCTGCTCTCCGCACCACCTGTGCGCTAGCGCGCTCTGCTCTTCCTCTCCTCACCACCTGTGCGCTACGCGCGCTGCACCTTCTCTCCCCTCTCCACACCAGCTGTACAATCACGCGCATATGCGCTGCTCCTCCCCTCCACTCCCTCTGCTCTGCGAATAAACCCGGTCTGCGCTCTGCTCAATTGCTTGTTCGGTACCGCGCCATCCGTTGACTGGAAATGGACGCCAACGATTCCGCCGGCGAACTGGCTGGCACGCCTTCAACTAGCACCAGCTGTCAGAACCGCGCTGTCAGAACCGCACACTGTCAGAACCGCGGGCACGTCCGAAGACAAGGCTGCACAGCACAGAACTCGCGACACCGAACGTATATGGCAGCGTCGAGCAGCGGATTCCTCGTTTCGAGAACGAGAAGCCGCTTTGAAATGCCAGCGGCGAGTAGCTGATCCAGATGGCGTTCGGCAACGTGACAACGCTTCGAAACGCCAGCGTCGAACAGCGAATTCCTTGCTTCGAGAACGAGAAGCCGCCAAACGTTCCCTACTACACGATAAATAAAGACATTTCATAAGCTACTACACGTGTCTTTACTCTAACAACCAATAACACGCTACTACTCACAACTAAATAAATTACACTACCTTCCCACGTTAGAACCCTGACGGGAGGGAAAGCATCTCAGTTTGCACGATTTTGCACGTCTTTGAATCTCCTCAGGTTTCCCACGTGGGATGATGGTGTAATTTTTTTTCGCCGCATTTAGAACAAGTGATCTTGCCACGGCAAGCTAGAGTTCCATCACCATAGTGTTGACATTTAAAGCGTCACCTCTGGTGCGGAATGTAGGTAAGTACTCGACAGCTAATCAAAACTGCTTTTACTGTCTTGTTCAGGGTAGATCTAGCGAATGTTACAATGGGCCGGATCTTGATTTCTGCTCTATCTCTCCGCATAATAATTCTACGGACAGCAACAAGACCACCATCATGCAGTCTCTCATGGTGATCATCGTCTGTCTCATGCAAAAGTTCTTTGTCGGAAATAACACCTTCGACAGTGTTTAGCATGCAGTGTTTAACATACAGTGTTTAGCATACACTAACGGTCAAGTTGGCAATTTTTTCTTGCTTTACGAGATTCTCATTTCTTTTTTCGCACAACTTCAACAAGGAGGTCTCTAGGTGTCAATGTTTTGGCATTGAAGTCTTCCTTAGCAATTTGTTCAATGCCCTTGGCAATGAAGAAGACTGACAGGTCACCGATAGCTTTTTCGTCGGTCGGGTGTACAGCTAGGTAGTTGCTGAAGCTGCCTGAGGTGGTTGGGTGTGGAGTGCTTCGGCGCGACCTGTTTTGGAAAATCGATAACTGTGTTTTGCAGGAATCGACAAAGTAGCCATATAACACGGAATTATATCGGTGGCAAGGACAGTCGCCTACCACCGAGCCCAAAAAGGGAACGTTACTTTGCAGCACACGCTAACTGTATCTCGCCACTACAAACCTATGATCGAAATCTAGGGTGATGTACCCGCACAGCGTTAAACCTCGCCGTCTGGAGAAGAATGAAGAAATGTGGAAGAGAACAGACGACAGCGCAGTGTTAGCATTATCAAAGAAAATAGGATAGTGTAAGAATGAAGAAGACGACAGATAAAGGCAACTGGCTGATTCCCCTCAGGGCGTGACAGACCGGGGCATCGTCTACGAGAAGCGGAAGACGGAGTGGCGTATTGCCTCCGCCAGGGAGCCATGAAGATCCAAAACAACCACGGCTTTGGCTCAGTCACCACGATGCACTTTCTCCAGACACGTCAAAGCCACGCACAGCCATGGGCGTGGGCGGGCCCAACTCACATGGTCTCGCGGTTCGCGGGGCCGCCACTACCGTCACCTTGAATACTCATGGTCCCCCTCCGGGACTTTTTTTCTTCGTTTGTTCGGTTAGTTAGTGTGAGCAACGGCCTTAGGCGCTTTGGACTGACTGCCTCTTCAGCTTACGAGTATTCAGCTATTTTCATTTGACAAAAGTGTTCTCACCTGTCTTAGATCGTACTCGATGCGCGCTTCCTCTTTGCGGCATTCTCTGTATTGCAGACTCCAGTTCTACAGTTGTTATCTAGTACAATTCACGTTATCCTCAACAAATCCGTTATCCTCACGTTATCCTCAACACAAACACGTTATCCTCAACGAGGGATTTCGATATGCTTGATTACGGGGTCTCAAGCGCCGACGCTACTCAGGCGCAGTAGTGGAGGGCTACAAACTGACCCCTCCGGCCAGGAATCTTTAACGTGCGCCGAAAGCTAGAACACATGGTCGTTTTCGCTTTTTTAGCCTCCACCAGAAAAGCGGCGTCCGCAGCGGGGGACTGAACTCGCGTCTTTGGGCTCAGCAGCACAACGTCTTAGCTGGAGCCACTAAATAACCAACGTGGCTCTAACCTAGGCCACTCAGCCACTATGGCGGCGTATGCCAGTGCTAGAGGGAGTTCTGACTACTCTAATGAAGTTCACAAGGGAACAATAATGAGACAAAGCTTGTGTTCACTTGATATGAAGACTTATTTGTAAATTCCGCCGTATGCAAAAACTTTATTGGTTCTCATTTTTTTTGTGTCTAGTGGTTTCCACCAAGCTGTTATTTTTTTTCTTAGTATGTATAGGGGTGTTTTTGGCAGTGGAATATCCTTCTAGCGTTTGGGTTTGTGAGATAAGCAGACATTTCTTCAAAAGGAAGGCTGAATTGTCAGACTAGGATGCGATTTCAGATATGCCATTTGTAAACGTAGCAGCTGAAATCGCATTTTTAAATCTACCCCACCCCCCTCCCCGGAACACAAAGTATTACAGCATTATATATTTGGAAAAGGCCTTCCCGCCTTCCCGTGTTTTCCCGGCCGACATCTGCATGCTTTCTGCTCCAACTTCTACGAATATCTCCACTGCCTCTAAATCGCACCAAAGCTGCAGCTTAGCAGTGCGGCAGACTGCCCACCCTATATGTCAAATCGTGGTAGGGTATCATTCACACGGCCGCTTTTTTGTATTAAGAAACTCAGCTGTTGCAGCAGGAAACCGTTTTCGCGCGTGTGAAATGCCAGAAGAGATGAGCCACTAGGATTTTGTCAATCTTTATTTCCTTCATTGTTTTGTGCAAGCCATCCGAAGCAGTAATTGAGGAAATGTATTCAAAAATTGCAACATATATTTCATATTCCCACTCAAAGTATAATTATATTTGTACGAAGGTGCTGCTGGTAAGGCAACTGGATTACCCTAACGAGTTTTATGAGTAGAAACCCTATTTAGTTTGATTCAAACGAAGACTTTTGATATTCTATTTAGTTTTTTTTCTGTTGAAACTTTGTTGACGTTTTATTGGCTGCATTCAGAAAAATGAACGTAGAATAAAAGAGCATAAAATAAACCTAGTAGTCTTGGGTTAATACCTACAGAATTCCGTTATTACAGTAGGCAGCTCAGAAGCAACGGCCCTCCGAGGGTATATGCTTCAGCTCGATGAGTTTTGTCAATTGGTTCTCGAAAGAGTATCAGTAAACTGGTGCGAATAGGTTTTGTGTTGCGTTTTCTCAATACAAATCCTTTCGACTTTCTGATGACAAATCTAAACAGCCACTTTGGTTTGAACTAAGTCTATATTGGCTCAATAACACTCAGCAGTAACTGAAAAAAATGTCGAAATCCATTTTTTACACTTTTGGCCTTTTACCTGGTTGCGTGGCTAGTCCAAGTAGATTTGTTTTTTTCTTTTTCAACTATGATAGCTGCTACTCTAGTTTGTACTTTTATCCAGGTAGCTTGTTTCCTGCCTCCATGCGTTAGTCGTAATAATATTCCATCCAGTACCCATTACTTAGTCCGCTCTAAGGATTGAACCGGCGGGTACATAATCTTTTCTGGTGTATTCTGTTAATATCCTTCAAGAAAACTGAATGAATTAGGGATTCATTGTGCCATGCGCCAATGACGCGCGCTTCCACGGCAGGCAATAGAGTTTAGAACATATAGTCGAAAAGTAGACATATTGTACTCGCTACTTCGTTGCTACCCGTCAACACCAACGAAGAACCACTGCAGGTCACGATTAGGTCCAGAAGCATCAGAGCTTGGTCGTAAGGTTTCGCATGAAGATCCTTTGGCGCCTACCGATGCGGGCATTTGTGGTGCTTGATACACGATTCGCACTGTTTTCAAAGCCTTCTGCTTCAAGGCGTTCTCATCACAACCGTTACATCGCGTCACGTTTTGTTTTCGAGTACCTAGCGACAGACACTGAGCAAATTTAGGAATAAATGCCACGCATCGTAACAGCAACTAAATACCAAGCATTGTCAGAGTGACTAAATGCCAAACAGCGTCACGGCATTATGAGGCCAATGCTACCTTTTGCTGGTTTCGATTCCTTGTACGGTCTCTTATTTGTAACTGCGCTGGTGGGGAAAATGCTTATTTCCCTCTCACTGTTGCTCTTTCTCTGCCTCTCGCCAGCGCGACTAGAGTCGTTCTTGCGCACCGGCGGTGGCGAAATGCACGGCGGTAAAGCTCAAGCGTGCGTCGTAGCCCAAAGGAATTATAATGATTACAAAAAATGATTACAAAAATGATTTAAAAAAACAGGTTGCCTCTTAGAAATAGACGAATCGCAGCAAGAAGGCCTTTCGCATCGTGTTAGCATTAAGAAATACACAAAATCGTTTATCCTAAAGCCAGGCTCTACAACAGTGCTTGCGTCATGCAAACATCCGTAAAACATTATGTGCATTGCTTAATGCGAAATTTTTCTACTTCGTATTGTACATCAGCGTTACGTCAAGGATGTCACGTTAGGGCACAGTAGCGTTTCTCTTACAAAATTAGAGATTAAATGCTAGTTTCGCTGCAGTGTTTACTGCCTAAGCCTGCTGTGCCGGCATGGTTGCGCGCCGTTCTCCGCGGATCTTGAGAACGGAGGAGGCGGTCAAGGCTATGAGAATACAGAGGACGACGGCATCACCGCGTACCGCACCACGTGCCCCTGCGCCTCATTGCATTGTTATAGTAACAGCTACAATGCCTCCTCCTCAATAAGGCGGCAGAGTTGCCGTGGTAACTGCAACTCATTTATGGCCTTCGCGCGTGTCCGGCCCCTTTAACTTGAAATTTACTATCGCCACGTCAACCCCGCCGGGAAGTTAACATCATCTGGACTTCTCGCCATTTCTCCCCGTGGGGCAACAACTTTGCTCATCAGTAATCCGGCGCTCTGTATGTCCAGGCTTCCAAGGAGACCACTTCGTCAATACCGCTCGTAATATATATAGACATAACGCAATACTACCGGTCGGACGGACTACTCTTTCCTACCGCTCACTCTCCACTCACCAAGGAAGAAGAGCCGCTACTCCACAGCCTACAAACTAATACCTTTCCACGCCCAGTTCGCCTGGATCATATGTTTACAACTCTATACCCTGCTTAATGCCAGTTTTGTTGACAACCTAGACCTCTACCTTTTATTATAATTGAGTGGGAGCGCAATCCAAAACTTCAACTTCTCCGATCACCTCTTGCAACCCTGGAGCAGCGGGAAAACCTGGACCAAACAGCTTGATCGACTGGAAGACGGTTTTATGTTCCCCTTTTCGGTAATTTTCTTTTCTCCAAAATTTTTTATCGCTGAAAACTTGCATCATATCAATGCATTTGTATACTATGTGAACAAAAATATTCCTCTTTTGCTAAGAGCTTGGGTTTTGCCTGCAGTGTTTCTTGCATTTCCCTTTCAGCCCTAACATGTTTATTTCGAATTTTTTTCTGAGTGTCTTTGGGCAGTATTAAACCTCAGAAGCATTGAAATAAAAAATTAAGATGATAGTGGGAGTACTTATTATTTTGCACGTATGACAATTATTACGTGAAGAGGCATTAAATTTTACTTTCGCGTAGAACATCAAAATTGTGTTTTTTCTATAATTTACCAAAACCTGATCCTAGGGCAAAATAAATTATGCTGGAAGTGTATTTACGGATTTATGGACACGTTTACAAATCAGAATTTTGGTACCCTTCCACACCCCTCCGCCCCCAAGTGGTCATATCTTATATTTAATGGAGCTTCATCTTTTCATAGCGTCAACCGCAGCGCTACGCGAAGTCCAACCGCAAAGTAAAACCATGCTGATGTATTTCGCACGAGAAATTCTTGAAGAATACAAGAACTGCTTTTCACAAAACTGGCAGTTTCGGTTTTGGGCTCGACACGCTAGACGATATTTTGTGTTGTGTCGTCAAAGAAGGCACCAGGAATGATAGGATTATAGTTTGGGTTTTACAGTTCTCACATGAGCCATCAGCAAAGTAAATCTCCAAACGGAGACTTAAGCTGTACAGGGAGTTTTCGAAGCAATGAGCTAAGGTGGCTCCGTTTGTAAACGGACAGTAAGGGTTATTCGGAAGCTCTTCAACAAGTGAAGCGACTGCCACCTCATCGTAAAGCAATCCATATCAGTGGCTAAATATTAGTTTTGTTGCCAGGGAATCGTAATCGATATCTCTATGCACAGTGTGATTGTAAACAGTGCGGCCTCGAGTGAAGAAATACTTAAGTTTGGGTAATATTAACAGTCCTGGTCTACTCATGTACACTTTCAAATGAGACGAGGCCTACTGAAAGCCGCCGAAATAAGAGAAGAAAATAAATCTTAACCACAGCTGTTTTAGATAAGGAATCGCAATTTTATTATTCGCGTGTGCATCGGTTTGCGCACGCAGTTTTTTTTTTCAGGGCATAAAAACTGTTGTAGGTCCCACATTACACCTTCCTACTTTAAAGATACTTTGAGATCATGTTTCGCTTGTTTTATTTCATTCGCGCAGTGTTGACTGATAAAGAAAACTCCCAAAAACACAGTTCGCTATCGGCTGTTGGCCGCAAAGGTACCCTTCAGTCATCTTTTGTACTTACGTTTTGGCCTACTGGTGTAAGTAAGGGAATGGAACATAGCCGTTGTTCACAATAGCTCTCTGAGCATATGGATGAATTTACAACCAAGAAAATATTGCAACATAGGAGTTACCATTGTATTGTTTTGATGGGGTAGATAGGGGGTGTAGAGTGGGGAGTGAAACACGGGATCACACAGTCCAGTACGTTAGTCTTGTTCAGCATAACGTCCCAAAAGACGCTCCAAAAAGAATGCAAGTGAGTTGTGGTCATTGGCCTCTGGACCCATTGACACAATAACTAACTCGACTTGTATTTGTTCTGACAAAGTTGATTTGGTTGTTCGGGGCCAATTCAGCCCTACAAGGTGGACTAAGAATCAGGATGTGAACCTATATTCCCAGACACGCAATTACGAAAAAAGCGAATGCAATTAGGATTCTTGGCTAAAAAGGGTACTGCTCTAGATATATTACACCAGTATATCCAATCTTTATATTTTGTTGATCCGACTTTTCGTGTAGTTTTGTGCTGGCCAAGGCCATTGGTCATATCGTCCCCCAGTTTCGTCTTACGAAGCATTACAGTAGGCCTCTGCAGAATTTTCTTATTTGCCTAGTACAGTATTAACGAAAACTGACTTTCTTTGCGAATCAGCAACAGTGATTTAGGCAGAATAACGTTTGTTTACAAGCACCGTTCCTACATTTTGTTTGCTTTGCGCCATCACCTAGACTTACACAAATTGACGTAGTATTGACGATGGGAGGAAACGTACAAAAGTGGAGTGGTCTTTGGTTCTTAACGAAATCAGCGGGAAATAAATGAAACCGTAATATACACGTGCCGTTCGTGGATATATATAATGTAGCATCCCCACTACCCATCTAAGCGACGCACACGAGATAACAGAAAAGGGGTGCGCTGATGGCTTACCATTAGCACAAAACGCTTTCAATTACACCTATTAAAAGTAGTCCACGCATAATAATGTAAAGCAGGCTGGTAATAAATTACTTAGTCTTCCCTGAAACACTCTCTATAAGACCTTCCAATTTCCTATTAGTTTTTTCGTTACAAAAAAGAGGAATGAAAATGTTCGCACGTACCATACGTAGACAACAGTTCGCCATGTTGTTGCAACAGGCACTATTCTTCATGATCAGGACTTCCTGTTGCTGGCTGTTGAAGAAGACAGTACAAAGAGCAGCCGCCATATCTTGCTTCCCCTCTGCTGACAAAAGTGCATTAAGCAGTGGGCTTCATATCGTTTATCAGATGCACAACTTTACAATTTCACAGGTTGATGACATTTGTGTTTGTATTGATGATTTGAATTGGCGATCCCAAATGCTGATCAGTTGGAAATGGGTTACAAAACTAGTTTTGAAAACTTCCACACATCCTAGAAGTACAACAGCTGTTCTAACAAAAAACATCGCACATACCCATAACGATTACGTTAGTATGGACCACTATGTATGAAGAATAGTGCTATTAGGAGCTAATTTTAACAAATAGGTAAATTGCTATTAAACCACAGTGGAGAACACGCAAAGCAATTCTAGGACAAAAAGGTTTGAACAGCTGTGTTTGAAATGAGAATTTTTGTTTTAGGCATGGTAAACCGATCAGAGAAAGTGTCACAAAAAATCACTTTTAGGCTACCTAGCGTTAAAGCGTAACTATTTGATTGGACAAGTGTGACGCTTCACTTCCGGCTGGTTCATGACGAATTCATACTGTTCCCAGTGGATGCTATTAGTTTCGCATCCCGCATCCGTCTTGTTCTTTAGGGTTATTCCAGATTTTCCCACGCCCCTTTCATTGCTGGTCGTTGTTTCATAGCCTCCTCCTCGATCGAAGATATTTGTTTTTCACTGGCATTTTGTGATACATCTGCGATACACTGCCACTGACAACTTTGCACGCGTACTCAGAAGGCGTCAGAATCGTTTCGCTGTGGAAGGATACGCAGTATTTATTCGTAACATAGCACTTTTTTCTTTCAGCTCAAATATTTCCATGCTGCGCACTACGCTGTTTGTTATTCCATGATATACATACACTTTGTGAATGAATAACAGAGTGGAAGGAAGGGATGGGATGCTAAATCTTTCTTGGGCGGCTCGTGTTCCTTAGTCCGGCCTCCCATTAGTCGATACCGCAGCCCATGGCCGCTGGGCAAAGTTGGACAGAGCTCTTTTCCAGCCATCTCTCGTTCGCCTAACTTTGGCTTCTACCACAGGAAGATTTTCTCACGCGCTTTTATGGCTTGGCGAAGGACATCAAAGACGCAGTCAAGAATACCCAGTCGTTCATCTATTGCCAACAATTCCTCTAAGGATACGTGAGATGGCACTGATCTTGAACGACGCCAGTATGTAGCCTTGGAGAAAAATCCGAAAATGATCATAGCTGTTAGAACGCGACCTGTGCCTAAAACATTGGACCCGCTTTAGCTGCCCGCACTCTAAGAAAAAGGGGTGTCGTAGTTGCTTCCTTCAAGGACTAACTGCGATATATTATATGTCCGTCCCCAAAAGGAGCAACGTGGCGCCTTTAGCGGATGGAGCAACGTTGCTCCCTTCATCTAAAATGGCCGCCGGTTCACATGCCCGCAGAGTGCGCCGCTCGTTTTTGCTTTTGATTGTGTATATCGCATTGCCAGCAGGCTACGCGTATAGTAAGCACCACCTAAGGGGTTTCAGCATGCTGCTATGAGCGTGTTTGAATACTTTGAGGGGCATTTTTGAACACTACGGCGATCACTGCGGGCGCGGTTGAGCCCGCAGAAAGCATTTGTTTCTTTTAAAAAACGGTAGTTCGTAGATTGTCCTCAGAATTTATTGTTAAACACCAGAGCCTAATGGAAAGTCCCATTGTTTTGCCCTAAAAGAGTCTTGAAAAAAAAATTCCCCCGCACCTCCCCGAAGGGAATCGTGCAGAAATGCGAATGCATTGGGTGCACCGATCAGTGTGTTGCGAGTAATGGCGTAATTAATGACGAGAGTGTGAACGTAATCATTTATTCATCAGCACCTGTTTGTGTTATCGTTGTATCTGACGCCCACAATCACTGCCTTGTGATCGCTAAAGTGCACGGTCAAAGGGTTTTTGAGAAGCATACGCGCGTCACAGTTTCGCGTAAAGACCAGACCAATGCAACTCTCGTGAATGGTAGTCGGGCACGTGTCGAAGCCGGCAGAGAGACAATGCATACAGTGCCTGGTCTGCATGTACTCGACCAGCCACTCGCCACTCTTCTTGCGCACGTCAACGTTGAAGTCACCAACCAAGACTATGGGGTCAGAGGGTTTGGAGCGCACGCGCACACTTTCCATAGCCGCGTCCAGTTGCGCGGCAACGCCGTCTCGTGCGAGGTTGGGCGCGAGGTACACGGTCACCAGAAAGACTCCGTCTCGGGTGTAGGCAAGGGTGTACAAGTCCTTGTACGGAGACGTGTCTCGAACGGGAGACGTGGCAACGACGCGCGATATCAAGTTCTCTCGGGCGTGTCCTCTCCCCTTGCCCTCCGCTACTCCCGCGCAAGCTACCACCTGCTCCGGTTGCTAGGCGCGCCACAGCTGTTGCTAGGGGCGAGGAGGAGCGCGGAGAGATAACACCTGCGGGCGCACGCCGACGGAGCACGACAACCCCTGACTCAGAAATGCATTCGCATTTACGACGACGACGACGACGAAGGTAGAACTACGAGGCGCGCGCTCACGTGCGCTCGCGCTGGAGGAATGCAGGCGCACGCCGGCCAACGGAGCAAGACAACCCCCGCCACGACGACGACGACGACGAAGACAGAACTACGAGGCGTGCGCTCACGTGCGCTCGCGCTGGAGGAATGCAGGCGCACGCCGACCAACGGAGCAAGACAACCCGCGGCTAATAGATGCATTCGCATTTAAAAAGCACAAGTCGTCTTGAGCAGCATTTTCAGACGTATACGTGCAACTCACAGAAGCTTGCATCTACACGCACCATACAATCTCTGCAAGGATACGCCGTAACCACAACGTCAGGATCACATTACATGGACAGCACAGCATATATCACAGAAACGGGAACATACGCGGCACTAAAAATTGTAATGCGCATTGACTACACTTTATATTATATATATATATATATATATAGCAATCGTTTGTCAAATGTGGGCGCCGGGGTGAGGCGCGCCACTCTTTTCATGTTTACGAAACTGTGCATTATTATTTGTAAAAGAAAATAACGGTAAACATTACGGTGTTAGCGACTGCACATATCTTCTTGTTTACGGGATAGTTAACTGTAACCAAACAGTAGCGAAAACTGAAACTGCTTAGGACAAGTGGGCGAGGATCTGCGCGCGCGACGCGCGGTGGCTGCATCGGGGATTAACGTGTTTCTCCCGGAGGTACGGTCGTACGCCACGCTGCGCCGGTGGCGGGAGGTTTCAATTGCTGAGAGCGGCCAAGATATTTCCGCAGCCCGGAATAAGCTTTGTATAGCGGGCGATATGCGATGACCGCCGCAATTGGCGGCGCATGCAGCAGTCTGTGGTGAAATATTTAAGCACAAAATGCGCTTATTTCATACATGTGGCGCTTAGTTTGCGCAAATCAAAACACGCTGGCGAGCGGTGGCGAGTGGTCGATGCCGTTAGCTGCCTGTTGTTCGGCAGCGCTGAGCAGACATGTTCCTCGCCATGGAGGGTGAGAGGGAGCGGTTCGTGGAGGATCAACGTTGCACCTCTCCCGATACCCGCGTGTATGAGGGACTAACCAGTTAGTCGGAGGGACGAACTGCGTTGCTCAAGGAACGAACAGTAAAAATTGCTCTCTTTTCTACCCTTTTTTCTTAAAGTGATGAAATCATGAAAAGTTTTGTTATGAGTAGTTTTTCAGCTGCCACGCCACATCTTGTGGTAAGTGCAAGTTGTGTTTGTGTTCTTCTCTTCTTGAAGCCTCCGCACACGACAGAGCTCAGACGCCGGAAAATTCCTCGTCGCGCGAAAATGCCACCCAGCAGTCAGGCTGCATACTCAAAACAGCTAGTCATTCTCTCCCATTCCCCTAAACAAGGTTTTTCCTTGGCACTCCCGAAGTGGACATTGATAAATAGCTCCGCATGTACGAACAAATTAGTGACCACAACCGGCGGGACAAAACAGTCATGCGGGTAAACACATTCTCTTCCTGAAATAAACTGCGCGGTATGGTTTCAAACAAACAAAGAGATTCTGACCAGAAGGATGTTTTGCAAGCACAAACTGCGTCATGTGTTTTTGTAATTTCTGGGTCGCCCTTCCAGCAAAAATGACCTCTCCTCCTGTGTTCACTTTTATAACAAGTCTTATGTGACGTAAATTCAATATGTCGAGATGCTATGCTCGTATGTGCACCCTGGCATGCCGGAGACTTTCAACGTTGGGTACACACTTAAGGGCGCTGGTGATGACGTTTTTCATTTGTTCATACAGTTGCGTCTGTCTTTAAGGAAATCCGGTGGTTTGAAGAAGCGAAGTGCCACCCTATTTATAGATAATCACTTTATCTAGCTGGCTCAGAGAATTGCTGCCTCATCGTGTGCAAATGCGGGAATGCTGCCCCGTTCGCCACAAATACAGGACCCACCGACCCACACCAACCCTCTGGCGACAATATTGCGCCAATAAATACTGGCAATGACTCCGGCGACCGCGCCTGAATATGGTCATCACCGGAACCTCACAACCAATGCAATTATTAAGGCCATGGTGCGTGAAGAATTTGTCAACCTGCGCATGAAGAACTTGCAAACCCAGTTTGGACACTGACTTTCCCGCACACGCTCTACATCTATCTCGTGTACTTTCCAAATAGCGGCATGCTACGAAATTAGGACACACCAGCCAGTTACCGAAGCCGCAGCACAGCGGAATAGAGAATGGCTGATGAAAGGCCTGGCTATTTTGTTTGCTATCGCGTTTGGCTATGTGTCCCGCTACTGCTGATACTGGTGATCGTTGGCGCCGCAGTGTAGGTTTGCTGATAAAAGCAAATACAGCAACCACATCCAACAATGCACGTCTGTCTTTCAACAACGTGAAGGTTCTGGGAGTACCTGAAGCAACTGTTTTCTTCGCTCCCCGTGTGAACCACGTGCTTGTATCTTCAGGTGCATGGGCATCACCAATCATGTTGGATTAATGAAAGATGGGTTGTGGCCCTTCTGTGTTGACTGCGTGAACAAAATTGCTGAAAAGGTCTATCCGATTTTTGGTAAAGACGATACCTTAGGTCTTCTTGTGGTGCGTCGTATGCCTCATCTATTGACCTTCCATGTGTATGTTGGCAGATTGCTGTTGATTCTATGAAATGAAAAAAGATCACTTTTGTGACACTTGACGGCCTGTGCCAATTTAACGTCTTGTGCTTGGTAAGTCTAAACAGCTGCCATTATAGAAAGAACGCTCCACTCGTTTTTTCAAGAATTTCAAGTAATCAACGTGCATTCGCTTGTTGGATGATATCGACATGTTTTCCCTCACCGTTTAGACCCTTTGCCAGTGCCTTTTGGACATGCCTGTGGTATTCCGTGGTGCTGGGTTTCGTCTAAATCTCTCCAAACGCAAGTTAAGCAGTCAACAAGCAAATCAACATCTTGTGAATTGTACTCGATCTCGCTGGCGTACTACGTGGCTCTGAGAAGTTAGACTCCGTGAGAGAGCTTCCTGTTTCGCGCTTTATAAATGTTCACAGCTTTCACAGCATAGGTTCCTACTTCCTCACTTTCAACGAGAATTTTTCTGACGTAGCCCGCCCATCTCAGATCACCGATCTTCTGAAGACCGATACCTAGCTTCTGTGGTAGGTCGCTTCGCGGTGGTAGAGCCGAAGTGAGTCTGGTTAAATAAAGTAACCGAGGCAACAACTATTCGGCCAATTCTCAAGGTGTCTGTAAACACCATAATTAGTTTATGAAATTACACATCACCCAAATAACAAAAAATAAATTTGGAGAGTACGCAAACGGAAAGCTGAACGAGGCACCTGTGCGCTTTTTAATGCGCTTCATTTCTGCGTGGCTATGAACAAACTCACCGGAATCTTCTCTCTTGCGAAGTATCTCGTAACAGCAAATTCGAGCATAAGCACAAACGGCAATGGAGTCCACAGAGAGAACACCAATCATTCAGCGACGCTTGCACTCTTGCGCAAGTCTTTATTGGCGAACCTGTTGCAAGTGTTGACTGAAGGACAGTTAAAAATACAAAGATAGATCGGTCGCCGACGACGATGATCGATGAGCCAAGAGATGATCCGATGGAACGACGACTCGCTGGCTCGTTGGCCGAAGGCACACAGCCGACGATGGTCAACTCCGAGTAAACGCAAAATATACATAATGCACACTTTATTTACATAACGAATTTCCAACTTATGGCTCGTGATCGCAAACAAGAGGTAGGGCAAGGCCCGCGTCCAGCGGGGCTCACCGATTCCTCTCTTATCTCGTCCAATCCCGGCCTCTCCAATGTCAAGCACCTCGGTTTTACCAACAACATCCCGCCCACACAAGGGACATCACAACCTCAGAGTGATCATGGCTCATTATTAGCCCACACTAGGCCAGTGATTGACCACAGCGACAAACAAAGCTAGGTGGGTTCCAAATAGTCACGTGACCCACCTCTCCCACTCATACAGAAACCCAAAGGCATTCCACAAAACACAAGTATACCAGAAATAAAAATCAACCAAATAAAAGCACACACAATTCCGCGAAGCGGCTCTCGGGCGGCCAGTCCTAAAGTATTGTCATACCATGCACGTCCATGCTTGCGCTCGGCGCCGGCAGAATTTCTTTCCTTTGTTAACACGTGGAGCGCCTAACAAAGCTTAGTTGCTTACCTATTTATGCAGAACAGAAGCCACGTTGCCAGTTTCAGACCCGTAACAAGCGCAACCATCACCCAGTTACTTTTAGCAGTGCAACTATCACAGACAGAACGTCTGGTGACCTGTTCCTATCCTTGGTGGAAGGTTTAACCCCTCGACTGACCTTCAGCTCCCGTCCGCTTCGGGGATTCTCGTAAGAAAATTCTTCATCGAAAGCGCACATCGTTTTCAACTAATATGGAGTGACCGACGCGTTTGTCTGCGTGTCTCCGTGCCCGCTCTACTGGTGGACACAACAGCGCGGCGAATAACAAAAGCCTCCGCGGTGTCTCTCCACGCCCCTCACGCGGAGTCAGCTCGGCCGGCGGGGGAAAAACGCAATACAGGTAAACAAGCTAACCCCAGCGGAAGATATCTATTTGCCGGGCTGTTTTAATTATTAGGTGAGGGGCCCGAACTTAACAGAACGTAAGTTCAGTTTTATAATTGTTGGGGGATCCGTGGTTGACGTCGGCGGCGTAGCATTTCAATTACCTTATTTGATGCAAGGTCAGGGTGAGCTTATTGTTTGGTCGACGTTTTTGTGCGCCACTCTGCAAGAGCCACTCATCGTCTCTAGCGGATGCTACGCACCTCGATCCTCGCAAAGGGTGACCTCTTGCTCGGCCGAGCGAACCATCCACGGCCGGGCCATGTGTGGTCAGTGATGACCTACGGTAGCTTCGACATTCAAGTGGTAGATCTTCTAGTATAGAGAGCGCATACGCAAGACTGCACAAAGAAGAACAAACGCGGGGCGTATGCTTTGACGTGTCATTCTCGTCCCTAGCACCCTTGGCCACGGTACGGTGAACGCTGCAGTTTTTTTTTTTTTTTTTGTGGCCAATGTAGCCAATCTCCCTAAGGGGGTATGCTTGATGGGACGAACGTGCGCTGAAGCCATGCGGCGAACGCTGGAATGTATTGCCATCATTGCTCAGCTTCACGAACGTGCAATCGAGGCACGCGTGCACGAGTGTTTTGCATTTTGTTTGTATTTTAACTGCAGAAACCATACAAAAAACATTGGCACAGCAGCTTCGCTGTAAAATCGAACAAAAACTGTGTCGGTTTCTGGGCCACAAATACCCTGGGCTATCCGACGATGCATAACTGCCCTAAACAAACACGACTGATTCTAAGTGCAGCGAAGACTGCACAACCTAAAAGCGCACTGGGAAACTCCGACCACAGAAATCGCTCATACCAAATAACAAATATTGTTATAGGTCCTGCTAAAATTCCCCTCAATACCGACAACGATAGCTGGCATATAATAAAAACTACGGGCAATCTGAAAAGCATGAGGAAAAAACTGCCAAACTTAACGTTTTGTACCCGCTCATATGGGATCCCTGCTGTTGTGCTTCGCAATAAATATCTGAGGAATCGCGGGAAAAACGCACGACAAGACCTTATAGATGAAGCGGAAAAAGGCATGCTGGTTCATCGTGCGGCATGACTAATTCAACACGCAAGGGGCGCCTTAGGATGTTGGCTGTCAGAGTGAACAGTATATAGGGAGTTTGCAACGGTGCAAACCTAGCTACGCTCAAGTAAAGCTTAAGGCAAAAGCAGATATTTGGTTTAGTAAATATTACGGAGCGTCCGATCAAACAAAAAGAGCGAGCGTCTGTGGCGTGCAAAAGCGGCGGTTGTCGAGCGATGTGTCTAAGACACACAAAGGGTAATGCAATCTTCTGTGGCGGGCACCTTTCTACGAAAAACCATCGACAGCTGTACAACGAGGCAAGAGTTCTGGGCTTCGGCGCTGAAAGAAGCACCTTTGCCAGCGGTGTCAGCTCAAGTGGCGATGTCCCCTGCAGTACTTGCTTCTACGCAAATAAATCACTACTGTGTGTCAACTGGATCGTTTTTTAGAAATATATGCTCGCACGTCCTGCAATATGGTCACTTTAGCTCGGGCGGCATTGTTGAAAAAGACGCCGGATGGGTGTTGTTGTTCCAGTCGTCAATATCACAAGATCGTCGTTCTATTAAAGCTGTGTTGCGGTGGGCCTGGGCGGCTAAATATTTTTCCTGCCTTCGCGAGCATTCTTCATGACCACAACTGCTAAAAGTGTGGGGCCTCCCACCCCATCTCTATGAAACTTCATGGCTCCCTGTCTCACCGCAAAGTGGTTGTGAAAACAGACTTATGGCTCCTTCCTGAAGCAGACCACGTAGTTTGTTTCCCTAGGACAGTTTATTCAGCCATTTGTGAAATTCCGGCAGGGTCGATATTTTTCTACACCTGTGTGTACCACCTCTAAAAACCTTTTTCGGTATTACTTACATTAGAGATTTTTACAAAATTACTAAAAAAGCAGCAAGCAGTGAATCTGAGACGACGTATATAACTCTTGTATGTACGGCATGGTCTCTTTCGCGGGGTGTACTGCAGAGAATATCGAAAACAAATGTCCGGGAAAAACTTTGTTGGGGCACTTCAGGTTGCCTACCTGCTGTGAAGGCCGATATATCACGAAATTTTCAAATGCTTGTTGACTGCTAAAGATATCTGTTTTTCAGCCTTCTCTTTCGTTTTTTCAAGCAAATCTTCATACCTCTGCTCGCCAATTGTGTGCATGACAACAAACTCCCAACACGGCGGAGTTGTCGGCGGGGCGGGGGTGGTGGGCGTGCGTGGAGTGTTTCACTCAAAGAGCACACTGCAGATGGCGTGGTCAATTTACCCAGCGTTCCCCGCGCGGATATGCCTGGCCGTCGGCGGCAACGTCGGCGTTACGACTTTGTCATCTGCTTTAGCGACGGCTGTCATGGCCCTGTTTTGGTGCAGCTTCGCGCCCAATGCGCTCTTTCTTGGCACGGCTTGATCAACTTGTTCGGCAGCACCTCCTGGGTAAGCCGCACCCGACAGTATTAAGTGGTCGGACGGAAAAGATACGTTAAGGATTGGTTTGCAGGGCAGGAAAACAAAATGTACAGACCACATACAGACATCTGGTCACTAGAGAAACGCTACCTTTTGCGCACTGCTTGCCACGAATGGGGCTCCGTCTTTAAAATTGATGAATACCAATTTGGTTCTGTTTTGATTCAGCGACTAAGGAAGAGAGGGGGTGCTTTTTGGTGTAACTCCATGGTACAGACTGGCAGAATCTCTGGTTTCACTTTTTGTAGCGCCATATGTATGAATTGAAGTGACGCCGCATGGTATATTGTTGTGGTGTTGTTCACAGCTCTACTTTACACACACCTTCAAAGCGTGGCTTGAAGGCATTTTTTTGTGCGATGTTTTCTATATTCTTTATTAACCTTTAATTAAACAGGATCAGCCCTCTTTCTAGAGCGCCTGTGACTCTTCGCACGATGCAGGAAGTGTCAATATTTTCTTAGGGATTTCAGGGCGCACTCTGGTGAGGCTGGCCTCCCGTGCTTTTTCAAACAAAGGTGTGGGGAGCTTTGTTGGCCTTATGACTGCGTAAGTGGATGCAGTGGCAAAGACGTTGACGTTCTCTTTGCATTGGTTAACAGTCTTCGCTATCTTTACCTGGAAAATAGAAAGCTAGTCTTGCTTTTGGCTGAAAGGTGTTTGGATTGTAGTGATTGCCGGCTCCTGAAAAGCAGAAACTCTTGGACGTCGCACGGGTAAATTTTCCTTCACGGCATTTTGTGGTAAGGCGTTCGCCGTACGTTTCATGTAGTAGGAGGGCATACAAGAGCCACGCTCGCTAGTAGCCATGAAAAAATCAAGTTTGGTTCATTCAAAAGATCACCTCGTTAGAATCATACTGACACCACTTTTAAGGTAAACTTTGCTCAAATAGGCTGTATAATTAGAAAAAAATGGAAAGGCCCCGCCACCCTCTCGCTCAGTTCGCGCAACAGAAGCTATGATATATTACCAGCCAGCTCTGCGATTGGCGGAGGCCGGCAAAAGGAGCGCCAATTAGGCAGAGCTTATACTCTTGCTGAACGAGCTTTTGCATTTCATTTTAGGTAACATTTCCTTTAAAGCAGTAAGAATGGTGGGTCCGACAGTGGAGTTAAAGCACATGTGAACACAAAAGTACCGTGCGTACTGCTGTTGGTACTACGAGAACTATGTTTGGGTAAGCTGCACTAGACTGCGGGTTTTTGTGGTACTTTTAGACGACACTGGCCCATTGATGCAAGCAACGGTGTCTTACGCGACCATATTTGTCTAGCGAGCACTGTGTTTCACGAAACGAATACTTTTTTTCCTGAACAAAACCAATCCAGGTTCAAATACGTTGAAAAACAAACCAGAGGTGCAAATTGGTCTTGCCACGGTATGGTGGCGCCATCTAGGTTCACTAGCGCTAAACCAGGCTTTCCAATCTGCTACAGAACGGTAGGTTCTAGTGATGTCATTGCAGAAGACCAAAACACACTACTTAGCCGCAAAATAGCTTTAACGTAAATTGATTAATTTCTCAGTGAATAAACCGTCGTTTTCATGCGGGTTGCAAGCGCTGGGGACACTATAAAACACAAAACGTTTGGAATAAAAAAAATTCTATATTGTCTTCACGGCTCGGGATCCTGGAGAGGGCGTCTGCGCAGCTGTTGCCTTCCAATCCATTACGACCTGGGTACACTGTGATGCTTATATTTCTCAGTTCTCAGAGGAAAATGTTCTTTGAGGATTTTATTGTTCTTCCTTCAACATACTGAGGGGTGGCTCTTGTTGAGCTCGTTATTATGTTGAGGCCCTTGCGTGGCCCGCCACGTCTTCCAGCTACGATGACTGCAGTTCTTTTAGCTTCGTCGTCGCTCTGATACTTGATGGTGATTTGCGGCTACACCGTTTTACCATCTCTTTTATCGCTTCTGTTTCTGTCTCTATGCTGCCATTACGGCAACTTGCAGACTAGCAAGCCAGCTCAATGCTAAAATTACGGTTCCCCGTGGATGCTGTACACAGGATTTGCCAACCTGCATTCACTTTGGGGTTTGAGCTTTCGCTCTGTATTAACAAATTTTGTATATTTATTGTATCAAGTCTTCTGAATTTTCGAAAGGGACACGGTACCTGCTGGAAGCTCCCTGTTCTGGGACTATTCTTACGTCGGCACATAAGGTTCTCCTCCCCAAAACATTTTATAACAGGGCGCCGTGCCATAACGCCTACTCGTGCGGCTAAGAGATAAGGAAATTGGATTTAGACGTTTACACGGTATTCAGTTGGGGTAAAATGTACAAATAGTCATTTTCCCCTTGTTCTTTATTATCCGTTATTGCTGCAAAATAACGAAACATGGTATATTAATCAACATGACGAGGCCTTTAACTCCTTAGAAAATATTTAAATGTAGCCAGCATCAAATTACTTTCCCACATAAAATATCTCAGAAAATATTTGTCTTTTTCAAGACATGTTTCGAATGCATTACAGTGCATACATTATGTGTGATCGATTGATCACTAACTTCTGTACGATACGCACCTTGGCGGCAGAAAAGGAGATCCTGTTGCGAGGAATTCTGAATGGAAAACTGCTTGGTAATTTTTTCATGGTGGTGAACAGCTGAAAAGATAAGAAAGAAAATTTGTCTCATTTACCCTGGTTACAGAAAATGATGATGGTGTGGTATATTTGAAAGATCATGTCAAACGGGCCACAGTATTTTTCGCCAATTGTAGAAATTATATTGAGCACACCAGAAACCGAAGCATCCCACAAAATAGTCTCTTGACTAAATTGTCGTGCAGAAGTTGTGTTAACTGCAAAAAAAAAAAACTGGAATGCGGTTAAGCCTTCCCACCGCATGAGGCTGTAGTCGAACAGCATTAAAAATTTCCCTTGCAGTGGAAAAGCGAATTACAATTCAGGTTGTAGGAAAGCTGGATCTTGAAGGAGAAAGCGCTATTGCGTGGAGAAAAGCGTCGATACCTTCCAAGATAAATATAACTGGTGACGAAGCTTCGGGTGAAAATAGGTTGAGAACCTATTATCAGAGAAATCAACACTGGGAGTTACGGGAGTGGCGATTAAAGTGCGACTAGGTGCGGTGATAACAAACACTAATAACTGAAAACGAAGGTTTATTCAACAGTAAAACAATATATTGTAGGAAAGACATTTATTTCTGAATGACATTTTTTAGGCAGAGTGTGCAAAGAATTTCTGGAAATGTTATTTATTCTTAAAAACCTGTTTTGCACCGCCCTCTAAAGAATGGCAAATTCCATTGCTCTGTGATGCAGTCCATAACACCATGATGCCGTCCTTGTAGTGTTCGGAATGCAACGCGCAAAATTCGTCTGCTACGAAACATCCGTCACGTGTTTTGATGTTGCGCATTTGCATTCATTGGGTGTGATCCGAATTTTTGGCGCGCGTGGGTTTCGGAGGTGCATTGTATTGCGGGTAAATTAGTACAGTGCCGACCGGCACGGTGTCATACGGGGAGATGCTAGCAACGCTCCGCGCGAAGCCCTTTTCTCGGTACCCACGAAAACGATGTGCTGTGCAAGGTTGCAACCGCAGCTCTTCTACGCCTGGCGTTCCACTGCACCGTTTTCCTCTCATTTCCACAAGGTAAGGCAAAACTATTGTACTAATAATATGCGCACGGATATTGTGTGAGGGACGTCGTGGTGCTTTGAAAAAAAGGGTCTAAAGCTATATGTAACGTCAAAGTTATCGCTTGATTGCGGGGCAGGTTTGGCTCGGAGCAAGTGGTGTCAAATACTCTACGACGTCTCAGCGAATTACCAATGGCGCCAGTACTGGGCGCCCCTAGGATTCAAACGATTGGCTTTGTCAATCTCAGTGTCGTCGTTATTGCATTACAACGCTTGTAGTGATCGTTGCTTCCCTCGCTTGCATTCGCAAGCAATACTGCCATCGCCGTACTGTGTTGTGCTTCTGCGTGCTGCGCTGCTGCCACGTCTTTCCTGCTATGTGTTTTTACTTACTGCCGTCGCTTTCTTTTTCCTTCATTCATTTTCGTTATTCTTTTTGCTTATCTGTTGCGACACCTGCCAAACAATGAAACCATGAAATTGCAGGCGTGAATTCGGGGTGAAATTCTGTAGAAACACATGTCTACATGATAAGACGCCGGGACAGCTGCGGTTCAGAGTGGTGTGCCCGCTGCACTTTCGTGAATTGACTTTCATGCGGCCTGGGTTTTCTGCGGCAAGATGAAGTACCCACCACATTTCCTATTATGCTGTTCTGCGAAGTACTTCGGCCTTTGAGACTTTCATTTCTGATTAGACATTTTGTCACGGGCAGAGACAATTTTTTGGCACCTTAAGAGAATCATAATCCATGAAGTGCCCGAGAACATTTTGTACTTATTTCTATACGTGGAGATTTTTCACAGTGTAATAAGGTACTTTTATGTTTATTCTGAAACAAAATTAAAATTTCATGATTATGGCATGACTATGCGCTATTTCTTAGAACTGAAGCACACAAACCGTGCAATCATTAGAAACCTTGATCTATAATTAAGGCACGCACGCAATTGTAGCACGTGCGACGCCATTAAACAACCAAGCAGGGGCGTAGGCGCCAATTTGTCTCGGTGGGAGGCGGGAACTTTTTTTTATATGAAGAGGAGGGGGTGCAGCCAGGCAGGAGACAAGTGTGGTCGGGGGTCCTTTGGGCTCTGCATTCGGTGACACAAAAAAATTTCGGGGAGGGGGGTATATGCCCGGTCCCCCTTTGCAAGGCACCGCAGTCCAGGCAAGCATCTGCTTGCTTTTATACAGCCGTGGAAGTCATGAATACAGAATAGAGTTTCGGAGAAGATGCAAGATGTTTTCAGCAACACCGAGGCAAATCGTATGGCAGTATTCTTACGCGCCTTTCTCCAGTCATGAGTCTGTACTTATTAAGTTGGCGTTGACTTGAAGCACACTCGCCAAGGACCGGCTAACTTGCGTTGGATGGCAATGACTTTAGCCCTCAGCGGTCAGAGGCCTGCTCAAGCTATTTTAAAGTCAAATTTTCTGGCTAGTGCCACCAAGATGACATCACTTTATGAGTCATTGTTGCGTCACAACCGGTTTGTTTTTTGTACCGCCGGAAGTGTTCCCTCCTCACTCAGATGGGGCTAAGCCCCCCATGACCTGGTTAAGAGCCGCTGTTTTCTGAACGTATGGGCATTTATGGAAGCTTCGCTACCAGTTAGTTTTAGCTTGCATGTTCTCTTTCCTTACACTACGTTCCTGCAACCTGCCTTCACCGGCGGGAAACACGAAGTTTACGCACATAAGCTGCCGAAAGCGAGGGAACTGCGGAAACGTTACTGGCCATTCAGGTCGTTTTTATGTCGTGTAAAGCCGGGTTCCTCTAGATTATCAGACTACAGTCTGACTACGGCCTCTCCTTCTTTCTTTGCGTTCGTATCTTCGACCTTTTAGCACAAAATACTTAGTCAGTCTCCCTCACATATTTGTGACAGCTTCCACAAAATGGGAGCAATTCTTTGCTTGCATGGGTGGCGGGATCTCTAACAACCTCGATTGCGACCGCCGGCAATGATTCTATGAAATAAAGTCCACTCGACACACGAGGGGCAAGAAAACAGGAACAAGCCCCTGAACCCAAACAAACTTCGAAGATTTTTTCAAAAGGTCGATACGCCTTTGCACTCAAAGGTGCGATACGATGAATTCCGCAATGCGCTTTTCTGCAATAATTCCTAAGCGTGAAATGGTAGGTTGTGCTCTGTCGGTTGCCGTTGAATGTATGTGGGGAAAACCAGATGATGCCTAAACGAGCGCCTCGAAGAGCATGGCTACTGCCTCCAGATCGGTACAGGAATAAATGTGGTAACGCACTGCCAATTCTGGAATGCTCCCATGGTTGTGGGGTTGTGTTCAAAGGGGCGACATCGTCGTACATATCTGCCCGCGTTATTCTGTTATATCGTAACGTTTTGAAGCTACCCGCCCGTTTTCATTTCAGAGCGCCGAGACGGCTGCCACCTTTTATTAACAGAGTTTAAATGCACTGAAATGACCACCAACTTCGAGCCTTTTAGGAAGAAAAATAAGAGTACCTCCCAATCTGCGCTCCGTCCATCCTGCAAAAAAGTACGCAAAACAATTATTCAGGGAGCGGCATTTTGAAACGTATAGGCAGCAAGGTTGACCAAAATGTCACCATATAGAACGATTACAACAAAAACAAACACGTAATCCCTCAAAGCGAGCTCAAGCAATGCGTAATCTGATATGTATTGTAGCGGAAAATAAGGTAATTACCTTACAATAAATGAGACCTGCCTCTACGCCCACGCGGCGGATAAAGTCGCCATTTGTAGCGTGTTCCCGCCAGCTATTGCAAACAGCAGCGAAAGAATCTCGGTGAAACGCACTTTCCAGGAAGGCATGTTACCAACGAATACAGAAGCACGTGTGATAAAGGGGCGAGATTGTTCTTTTAACGTGTCGTGACGAAAGGACAATTAAATAAATTGTTCAGCCAAATTTAAAAATTATGAAGACAATTTTGGATTAAGGATAACAAACGAAACAACCACTGAACAAATGGCAGATTCCGCGAGAGCTTTAACACGCGTGTACACGCGACTTTTTTGTTTTCCATAATTTTAGGAGATATACGAAAGCCGGGGAATAGCCAGAACTGCAATTCGTTTTCCTCTACCATGCGGACTTTCCGGGAAAGAAATTCGCAAAGGCGCAAGGGTGTGCACGATTTTCGGCGGGTGCACTTTGTTTTTCAAATTTCCCCCATTGCCCACGGCAACATGTAATTGTTCTGAACAAAATGTCTTTGGAAACAGTGACCAAACTAAAAGGGCCAACAGTTATAAAACAACTTTGACTTCTGAAATCACAACAGATGTTTGATAGAATTATGAAATAGCACGATATTTTAGATTGTCGCTGAGTTTGAAGCCCCCAACTCCGTTTGCTCAAAACATCGCTTGCATAGAAAACGCAAAAACAAGTGCTGCTGTGCTTTGTCGGAAAATGCGTTCTAGCCAACTCGAAATACATAGAACTTTGCCTCGATTTTCATCAAAATTCGGCATACCAGACTTTTTACGAGGCCCAACATTACTGATGAAAACAAGCTACTTTATTTTGTTTGTACCAAAGTTTTAGGCGGCTGAAGTCGCGAGTTCGAAACGCACATCCGTGCCCTGTGGTACATTACAGCCGCTCCTTTTCTGTTTTTTTTTCTTCCACAAGAAAGCGTCTGTTCACATTCTGTGGTCAGACCAGAGCCGCTTCAACCTTTTACGTCCTCAAAGGAAAACCCTGCATTTTAATATATTCATTTAAAACCTTTCACGGTATAAGCGCAAGCACAACTCCGCCGGTTTAGCAGAGCCGGCAAAAGCGCACCTTTGCGGGGCTAATTTTTCTTTTTGCTACAACAAAAAGTACGATACAAAAAGAAAAGAGATTCGTTGGTGTGGCGTCTAGTGTAACTCACCCAGTGCCAGGCCGGTGCAACCGAAGAGCTTCATTGACTTTCGGATAGTAACTATACTCAACAACTCCCCGCCAATCACTGCACGGGCGCATTTCCGTAGGCGACGCGTGTTTGGGGCGCTCTAACAGACAAATGACATCTGCCATCGCCGGCGGTACAGATATACCGACTAAATAAATCACCGATAAGCGGCGAGCTTCAGCGCATGGACAACCACAATGCCTTGCTTTCAGCCGCTTTCAACACTTGTTTTCAGCCACTTGTAACTTCGGTACAAACAAAATAATGCAACACGTTTAGCAGCAGTGCCGTTGGTCTTTTTTGGGCGCCTCATGTCCTCAATTTGTAAGAAAATCGAGACGTTTTTAATTGGTTTTTAAAGATACGGATTTTTAGAAAAAGCCGAGTAGTACATCTTTTTCTGCGTATCTTGCTATTTGTTTCTAGAGGAGGGATAATTTATGGATATGTTTAAAAATATGTGGTCGAATTTACCTATCACTTAACCATGGTCGCAATCGCAAGTAAATAAGCAAGTTTGTCGCAATTGTAGACGCGGAGATAAGTGGCGTCAAAGTAAGCAACAATGTGGCATCTTTTCCTTATTCAGAAATTTTGTCGATTTTTTGTTTCATGGCAGAACGCAAAGTTTGCTTTGAACGATTTGCCCTTCTGGTGTAGTGTTCGTTTTCAGAGAAGCTTTATTCAGAAGAATTATATCTTGCCTTGCGCAAAGCCACAAAATTCGAAAGAACTGCGGCAGCCGGAAACCGTGCGGCGCCCGTGCCGCCTTTGCCATTTCTTCCCCGCAAACTACGCATGCATAGGAAAACAAATTGCAGCTTTCGCCTATTCTTTGGATTTCGCACGAGTTTGAAATTATTATGAAAAACAAATTAGTGCCCTTCCACACTGTGATGCAGTATGACCTGCGATGCCGGACGCAATACTGGGAGAGTACGAAAAAAAACCTTTATTTGTAATTACTATTAAGAAACTTCTATCGAATGAAACTTTGAAGGACCCGCGCTTTAGTCTCCAGGACAAACACGGAGCTGCCTGTTTCCCTCTCGTGTTGTAGGCATCTTGTCTGTACAACACGCCAACCCAATACAGTCGACTACTGAGAGGACAGCGGACAGGTGGAATTCAGTCTTTCGACGTCCATGCTGAAACTTTTTCTCCTGCACACTGGACGTGTCAACAGTAACGCCACGGAACCTAGGTTCACGTGCACGCCAACCCCACCTCCCAACCTGTGCGCGACGGCAAACGTTTATGTTCGCGTGCATAGAAGTGAAAGAAACCGCCGAAAATGTCACGCAGAAATTCGTTTATGCTGAACAAGCAACCTTGGCCTACGAAGGCCTTCAAAGCCGGCAGGTAGCCATACATCCGGGAGGGATTCGCAGCTACTAGACGACCTTTAACTTGAGGAGGCAATGGAGGTGGCAGCGTTTTCCTATTGTTTTCGGGCCTACTCACGCCGCTTCTATGTTCGGCGTTTCTTCAATTTCGGCTCTCCCTCAAGGAGAACGACTTGCGCCCGCCTCACACCGAGTTAGAGCAGGAATGCCTTGAGCTTTATTCTAGCGTACCAGCATGTGGCTGTCCGTTTGCTTATCCCGATTTAAACTTCTTCCCTTCTCTGGAACACACCAACTCTCACCCAATCGGCTCGATTACGTAAAACACCTGAAAGAATGCATCATGCCTTGAGACTTCCACGTTTAAATCTCCCGCCAGACAACGGGTACGTCATCGCAAGCAACGTAAATCCCCACTACTTGGGAGCGCTCCGTTCTTCCGCGATCAACTCCTCCATGCATAAACCGTCAACATGGTAATGGGCGCTTATGTAGGCGTGAAATACATACACGAAGTATCGCTCTTAAAGGCTTTCAAGCTGAAGAAGGATGAACTCACGCCAGCGTTCCAATGAAACCAGTGGATCCTGAAGCAGGCATTATTCGCCCCTGCTAGATGAGGTGGAATTTTAAGCGGGAAGGGCGGCGGCGTTTTTCGGTAGGTTTTACGCGCAGTCGCGCTTGTGTGTATTCTTTGCAATGACTTCATTACAGCGCTACCGCTATTGCCACCCGATTGCGTAACTTGAGAACTCAGATCCGGGGGGGTGAGGGGAATAACGTTTGTGATGCAATGGCCAGCTGTGGCGAGGAGGAGTTCCGGTATGGCACCGAGTAGTAAAGCGGCCTTAAATGAATGAAAACTCTGAGGTCAGACTTAGCCTGCTTCCCAGCTAAATATCCGCTTGCGCACAGGCGTTCAATCTCTCATGGAATCAGACAAATGCAACAGCCCACCCATAACTAATGTTTTATAACCGTCATTTACAGATGTCTCCTTGTGTTTCAGAATGACTCTATGCCTTCGGATGTTCTGAAGATGCATTGACACTGCTGCAAACTGCATTTTTGTGCTTGCTCAGCACAGAGAACAGCGGTAAACAAACCATATTTTATTTACACCAGTTGGTGGGACTAAAATACGGGTGTAATAACCGCGATCATAAGTCCACGAGAATATTCGGTGATAATGTTGATTATTGCACTAAACCACCGAGTATATGTGGACAAACACGATCGGTTTTCTGCTAGAATACATCATGGCATAGAGTTAAATCACAAACTATTACCTTTATTAAAGTTTTTCCAGCAGAAACAGAGCTTACAGAATACTCAGTATTCGATAACCACTGTTCAACATAATTGAGTAACCTCAATGATGTAGTTCTTTCTCTCTCTCATTTTGCTGTTGAAGGCGATCCACTATTTTTTGTTTGTTAGTGCTCCCCCGATGCACCCAAACGCGTAGCTCTTCTGAGCCACATTACTATTAAGAGGCTAACATCAATAAAATCGTTAGAGGGGAGTACTTCTAGTAAGTACTTGGTGGCCCATGATAAAGATGCTGCTCCTGGCATATTTATTAAACGTTACGTTTCGTTTATTTGTATTCATCTTCCATGTAGGTGCATATTCAGGATCAGTTGAATATATAGTATTTTACATCTCTGGCAACAAAAAAAGCTAACAGTTTTCCACTTACGTTGCACATCGTATAGAGTGTTCTTGAAGTGAAGGTGATTAACTTGCAGCAGGCACTCGAGTCCAGGCGGCACATTCCACGGCTGCAGCATGGTGAAGAACGCGTTCGGTAGAATCGGTAGGTGGAGAACGCGTTCGAAAGTTTCATCTAGCACATCAGACCTGGAAAAAAATTATGTGAATCACTGTAGTTCCTGCCCGTTGTGGTTGCAGTCTAATCAATTCAACAATAAACCGCTTTTTTTAGAATATGTGAAACAGACAGAATTATGCTGACTATTGTCGTTTTATGTTTGGCCTCCGTCACTAGCATCGCATAGGTTCCCTTTAAGAAAAAAGCCATTGCGTCCTCACCTTTCAAAACAAACCGAGCAAGTTCACTGCAACGTGTGCGTTCAAGTGACACTGACGCAACCGGGACTCCATGTCGTTTACTCAAATAATTCGGTTAGCCAACTTGACGGCGTAAGCGTGCGCACATTCGCATGACTCAAGGCAAAGATTCTGCGGTGTAATCTGAGGTCCCAAAACATAAAACGGGTTCGTTTGGCGACTGGAAGACCACCCTAAAGTTACTGGGAAGACACGTGTGCAGCAGTACGATAGTCACACTTCAACACACTCAATACGATCAAAATGGGATTAGGCCTCCGCTACTGTGTGGCAGCGCCGCTATTCCTTTATGCCAAGTCGCCTTTATATGTAAGCACACTGAACACGTAAGCGGCGCTCCCGAATTTCCCGCTCAGGACGAGACTGCATAACGCGCATGGCCTCTAAACTGCAGCGTTGAAAAAAATCACGTCGTTTATGTACGGTTCACAGTTAAATGGTACCATCAACGGTACAAGTTACGCCTACCGGTGTTCTCCAGTCAAAACGTTGGCTTGTGCTTCGAAAAAAAATGAAGCGCAGTGAAGGAAACGGCAAGGTGCCCGCGTGGTCGGTGGACGCGGATGAGCGCACTAAACCACGGAGTTCGTGCGACGAAACAAACTGCGTAGCAAATGCGTATCTGTCACGCCGAAACTGAAACCGAATGCAGTTTAACGCCAACCACTTTGCTGCAGTAACACAAAAAAGTCCCGCAGTAGCTGTCTCTCCCTCGCCACAGAAAGTTGTCCCGGAGTATACTCACTACCAGTGCTAGATAAACAATTTCGTCCATAATCCTTTTATAGCGGCGCCGAAGACAATGAGCAAGTTGGTTTCAGTCGAACATTTGACCGTGTCACTGCCATTTTACGGTTTCTTCATCATCATCACCAGCCTATCGACGCCAGCTGCAGGGCAAACGCCTCTCCTATTATTCTCCAATTATCCCGGTCCTCTGCTCACTGCAACGAATTTACCCGCACAGTCTTTCTGATGACCTGTGCCCATGTATCTTTCTGTCGCCCCCTGCCATGCTTGCGTTCCTTAGCGATGCACTCTGTTTCCCTTAATGACCACCGGCTGTCTTGCCTCCGCATTACATGCGCCTCCCACTACTATTTCATCTTCCCAGCCTCGTTCCCTACCATGGGACCAGATGCGCAAAGGACAGACTGACAACTTACCACGACATTGTCAGTGATTACCACCTGGCCCGCGGCAAATACTCCCCTGCCCATTCTCAGCTCATCCACGTGCAGGAACGCACATGGCGACTCCTCCAGACTCCCATTCTCCCTTGCCGAGCGGTACTTCACCACATGCGCCCCCCTTTACCCCTCCCCCAATTGTCCTGCCTGTGCCACAGGCTCAACTGTACCCCACTCCATGTGCGGCTCCCTTAAGACCCTTTCCCTCTAACTTGCTCCGACGAGCAGTGGGATTGGCCGCTAGGTAGCTCTGACCTGGGGACACAACTCTCCCCCGTGGACAGGGCTACGCAAGTCGCCGCTAGGCTGGAGCCTGCGACCACCTTGCCCTCTTAAACCTACTGCGAATAATAAAGTTTTTTTCTCTATCTTTCTCTCTTATTTCGACTAATACGTCCTTAACCCGCGTTTGCTCCCTAACCCCACTCCACTTTCTTCTTGTCCTTTAATATTGCATATATCATCTTCGTTTGCATTGCTCGCTGAGTGGTCCTCAATTTAAGTTGAACCCTCTTAGTGAGCCTCCAAATTTCGCCCCGTAGGTGAGTACAGGTAAAATGCCGCTGTCATACACTTTCTTCTTCAGGGACAATGATAGGCTGTCATTCAGTATCTTATAACGCCTGGCGAATGCACCCCGCCCCATTATTATCCTTCTAATTATCTCTGCCTCATGGTTGGGATCCGGGGTCACAACTTGGCCTAAGTAGATATATTCGCTTACCACTTCCATTGCCTCGCCACCTATCTCAAACCGCTTTGCTGTCCCGAGGATATTGATCATTACTTTGGTTTTCTCAATATTAATTTTCAGGCCCATGTGCACGGTTCTACTCTTTGTCCAGTGCGGAAAGCATTATTTGCAATTCGTCCCCCGAGTTACTTACCAAGGCAACGTCATGAGCAAATCTGAGGTTACTGAGGTATTCTCCATTAACCCTTACTCCCACCTGTTCCCAATCGGATGTTCTGACTATTTCTTGTAAACATGCTGTGAATAACATTGGAGCGATTGTGTCTCGGTGTCTTACGCCCTTCCTTTTACGTATTTTGCTGCTCTCCTTATGGAGGATGATGGTAGCTGTGGAGCCATTGTAGATATCCTTTAGTATTCTTACGTAATGCTCATCTACACCCTTGTCCCGTAATGCCTGAATGACGGCTGAGATTTCTACCGAGTCACAGGCTTCCTCATAATCTAGGAAGGCTGTATATAGGGGTTCATTATACTCCACCCACTGCCCTATCACCTGATTGATCGCATGAATATGGTCCATTGATGACTTGCCTTTACGAAACCCGGCTTGTTCTTTAGGCATGTTAGGTTTTATGGCTTATTCGGTGCCAAAGGATGCCCTAATTGCTTCATATTCGCAACTAAGGCAACGCACTTCTATTCCTTCTTTCCATCACAGCGATGCAATGACACGTGCAGCAACTCCTACAAAAGCTGTTAGTGTCACGATAAACCGGATCACGCCTGCCAGCAACGATGTACAGCGGTACACATGCAACGAACTAGAACACAACTGTGCCAAGCTGTTTTTTTTTTTTTTCAGCAGTGCTTCCCGGTTTGCGGCGTCTATTGCAGCTCCGAATCAGTGAGAAAAATTCTTGAAGGGCCTGTTAACAGCATGGACACTTTGTTGAAGGAGCGCATATTGTGCATTTTAGACAGCGTGAATGTTTGCACCCAACCAACGCAAACCCGCTGCGCGGCATCCGCCCGCCACCTCGCACAGTGGCAGCGGGCTAGCATGGATGAATAACGCCAAACAACAGCCGCCAGAGAAGACGTTGCGCACGCTACACGTTGCACCCAATTCAATATACTGACTTAATACGTAGTAAAATCTGCAGTTTATTTTTAAAGCAGCCAAAGCACGCCCATGGTCGCATCAAAAGTTGCTGTTCACCCAGTACTGCACAAGGGTCACACAATTTTCTGACCGATTATTACAGCAGTTTTGCACCTAAAACAAAACTAGCCCTCGTCGTTTGGGATTACCGCTTGGTTTATGGGGTGGTCCCCCATATTGCCCTTTATTAGTGTTCTTCGGCAAAGGCTTCAAGTTAAGTTTTTGTATACATCCTAAGGCCTACTATTACCATATTTGTCACGCAATTTTAACAACGTCTTGTGTAAGGTGCATGGTATAGCCGTGGGGGACGACCTATTTTCCCATTTTTGCTATTTTCGATCTTAGTTTCAAAAATCTATCTGAAAGAGTGTATATTCATGTTGTCTGGGAGCTAATCTTTCAATCTAGACCAACTTGTATTTTGCCTCCGGTGTCCCTTTAACAACGTAAGGATAACCGTTAACATTTGGTAACGAGGCCTTCTATACAAGTACGTTCGACTGCTGGTGTTTTTCTTGATATTTTACTCTTTCAGATACGTTCATTTCCTGCGTAACAACATTTATAAAACACACACTCCATTGCTCT
Source organism: Haemaphysalis longicornis (assembly GCF_048455015.1). Classification (NCBI taxonomy): domain Eukaryota; kingdom Metazoa; phylum Arthropoda; class Arachnida; order Ixodida; family Ixodidae; genus Haemaphysalis; species Haemaphysalis longicornis. The sequence continues at coordinate 7,414,801 of NW_027526445.1, forward strand.
CGAGGGGTGCCACTAAGTAATGATTCCTAACCATAAAAGCATCAATTCGTTTGGTTCACTTCCACGCTCCTCTCAGACTGTAGCGACTGCTGGGTGGCGCCCCAATTTGTAACCTTTCTGGTACTCACTCATTCCTCTTTCACCGCCTCAGACATCCTTGAATCTTTGAGTGTGCGCCCGAATCCCAGGTTCCGCTGAGCTGTTTGTCTGGTAGCTTGGAATCTTCCTGTGACGTTACATACCCGATGCGGGAGTTGGCCAAGTAGGTGCCTTCTGAAATATAGCCGCAACCTCCGTCAGCTAATATGAAAAAAATTGAAACAAGGAAAACGAAATAAGTGTTCGAATATAATAAAAGGGTACGGAAGAAATATGAAAAGAAAAAGCGCTGCCTGCCAGGGAAGTTGATAGCCTAGTGCCAAACCTGCCTAATCTAAATCTGATGCCAACATGCCTCTTACGCCACAGGGATGAGGTAGGCCCACTCTAAACGGGAGGGGGGGGGGGGGGGCGACGCCTCGAGCTTGAGCGTCGCCTTTGACGCGGCCAGCATTCAGCCACTTCGTAGTCCTCGCCTAATGAAGGTTACGATTCTAAGCACCGTTAGTAGGCTTATCTGACGCATTCTACAGCCGACAAGGGGCAGAAGCACCGTATGCTTATTCAGGATATATCGAGAATGTGCAGCCAAGGAAAACGTCTGATGCCGAGCATGTTGCATCGCAGAACCAAAACCGAAAGTTTGAAGAGTTCTTGAACATCGTCCAATCGAGGACATCACAAATACACGTCTATACTGTTTGTTGTTGCTGCCACCTCAAAAGTCGCATTGTATTTTTTCTCCTTTTAATCTGTACAAATGAACGCTGGTTTATACTACGAGTGTCTCAATCAAAATAAACGTTTAGGAGTCGTTCCCTAGTAAAAAAAAGACAAATTAAGAGAGCACAACCGATGCCCTCGATGCCAGGGGGTGCTGCGCTCCGAAATGGTCGGTAATGGTGAAGTACTGCCACCGCTTTGGTAGGAGAGTGAGCGGGAAATGTGAGGGTTGTGAGGTATGGCCACATCATATAAATTTTTGTCTAGTGCTAGTAGCACAGAAAAGAAAATGAACTGAGCTTGAAAGTAAGAACAAACATGTGATTGCAGAAACTGGAAATAGGAAGGTATTCGTTTAGCGGCGTAGAGTTTTTCTTTTTTTTTCAAAATAATATTCCAGGGGTCATCGAGGGAAGTAGCCTGTGAAGAGGCAATAGTATTGGAGAATTTCCTCAAATGCTACCAATGGTGTTAACCTCGCTTGCTGTTTCATTACCTGGGAGGAGAGCTCGCAGGCATTCTGCTGGGCAACATTATTGCCCTCAGTGAGATTAGTACAGGGCGGGGATCAAAACTAGTTGGCCATTTTTGTGGGTTGAGCCTACAACACGAGGTGGAAAGTTGACGGAGGCAACCTCAACGTATGGAAGCAGTGAAATGCTGCTGAGACACGAAGTGTGAATCCGTGCTTGTGCAATCGCTGGACGTACGTACGACACCAGTGTGGACGTTGCTTTGAGTAAAACGTATGTTAATATGGATGCTATAATAGTGGTAGTTGCTAGTTTCTACCCTACGGCTGGCTAAATAGGAGCGGGCGGTCGTCTAGTTAACATTTGAACCATTCCCATATACTCGCCGAGTGTATACCTGTGTTTTCTCCCCCAGTCAAAATTTTTGCCCTCCATGGGCCTGCCCAATGTGGAGCGGGATTGGATATAATGCTCCCTATATTAGTTTTGGGCACGTGTGCGAGTGTATTTTAGTCGTAAATTGTACGTGTGTTCTACCGACATAAAAGGCATTTATGTATGTGGCGACATAATTGCATGTGTTGTTCAATCCGACTGTAAATTTATGTTTGGGCGAAGTGTATTACACTTCAAATGAATATTTCGACTTGTTCAACTGGGGTCAGGCCTGCTGAGATTTCAATAGAAAATATTGTTGTCATTTTTCTACTTTTTGTAGGGTATTCTACATATATTTAGAATAATTGCTTTAGTTTACGTTCTTTCCGTGTTTAAGTACATACCTTAGTTTGTACTTAAATTTACTTAAGTGCGCATTTAATGCGCAAATGTAAACGTATGTAATTGTCCTTTCATGTAAATGTCAATGTAAATACTTGTAAGGCTATGTAAATCTATGTAAATGTATGTGAATGTACTTAGAATGCACCTAATTATCATTGCGTTGTTGGGCACGTAGGAGGTTACGCAGCAACAGACAAGGACGCCTGATTTCGGACACCGGCATGACATGTTAGTGAGTTGCTCATTTCTTTCTCTACGTCAAGACCAGGTCAGTTGATCGTAAACTCCACACAAATTATATGGAATGTAAAGTGTATATGTGAACATTTCTGTTCGGTCGAAATCGAGCGATTGGCCTCTCATAAAGCATAAAATCACCTGCGGCTGCGGACCCAATAACGCTATTACTGACGCGCCAATGGTTACAGATGTGCCTAAATTGCATTTCATTTACGATAGGATTGTTCTTACCACAAACAAGTTCCTTTCTCGCTAATCTAGGATGTGTATGTTTGAACTACTAATGTTGGTTGATATTGTTCATCGGTTTAATTTAAGTAGGTTTGCGGCACTGAGTTTGTCGGGAAGAATACATTTTACCAAGCCCCCAATAGTGGTGGCACACAGTACTGGCAAAAAGGTGGCCATAATAAAAAGCACGAAAATATGTGCAAAGAATGTAACAAGGAGACGATGATGTAAAAACTACGACAAAGGCGATGATGATGTGGACTATGAAACTCCAAATATAACGCGCATGAACACTGAGGGATTGCAATAGCAACCGTGAGGGTTGTGAACTCGAAATATTGCAGCTGTGTTTCGTAATCTTTTTTCATTTAAAACTCACCATGAAGGAAAAACGTATTGATAATCAAAGGGGGGCCGTTTCTGAACACACACCAAACAATAGAAATCGGGCTATTTGGCAAGATGAAGAGTGAAATCAAGGTGACGCTATGGCTGCGATCCGCACGCGAAATGAAAAAAAAAAAGAATTTCTCCTTAGCTTGGCGGCGCATTATGTTGAGTAGCCCACCCCTCGCTACTAATGTTTCGATCGGATCTGCGTTATCCGGTTTATCCTGTCAGAACGTGCTATGGAGTTCAGATTGTTCACTATTGAGCCGCACAATACATTTAATCTCATAGTTTATGGCTTCAGGCAGAATCTTGCCGACTCAGAACTAGAAAGAAAACAAAGTACGGATACAAACAACATCATCATTATACCAAAGCATTTGCAAGCATGGAGGAAGCACGGTCTATTTCGAAGGATCTCCCAGTCTGCATTGTGAGTGCCCGCCTTGTAACCGGTCTTGTTTGCTGTTTAGGTACCATGTTGGTTTGCCTAGTACTTGTCGAATCTAAATTACGTGCGTTGTAATTGTAAGCTCCTTCTCATAACGTCAGCTCTATCGTTGTAACGTAACGTAAGCACATAACGTAAGCCCTCGCGTATGCGTTGTAAGCTATTTCTAATAACGGAGGGGCTTGCACATCAAAAACGGATAAAATTCAAAGCATCATGAGGTATAAATACTGGCCAGAAATGTTTCGCGTTGCACTGTATCATAAACGGCAAATCTTGTGTGAAATATTTACATTTAGCCTTTCTTACTTAAAGGGCAGTATTTTTTCGAAGTGTCCCAGTACTTTTCTTTCAATGTTAAGTGCATTATGTGAGCTGTGCAAATATGTAGAGCCACTTTTCTTCTATGAAAAAAAAACTGCTTTGCTAACCCACGGGTTACTATCGTCTATGGAAAAAAAATTATTTGACCTGTGTAACGAATAAAGTAATCAGGGCGTCTCTGAAGGATACCAATTTTTTCCAAATGCTATCAAGCAAGGAGGACCAAAACCAGTCCGCAGAAAGCTTCCAGTTTGTCATACACGTCTTTCTAATTAGCTGTTTTGTGGTCCCAAAATTTTTCTTTGTACTTAGTCAGCAAGTGTTCGAGCTATGAGTAAATTTAAGTAGCTTACTGTCACTGGAAACATCAGGATGCTGAATCCTACCAGAACTTTCACAAGCGCCAGTTATAATCGTGTTTTAAGTATTGGTACCGCCAGTTAGTCGTGGACAATTGAAACAGGCTATACGCCATGGTTAGGCTCTCAAAATCTTTCCTTCGTGGTAGTAGTAATTTAAGACGGACCAATGAATGTTTAAAATGAAGTGGAAAGTAGACATTTTTCTCAGAATATTGCTGTTTTAGTATCAACCCTTTTCTTAAGCTCTTTCACAAACCATTTATCGGTATCCGGGGGGGGGGGGGTGCGAGGCGATAGCATGCTATATGTGGCCCATACAATCAGAAGAGCTGAATTTGTATGATCAAAAAACGATACCAGAGTTTTAATAGCCAGTAGAACGCGACCTACCCTTTTATTCTCACGTTCATTTTGAAATATGTTCTAGTTATTATTGGCACGAAGCTGGTTGTCGCGTATATGGGAATGAACCTGTCTCTGCTACTATAAAATGTCAGGGCTAGTATCTGATGAGAATTATCAATGATGAGTGCATTTTGATGTGTACAAGCATGCTTTTGAGCAAGGCAACGCTGGTTAAGGGCTCAACGCTAACGTAGTCACTTGGCCTTCCAAAATGCCTCCCGTTCAAAATTGACTTTCTGCCGATGCCGGAACAGCAAAGTTGGTTTTACTTGATAACCCATTTCGCAGCGTCATTATTACTTTAGTTAAACGAGGAAGTACTATTATTCATCATCATTACGTTCGCTATTTCAACTTTAGGACAACTGCTTCTGCCAATTGCATCCACTGTCTTATTTGCTGAGTTGGTCGAGTAGATCCTTTTGGCACTAATTTCCATAACGTATGCCTGACCTGAATGTGTGGTCAACCCTTTTTTGCGTGCCACCCCTCTTTAACTGTTCCGCCACCACCTGTTTCCGTCTTTTCAACGTAATTAACCCCCCATCCCCTACTTAGTTCCAATTCTTTCCCTTTATTACAACAAGTAAAAGTTTGAACGATGGAAATGATGAGCAGACGTGCGGATCGTGCACCCTTTGAATAGGCCATGAAGTATAAAACATGAAATATTCTTAACCACCTTGGCTAAATCAATTTTGAGGGAGACCCACAGAAGGATACTATGTGCAGGAATAACATCTGCTAGACTAGCTGCGTCCGGAAATTTAGCGGATTTTCGAACGCATATACTATTTTCAGTGCAAAGATTGCTATGTACAAAATGTGTTCTGGCACTGACTAAAGCTTATTGTGTAACATTTTCAAGGTGAACCACGTCTTCTGGCTACTGGTTTATGGAGTCACTGGTCATCGAAACTATTATGGTAAGGCCGGCGGAAAAGCTTTTTTCTTGATCCTTGATACAACTGCCGGACTCGCCCAGGCTGTTTTAATCAGTCATTGCTTGCATTTGTGAGGTATTGCTTCGTGGACTTCTCTCGGCAAAGTTGCAGTAAAACCGTTGAAGGAGTGCCGTCGTATAACAAAAGTGAACTGTATGTATGTCTTGGTAGGTGGTCCGTGGTGCGGTACGTGGAAAGTTCGGTGAATGTGTAGTTGGGCAGATGAGGCGATTTTTTTTAGGGGCGAACCTCCTTAAGTCATGGGTCTGTCCATCGCTTGTGTCTCGTGGTACGTGACCGCCGCATGCTTTCGGAGATCTCGCAAAGTGGGCCGCGTTGCACGCGCAAGAACCGGGTGCAACCGGCAGCGCAAACTCGGCACCGGGAGAGCGAGCTTGTCTGTGTTCGCCAACGGAAGCGCGAGCGCACGTGCACTGCGAGGGGGAGATCACGCAAGAGATCACGCCACGAACGCAGGCAGTCGTTCTCGGAGATCGAACGAGACGCAAGGACCTTTGCTCGTTTCCTCTCGTCTTGTTCGGGCACAAGTTCGCCCTAAATAAAAGTTCTTTCTTTACCGTTGTGTCCCATACTACGTGACAAATTGTGGTGGAGGTGCGGGGTAGTCCTCGATGGCGCGGGGTCTTTCACCAGGTCTGGGCCTGGGAGCATTGACTCCGAAATAAAAGTTGATTTGTACAATGTACGCACACAGTCTTACGTCTTTCTTAATGATGTAATGGGCGAACTTTCACGGGAGAGTTACGGTTACCGATGATCTCACCCTCTCGAGCTTCGCCCCACTTATCATCATTCATTCCGTGGGTATGGCGTTTTTTTTTCAAAATGAACCAGACGGCGGATCATCGCGACGCTGACGCTAACACCTTGCCAAATCAGAGTGATTGCGGGATGTGATCCGAACATTGGGATTAACGCTGAAGCCTGAAAAATGCTGTTTCGCATGCGAAGAAATAGAGGTCTTGAGCCATTCATTAATCAGCGACTCAGTACCACCTGACCCGCTGAAATCTTTAGCTATTGCCAGCCTACCGAAATCGATACACCTCTTTCGCTGGAGGGAGGTTTTCGCATATCGACAAAAGGCCGAGAGATAGGCGCCACCTTCTGAACCGGCTATTTCCCAGGACCTGATAGCATACCCATGATGAGTTAAAATGGGCCTGGTGCCATAAGGTCATCGCCTGACGACCTAAAATGGGAGGCCTGAATTAGAGTACCACTTTGTGAAACCTGGTGAAGGTTGAGATTTAAACAGCAATGATTTCATACAAAACTCCCTTCTTCCTTGCATAATATTCTCGTGTACCTTCAAAAGATCTATATTGATCGATGCATGAGATTTCTATCTAAAAACGGTGTCGTGAATGTGCGGCCTGGTATGTTGTGAAAACATTATCGCGGAAGCCTTACACTTGATTCTGTTGAGTCGTTGGCAACTGTACCTTGTCTCTGGAAGGGTGCTGATGTTGACCTTCTTCGAGTTTGATGGAAGACAGATATGACGGTCGCTTGGTGTTCTACCTGTCTAGTCACACCCCGAGCCAGGCAGCATAAACCTGTATACTGGCTCTGCTGTTCCCGAGGCCAACTTCAGTGCACAGGGCAGTAAATAAGAGAGGCGTGCACAGATTCCTTGAACTGTGGGCGCACTACCCGCACTTCATCGCAAACGTTTGACGTAAAGCGGAAGCACTTACATGATTGACAAAAGATGGCACCTTTTTTTACTGGGAATGAGCTCCATAGGAAGCACCCCGCGATTATGCAACAAATCCGGCAAAATAAGTGCTGTCACAATTCGACGACAACTCCAAAGCTGAAACTGGCGCAGATTTTATGGTGATGTTATCTTCGATGCATTGACAGTCAAAATTCAATGCAGGGACAATACGTTTGTCTCTTATGGTGGCCATACTCTGTCGTATGAAGAAAAACCCTATTCTCGGAGAAACAGGGCATTCTTATTGTGCTGACCATTTGCAGATTGTGCTCATGCCTGTATGTCAGCCCGTTCAGCGTTGTTACATGCCATTATGCCCTTTGTTTGCTCGCTAATTCACAGAAGTCGAAGTTCTGTTGTCTTCTCGCTGATTGAGCCTGCTCCTGCAAAACCTCCATGTTATCATCCTCAGAAATACCGGCCCAAATCTTCTACCGTTGACCGCATCTTTGGCGCACTTGCTGAACCACTACCAAGAGACTCCAACAAAGACGGCGCGTTTTCCAGGCAGTGATGTAGAGCTACCTAGACGCCGAACAATGCGCCGACACCCAGTCGCGCGTTATGGTCCACCTCCTCGAAGAACGCAAGCTCACTGTTCCAAGGTCTTTCGAGTGAAACTTTGACTACGGAAAAAAACTTATTGCTTTCTCGTCATCCGGCTGATGTTCAAGACAAAATTTAATTATGACACAACAATCTGTCTTCCAGACACCTCAGCGCTCGTTCACTTGTCAAAGTAAGTTGCAATAAATGAGGCCCCACCATACATATCATGTCTGAAAACGCCATCTACCAGACCAGCAAGACTTTTTCAGCCCATCGTTGCGCCATTGCGGCCATTAAACAAATTCAAATGGACCCAGCACAGGGCACCTGGTTCGAGGTGAGGGTACTGGTGACACCGTGGACCGCAAGTCCAAATAGTCATCTTGTAATTAACAATGGCAAAGTGTTTCACGCTAAAGAGTTGAAGCTTCGAAAGCTGCCTTTCGGATTCCGGGTCAAGCTCCGGCCGATGGGCCCCAAGACGGTCTACGAGGCAGTCAGCGAAGTTACTTCACTGTCCATCAGTGTGCCATCCGTGCAGTTGGTACCATAATTTCCTTCCATATATATTGCGCAACACATTTTAAACCCCCCACAAACTTCATCGGCTTCTGGAATGCCGCTGCCGCGAAGTATCATTACCACCCCTGCCAGCTATCACTTCACGAATACTGATTAATATCCGCTATTCTTTTAGGTGTGGAATACCTTATGACCACCCAATTTCCATCCACGTCCATGTGCATAGAATTTACAATCGCAAAAAATTACACAGGAACCGTCAGGGTTCGAGCCTGTGCCTGGTAGACCAGACGGAGTTAGTGTCAGTCATCTTACCCATTGGGCCATGACCGTGGGTTAGTACCAGAGAGTCAAACAGCTTACCCCTCGCGGGAACGGTGCGGAGTACCGTAGAACTTCCCAATGTCGGTACGCGTCCATCCGTGCACCCACCACAATCAAGCAAAAATCAAGCGAAATTTAATTTGAGCAGTGATTACCGTTTCATTTAAAGAATAACCAAGGTGCAACTCACGGCTCAAATCAAATGACTGTGGGAGCGCAAATCTCTGTCAATCGGGGCGCAACTTCGATGTCATTTCGAGTCCCCATACTCCGCACCCTCGCCGTCATCCACGGAGTGGAGATGCTGCCTTGTTAAGAAACATTTTGATAAATAAAACGTGTGAACTCACTGTTGGTTTTCATGATTTCCAGAAATCTTGATTGTGCATTCGGAGAGCCTTACAAAAAAACAGAGAACTTGAGAGATCTTCGCGAAAGTAACCACCAAGCAGGAAGCCTCAGAACGCTTGAACGAGACGCGAATTCCAGATCATCACACCAACGTGACGTCCAAACACAGCTTTAACCGCTCCAACCAGGGGATTTCCGATTCTCATCTAATTATCAGGCCGGAGTCAATCTGCGTCCCGCATAGGAGGTCAGGCCATAAAGGCGCCAGGTGCCTCATCATACGCCGTGACAAGCACAAAATCGTAACGAAACACCCATTCTTAACCTTCGACCAGGGAACAGGGTGCTCCTTTATACATGTATCTTTTATTTGATGTCTAGTTCCGTAACACAACCCTAACCCACAGCAATCCCTTAAGCTCCCGCCATTCGGGCACTGCATTACCTAAGGCCGTTGTTGACTTGCCTGTGCAAAGGGCAACCAACACGACCACCCGTCCCAAAAACCGATACTCTCAGAGCTTGACCTGTGTGAAATGGCAGGGTCGCTATCCCGCATTCTCCTGGAAAAGTCAGAAATTAAAACTAAAGAAGCATATTGTAAATGTGCACCTTCCCCCTCCCCGAGAACGACGTCTTCCCAGGTGAGATAAGATTGTCTCTCCCCGCCCACCAGCGGAGATACGCCGCCGCAGCCTGACGGGTTGCTTGGCGGTGTTGCTTTTGGCGGTTCCAAGGTTTGCGAGACCGATGAGGTCCTGCTCTAGCCCTCTCCAACGTCGCCACCACCCGACACTCCCGATGCCACACTTCTTTCTTACTATACAGTGGTTGCTAAGGGAGGCGCATCCGCCCGCAGCGATGCCGCTTCCACCGTTTCCACTCCATCGCCCTAATTACGCCTGATGATACGGAGGGATGAAGGGCGGCTCCCAACCCACCGCAACGCCTTTGCCACCTTTATCGCTCCCCGTGGTGGCGCCTGTGGCAGCCCCTGGCAAAGGTACACTGAGGATGCACGGCTCAAGGAGCCAGATTCGTTGAGAACTCGGAGGACATCATACAACGCTGTGGGTGTCGGAACTTGGATCGTTCCTGCCTAAAAATCGCAGTAAGCAACAGGCTGCGATGTTCAATTAGGCTAAAAAATTTTGACGATGGCTGAGTGGAGTACTCCGGTGTTTTTTGGAACCAACAAACGCACCAACGTTCTGACTAACGTATTTTCGAGGTTGCCCACAAAAGTGAATTCCACACATCATCACAACGCACGCTGCCCTAAGTCATTCATGTGGTTTGCCTGAAGCCCTACTCACCATATGACCGACTATTTTATTGTTTAACTACAGATTGATATTCGCACCGGGTGAATTCACTCTTGGAATGGGCAATGCCGCAAACCAAGCAATGTGTTGTAATTATTTGTGTGTGTTTTTTTGCCGGCATCTAGCCGGACCCAGCTGTCTTATCTCTGTTTAGAGCCAACCACCTCTTCCCTTTCCTTTCTTTGTTTGCCACGAAAACCACTTTGCTTCAGAGGAGTTTTTCACCCTGTAGCCACTACAGTAAAACGCTTTTTCATCACCAGTATTCTTGATAGAGTTACAGTCACAGCTACAAGGTCGACGACTCAGTGGCTTTAATTGTGCACCACGCAAACAGTGGAATGGCCATTAACCAGATACAGCGCATTCATATGCCTTTACAAATGTGTATCCCATGCTGCTGCTGTTAGCACCTGGTTTTAGCCGTATTGCTTTGAAGTAATGCTGCTCAGAAGAATCCTTCAGGTGCGAGGTTTGTTTATTTCCCAAGAGCAAGGGGAACCATGTGGCAGCAATTAGGCTGTCCGGAGACGTGTGCGTGATTGACGGTAACAAAGGAGCTCCAAACTTTCATGCAAGATTTCGAGGAAGGGTTCAAGCACGGGTGTTTGCGAAAACTTCAAGACTCCCTGGCCGTACTTATAAAGGAGCGATGACTGAACCGGTGGCCGTCAAGTCTAAAATTATAGGCGCACAGGATCTCCAAATAACAATTGACGACAGCAATCACCAATTCCCTTTAAGCCCATAATGAGCTGCATCAGCGAGTTTATGCAGCGCAAGATATTTGGGGCACTCTACATGCCTCAAATAACGTGTATTTTGCCAGGGACATGGTGCTGCATCTTTTACATCTGTACGGTAAACATGGCTATAGCTGATGACTTCGGATTACAAAAGTTAAGCAATCACATTATTCGGTGCATTTTCTTCTGACATGAAAGGATAAAATAATAGGGGGTGATATGCCCTTGTGCTCAATCCAGACAATGCTGTATGAAATGGCGCGCGAAGTAACCACCCACCCGATTGAAAAGGAACCCTCCAAAGACGCTGCAAATGGCTGTAAGAACGAATGGTCCCAACGCCAAAGCAAAAACGTGGCCGTGTGCTTACTGGTTTAAGGTTGGGCAAAACTGTACTGTAAACAAGCAAGTTCTTTTTTCTGCGTGTTGATACTTGTTGGACATCTGTGCAAGGTCTGCTAGATACTGCTCATAAAGCGATCAGCCTTGTGCACTAAATGTCAGAAGAAAACAAGGGAGAATTGTTACAAAGAGTTAGGTAACCAACGCAATTGTTCATCAGAGGTGAAGGGACAAGGGCAGTCCGGTCCCATCTTACGAAGCCCCAAACCTGCGCCTTCACCTTGACTAAGTAGTCTCCAAACAAACTTGCCCTGTGCCGCATCTGAGTGAAAAAAGATCACTTCCTACAAATTCCAAAAGGATATTTAGCTGAGAAATTAGTTAAAAGACACTGTAGAAACCTGAAGGTAAAGCAAAAGCTACCTTTCGGCAGTGTATACCTACCGGATTCGTACAGAGGGCGCACAAATATCAGCCCCCTGAAAAGCTATGGCTAATTCTTATTCTGCATGAAGCCTGCACATCAAAGCTAATAGGGTGTATGCACTAGGTTTGTGACCATCCAGTGGCACGACGCCGATACCATTTTTGCGGTGGCATTCTGGCGTGCGAACTGCGCGTTTCCCGAGGCGTAACGTGGTTTGCGACATGGTGTTGGCAATAAAACGTGTTTGGGCAGTGTTTTTTCTCCCTGGTCCGTGTATTTTCGAACGCCTTGTCATAAAAAGTAGACTGCAATATTTTTGCTTTTAAATTCCAGACTGTGCGTTTCGCGCATTCTCCGAACCAGAGATCCCAACCATGCTGCACAAAGAAAGGAAGTGCGCAGGGTTTTTTTCTGTTTCTAAGCGAAGGCTAGGGCCGCGGTTGAAGACGGCCTGACTTCATGCACGAATTTGAAAGAAGCTATCGACTATGGGGCTCACGAGTGCTAAATATGCTGTCCCTTTTCATTTCCGTGGAAGGCGATGCAGCATCCAAGCTTTCACCTCACACTTCGTTCCATGCTGGAAACATTACGTAGTGCTTGAAATGGTCACTACGCAACTTATCCGGCGTGCTTTATGCATATAACAAATCCGGCCGTCAACCTTGGCTGCTTCGAATGTTTTGGGGGAGCCGCGCGTGCACACAGTTCCACATGCAACGTAATAATGAATTGTCGGCACCCGATTTTTTTGTCGCTTTCGAAAGTTCTCTAATAATTACGTGTGTTCAGTGATAACATACTGAACGTTGACGTCGGGTACAGAGGCTCGACTACCCCAAAAGCGGCGCAGATACGAAGATGTACACAGTAACTAACTATAGAGATTGCTGTTGTTTGTCACTTGTCTCTGCACTGTTTAACGATTGAAGCTTCATTGTTCTACTTGATGGCGTCCGTAACGCGGAAACAGGTGAAGTTAAAGAAATACTTTCCGTGGCGGGAATCGAATGTGGATCCCTCGCGTTACGAAGCCGGCGACTATCTAATTGCCCCATTTCCACATAGTTGAAGTGGTTTTAAGTTAGAGTGGGGTAGATGAACCTGCAAAATTTGACATAAAAAGCCTGCACCTGACCATCTAAAGACGGCGATTATCCGTCACAGAAAGCTTCGCATTGTACTACTGTCGTGGTTAGAAAAAGGGGTGCCTGATTTCTTCGAAATAGGTAAAGCCTATTGTGTGATCTTGTGCTGCTTATAACTTCCGCATCGTCTACACCCCCCCCCCCTCAAAAAAAATTACACCATCTTCCCGTGGGGAACCCTGATGAGGATGCGAAGCATCGTGGCGGTTCTGTGTGGTTCCATTGTGTTGCCGTTATGTTGAGTGAGCTGGTTTTTACTAGCGCCAGAGGGAATTCCTCGTCCGGATCCACAGCGGTGGCAAAGGCACTCAAGTGCTGTTGTGTTACGGTGAATAGGCGGTGGTTCTCGAGGCACCGAAACTCGTCCATCATGTTCTTATCAATGTTGTCTCTGTGGTAGAATCGGTAGTCTCCGTCAGCTTTGGTGAGGTAAAGGTTGTTGACATTGGTGCACCGGCTCAGAGCAATGTACACGCCCTCCTCTCCGCAGCTTTGTCTTCTCGTTATTCTTCTTCGGCGGTGCCCCTACGGGAACATGACGACGGTGGTTGAACGCGAACCTATCTCGTGATGGATTCTTTGGTTGGTCAATCCCTAGGGGCATACTACCACAATCAGCATCAGAGGCGCTGCGGACGGGGCTGGTTGAGCTGCAAGGCGTGTGGCGCTTCCCGCCACAGCTTTCCGACGGAAAATTCAGCATCCCCCTCTAAAGTTTTCAGTTTGTCGAATGAGTCAAGGGCATAAGGCGCGTTCGTAGCACTTGCTCCTGTCCCGGATTTGTAGCGTAGTGGGAAGAGCACCGCGTACCTCCCGTTGCGGCCAGAGAGTCGTGGGATCGAAACCGGGCGCCGCTAACTATTTCTTTTTTTTACATAGTGTAGTATCGCGGAGCTGTGCGTGTAAGGAGACTTGCGCATGCGCAGTGAGCGTGTGGACGGCGCCGCCATCAACGACGCAGGACAAGGCGAGCCTAAGAAATGCTCCGCATTTAAAACTTGAAAATTATTGATGTAGTTCTTTTCGCCCCAGATGATATCCATGTCATTGATGGCGCACCTAATAACAACATAAATCCCTCGTTACCGTTCCCACTTAGACCCTTTGCATAACCAGTCTGCTTCATTGGGAGCTCATGTTCCGCGCGGACATGCATTCAACGCACCAAAACACTGTCCCCAGACAACCTCACCATCTCTTAAGAGTCCTGAAAAAGCATGCAGCATGCCTGGATGTTAGGGTTAAATCAGCGGCTTGTGTCTGCAACCATGAAATAAACTATACTCGCCGCCCTCTGTGGAAAAATTTGTCGCACTCGAGCCGAGATTGTTTGAAGCAACACAAGAAATAAGGAAATCACCGGATGGTGATTACACCAAGTAGTACCAAGCGGACTGCGTTATTCGCGCATGTACAGTATAACCGTACAAATGCAGTTGCCGCCACCGTCAACGTAGTGCCCCCACGTGCTGGAGTGCGCCACTGCATAGACGTTATATGTGTGCTGCCTCTGCATGTGGGGAATAGGCTGTCATTAATGACCGTAGTTTTCGCATCATCAGCCCCCTAACTAGCTCAAGGGGACCGATGTGTTCCCTTATGGCGAACACAATGGTCATGCATAAATAACGGAATTAGCTCGAGAAAAAAAAGCATGGTTTCAGCTTCGATTTGTTTTTAGTAATACGTATTGGCTGCACGCACACGTACCCGACAAATTTTTTGACAAGTGCATCGGCAACGCATTTAGCTGAAAAAAAAACACGCTTCAGCCTTGCGTGGCTGATACATTACGTTAAATAAACAGGCGGCATAAACACACCTGTACGCGTGTGCTCAAATGCATGTGTATGTTATTGTAACTACATAGCCAGCATATTCTGCTTAAATGGGGCACTTTTCTGCTTAAGGAAAGCACACATTTCTACACCACTTAGCATATTCTGCTTGAATGAGGCGCTTTTCTGCTTAAGGAACGCACACATTTCTACACCACTTACAGGGCTTTAAAACAAACATCAGTGCGTGTATCCTCCAGACCCTCATAACAGACGGCAAGGCAGACCGCTGCCATGCAGGACGCCAGTCCTCGTTGGTGTCGTTTTAAATACGCGAGGGAGCAGCCTGTCTTCACTGCACACTGCCGGCCAAACTGCTTCCGCTGACTGACCAGCCTGAGTCACTGTTAGTCACCCTAGGTGGTCATTGAGCGGAAGCGGGTTCCCCGTTGGGTAAATATCAAGCAGGCTGTTCTCATACATTTGGGTAATATTAACTCTATACACATACAAGACGCAGCCACGATCAGACTATTAGACCGTTAAAAAAAGGCGGGTTGCCGACATTCAGATTATTCTATTTGTGGTCATATTTTGTTTCGGTACTTTTCGCTTTGAGTAAAAAAGCAAACAGGTACTGAAATAGCTTGCATTGTCACAAATTACGCGTCTCTGACTTTAGAATGGCCACAATTCAAATAAACAGTATACTACACCTTTTTGACTTCCTCCTTGCAGGCTACCCCGAAATGAGGCAATGTTATATGCTTGCTTTTCATACATTCACTGGAAGAGGCTACGTAAACTTCGAGCTACATAACATCGAAGGAGAATTGCGCGCACAATCATCGCTACCCCATTTTTAGTTATCCAAGCGCGAAGCAACGAATAACCGTGTAGCCGAGCAAACATTCGAATAAACATAATGCGAAATCTGCAATCGCTTTCGGGACCGAATCAAGCATTTTTCAGGAAGAAGGGATACGTGCCAGAAAGCCTGGGCCGTTCCCGCTAGCAGCCCCAAAAAAAGAACAGTGACGCCCAGAGTGCGAGGTGATATCAGTCGCCGTGGTAGCCAAGGAGTGACGAAACTCCCAACCGTTTCTTGTAAGCGTGGGAAATATAGATTAAATAACAAACTAATAAAAATCGCTGCATTAAAAAAAAACATTTCATACTTAAAAAGCTCCAAATGTTTTATTAGCTTTGTCTGTGGTGCTACAGGACGGCACTATAAAACCACTCGCATATAGCGATGTACATCCTCATGCCTCTACGTTGCGGAACGTCGCATCTGGCACTTTCTCGCTGACTCTCCCAGCGTTTTTTAGCACGAAAGTATCACGACTATTTCACCCTGAGACTGTGGACGGCCGGTGGATCTGCAATGTCGTTATCACTTACAATGATCACAATTGCAACGCAGCTTAGACACAATATGTTCGATTCAGCCAGTTTGGTGTGGCATCGGAAGCCAAATGTCTCGAACACAAAACGCGTAAACCACTCCCTTTTCTGTCCCGTCGTAATCCTCGACTGCGACCGCTGAAGTAGCGGTATCGGATGTAAACCCCAGGCCAAGGACATTCCGGGAACTCCTAAGCCCTTCTGAAGGGTTCTGACGGTACAGCATTACAGACGGTACAAACGGTACAGACTGTACGCTGTGCTTCCTCCAAGCGTTCTTGACGAACTCAATGTTCTTGCCATTCGACACGATCGCCTTCACAATCCGCTCTTGCCCTTTGCTTTCTAATTGTTTCTATCTGTCTCCCACTCGATGCACTCCGTTTCAATTTCAAGCTTTTATGAAGACGATGCTTATCGCGGACAAAAATCTTTCTTGATGTTTAGCAAGTAATACGTTCAAAAATGTGTAAGCGGATGTCTAAACCTCATTTATTGGCACTACTGTTCCCTAAATTGTACCCTTGTTCTGCCTTGCAGCTTCTGCTCGTTATCAAAATGGTTCACTATTCAAGCAATGTTGTACACACCACAAGTATTAGCTGTTTTTTTTGTGTTGAACTGATCACCCTAATCCTCCAAGTAAAGCTTGCGATTGACTTTTTAGCGTGCTTTAATAGAGGTGTGCATTCATATATTTTTAAAAAGTGATGCAGTTTATTTGCCAAGGTATATTCATGTCAAAAAGGTAACGTTTGCATGATTAATCTGATGTTTTCGTTACATGTTTATGCTTTAAACAGGTAAATTATTTTTTATCTTTGCTTGTAATTTATTGGTATACAACATTTATTTCTACAAGCGCGAATTTTTTTCTATATTTTTATTTTTTCAAAAAAAGCTTGAAAGCCCTCTGGGGAGGGTATTACTTAGGGTACAGGGGGTAACACTGGTGTCAAAAAAACTAGAAAAAGAAAAAAATAAACACAAGAACTAAAAATACAAAAATGGGCTAAATTCCTAGAGTGAAAACAAATAGGAAATATTCAGTAGAAACAATAAGAACGGCTATTGTTACAGTAACTGAAATTAACTACGCAGAGTACTACTACACGGAATATTACACCACACGTCGTTTGATAGCGCAAGAAGTGGGTGAAAGGAAGCAGTGAAATGATACACATTACACATGGGTACTTTTGCTCAAAGCATTAGTAAATTTCATGGTATTCGGTTCAGTAACAAGGTTTGATGGTAGATTATTCGAGTCAATTGAGGTACGAGGGACAAATGATTCGGAAAAAGCAAGGGCAGGACAATTTATGCGTTTGATTTTGCATGAATGATCTCGACGCGGAAAAATAGCTGCGGGTTCATAGATAAATTCGTTACAAAGGGACATATGCTAGAAGAGTTTATGAAATAATGTTAAGCGATAAATGTTGCGACGATGCGATAAGGCTTCGAGTTCCGCACGATTTTATGCTTTTATGCTAGTATATGGTGAGTAATCAGAAAAGATCAAGCGGACAGCGCGATTTTGGGAGGCTTTAAAGTCATTTATTAGATATGCCTGATGACGGTTCCAAATGGCTGATGCGTACTCTAGTTTATGGCGTATTAGTGTAATATATGCTAACTTAAGTAAACGCGCGGGAGCCTGTCTCAAATTACGTGTCAGGAAACCAAGTGAACGGTTTGCAGACTTGAGTAAATGGTTTATGTCAGTAAGTATTCCTTGTCAAGTTACTGGTAGATGCACGCCAAGGTATTTATAGGTGGAAATTCTCTCCACGAGGCTGTCGTTTATTTATAAGATGCTGAATTTTGGGAGGCTTGATTAGGAATGAACATTACGTTTGTTTTAGCAAGGTTTAGAGGGATTAGCCAGGTTGAGCACCATGTGTTAATAGCGTTGAGGTCAGATTGAAGAATGTCGTGGTCATGGTTAGATTGAATTTTACGGTATAATATGCATTCATCCGCAAAAAGTTTGACGTTAGAGTTAACGCAGTCTGGTAGATCTTTATTATAAACTAGAAAAAGCAACAGCTCAAGCACGCTTGTCTGAGGGACACCAGATGTTACAGGGACTAGAGGTCAGTTGTGATTGTTAACTGATGTAAATTGCCCCTGTTAGACAGTCTCTTATCCACGTGACAACAGTAGGGTCGATGTTCAGTAGCTTAAGCTTGTGAGTATCTTTCTCATCTTAGCTTTTCTATCTTTCCTATCTTTGGTTTAATGATTTGCTTTGTTTAAGGAAAATGTCCGTGTAAGTTCTTTTTTGTCTTCATTGGGGTAAATAACATTCCAACCTTCGAACGCTAACTTTGTGCATCAAAAATCAAATTTGCGTTGTATGCACTTATATTAGCGATATTATAGTGTCATACACTTTTAGTTTTTTTGTTATTCAATCTTTTTTTTTGTTAATTGCAACATTTTGGCATTGGAAGCCTGCGCCTGGGCAGTATCTCATTCTCTCGTTTGATGTACGCCACTCGCATATAGTCTCTCGTCTGTTCAGCTGCCCCGAAGTTTCACAAATATTCGCCCCATGCAGTTCTGTTTGACCCCACTGGATTCCGGCATACCACGGAAGTGCCCAATAGCAGCCCGGTATGAGCTCAAAAGGGTCGTCTCTGACCTCAGGATGACCTCCGATCCAGTTCAGTTGGCAGTGCCCGTTTGCCGAACCAGACTCCCTCGCTGTCGAACATCCCTGGTTTGGACCTATATACCGCTCCATTAAGGGCCCAGTTAGACGTGTAAAATCGTCATACAGGGCCTATTTATTCCTGTAAAACATTTCACGAGTGTGGTTTGAAACCATTTACCCTGTAGGGCCGTCAAAAAGGCCTGGTATGAACCCATCTAATTTTATACAGGATTTTTCAATCGGCGAAGCCTAAATTTTTTGCGGGTGCCGAGCCAAACACAGACTGTCTTCTATAAGAAGCCTTACATGATCTTTTATATTGTCCAGCACATGGTGTCGTTATCGATATAATGTTTGCTTCGGAGACGGCGCTAAATCTGGTTGCTGACCTGATCCTGCTGCTGACTTTGATGCGATGGGTAAGTTACGCCACCTCACGTATAAAACGCTGCTTGTTTGCTCTGCAGAATGTAAAAAAAAACTGCATTTACGTGATGCTCTCCGCAGCTGTCTGTCTTGCTGTTGAAAACAGCGCATTGCTACAACCACCTGGTTGTAACCATGAACCCGATCGTTAAGTGGGGTACACCAATATTGTTTCACGTTATGCTTAAAACATAATTATATACGGAGAAAACCATTCATCCTTGAATGTAAGCGCTCAAAAATTAAATCAGGTAGCCTGTATTGCGTGTCTGAAGGATGTTTCTTTTTCTCCCACTTTTTTGCGACCTACTCGTTTACAAAGTTTTGCAACAACCTCTCACTGCCACAGAGAAGTAACCCGCTGATTACGCTATTTTTCGAATAGTGGTTACAAACATGACATATTGATAAGCGCGCGAAAAAACCTTACAAATTCATTGGACATGATCTGTCGCCAGAAGTGAAGCAGCGTTCTTCTAACGTAGCTGTTTGGGTAAAGTGGAATAAATTCGCCGAAGAATAGAAAGACCCAGAAATTCGTTCTATTTCTCTGCTTTGCTTCCTATCGTTCATAGACCATTTCGGGATTTTTAAGAAAGGATGTTCAGTAGTTTCAAGCTGGGGAACGAAGCCTTTCATAATCCTGATTCTATGAAGTTCCGCCGCCTCTTAAGTTCCGCCATTCTACATAACAACGCTCCTAGTTTTTCAGAACCCGCCAGTGATATTTCCAGTATTCTGGGCACACGAAAGAAGCATAAATTATTATGTTTGCGTGCATATAAATGCAAACGTACCCCAAAAACTAATTTAAAACACTTACTACGGCTTTCGGGCAGAAAATCCCTCTTAGTGCATATACACTACTCGTTTCGGCATCCTCATGCACCCGACGGTTCCTTTCATCTAAGGTGTATCCCCTCCATTCTTACGTGTGTTCCCCTGAGACTGACAACTTTGCTTGGGAGTTTTCAATAGTTGTTTAGCCAGATTTTAATCACATTAGGGGCATTGAATTTTTTACAATAGTATTGGCAATGGGAAGCCCCCGTTTTATGAACGCCGTATTTAAACATCGCAATGAATAAACAGAACACCTAAGCTCATCTAAAATTTCGTGTATCCCCTGAGGCAACGAGTTTGCGACGGAGACACGACTGAGCACAAAGCCTGTGTTTTTTCAATCTTTTTTTTAAACTGTACTTAGTATTCCAGTAGAGTTCAATAATAACAAAATTATTGTTTCTACTCCTTTATTTCTACAAGCCGCACCACATCACCAGCAGATCAAGGACTCTTTTTAATGGCATCACGTCCACGTTTATCCAAATAATTCCTGCCGCGACCACTGCCACCGACATTACGCTATCATTACTGGGCCACGAAATAGAACTACAAATATTATCCCGTCTCCATGACGAGCCCAGCACCCTATACGCCTCGAGCTTCACGATCGCTGCGCCGCCTGCCGCCGCTTCTACGCGGCGTTGACGGGATTTGCGCTGTGGCTGATAGGAGCTCGTGAAGTGTTTTGGTTTTGTTTTGCTTCTTTACGCCTTTCCGCGCCCAAAAAAAACTTGTTATGGTGACATCTATAAGCAAAGAGTACGTTTAGTACACCTAAAAACCAGCTGCGTATTCGTAGAGTACGCGATCGCCTGCAAGAGCTACACGGGGACGCGGTTCTGCGCACTTCGTCGCTGCTCTTCCGGGTGTCGGCGACGGTAGCAGCATATCACCACTGCCACCTCCAAATACGTCAAGCACAAATGAATTTACTGTCGCCTTGTTTAGACCTGATAGTGGCGCAGTGAGAGGTTAACTTCATTTTGCAACGTGGACAACGAAAGCGGCTTCGTTTCGAATATATACGTAGCAGAAAAATATGTTTCGGGGATATGATTACCAAATCCCGGACAATAACTTATGCCTTTTATAAGAATATAAACAATGCGAAAATGTTAATTATATTCCAAGCCTGTACGTCATTAAATATTTGCCCATACACGCCTTATAGCAAGAACCAAGGCAAGTTAATGAAACCACGGAAAAATAAATGCTGTCCATGTGCGGAAGAAACCTAATAGCTCTAACGGAAATGACAAAAAAAGTGCAGCTTCTAACATGCTAAAGATGTTCGTCGAAACTTAAACCAGGAAGGGTTCACCAGACCACAGACCAACTATACGCCAAATGCACTGCTATTTCGCGAAACGCAGGTGGTTGAGGGGAGGGGGACGTGTGTGCAAATGCAGAGCGGAATAAAGTAATGAACGTTTTAGTAATCCCACACACAAAACTCGCGTTCACTGTTGTTTTGTTTTTTGACTTCAACGAACAGCTTATCGTACGGCGGACGCATTTTTGGAAGCATACAGGGTAGGTAGTTCAACAAGCAATGAAAGCGGTCGTTGGAAGAGTGTGGCATGTGATAAGGCCCTCTGAGTTCCGTTTCTGCTTTATTCTACCGGTTCCCTGGGTCATATGACGATTATTCGAAGAAGCATTTAGTCGCGCACACGGATTATATTCTAAGCCAGTTTCCGCTCTGCTCGATGAGGATATATGTAGCAGATGAATGTTGCGGGCGCTCACCTCACGACAAGACGACTCCGTCGTGCGCTGATCTGCGGGTATAATTATGCATTGTTCATCGTACTGTTGTTTAATATTCCCGGAATTAACACAGACTGGCATGTCAATGGTGCTGATCAATATCACAGGTATAATATTGGCAAACGCAACTGGCGTGCTGTCAGGTATGAATGCTGCGCTGAATATGTAAGCGCAAAAAACAGATTTTCATATTAATGTGTACCCGTAGAAGGAATATCTGCGGAACCGGTGGTTACGGAGAGACTGCTCGTAAATTCAGGGCAGTGTAACTACAATCGGCTCCAACATACGGCGGTTTCGTGACGCTGGCCTGTGACACACACCTGGCGCTTATACAGACCGAATATACTACACTAAGATCGCGTCAGAAACATTTACGCTCTCGTAAACACACCCCATTTGCGAAGAGAGTGACGGGTTCGATTCCCGGCCGCGGCGGCCGCTTTTCTGATACAGGCGAAAAGCAAAAACGCCCGTGTGTGCGAGATTTCGGCGCACGTTAAAGATCCCCAGGTGGTCAAAATTAATCCGGAGCCCTCCACTACGGCGCGCCTCATCGCCTGCGTTGCGTCGGTGCGTTAAACCCCCACAATCAATCAATCTCCAAATAAACATGAATTTCAAACTCCCGCAAACGGTAAATCTCGGTCGTGAATGTGCCGCAAAAGTAGCGGCGGCAGTGGGGCGCGGGACGCGGACTCCCGCGGCTACTTTCGGAACGGGCCGCTAGGGGGATTTCAGTGGTGCCCCTACAGGCCGTGCTCGAGGCGGATTCACTTTCACTTTCATTCCCTTTCATTGGGTCATTCACTTAGCATCGTTCTCTAGCTATGGCTCTGCTGGTTCGGCAACAAAACACCTGTCGGATTGTCCTAAATAGTACGTGGTGATTTTTCCACAATAATTGCAGACATCGATGCATTGTGTAAATAAAAGAAGAGCTTCTTTACAACACAACATTCAAGATGTGGCGTACCTGAGCTTTTTCTCTTCACAAACGTGAAGGCAGCATAAGATGACGCCAGTTTTTCTCTGTAGAGCTATAATGGGACGAGACAAAAGCGCTTACAAATACACGTTCCCGTACACTTTGGCTTCTCTGGGTTTTGGCAAGCGACAATAATTTTTCTTTTTGCTACACAAACGATAATCGAAACAACATGTTAAAATGTTAACTTGATTTCCACCCTTTTTTCTTGCCGCGGCGAACGAAACCAGAACTACATGAAGCAAATCCTAGAGACCGTCGAACTTGTCATGTCTTCGTTAATGCAGGCTGCATAACAATTCCATACTAATAAGCGGGACTACCCAGCAGTGTGCGGTTTTCCTTTTTACCACTTTCAGTCCTCACTGTGGTTGGGGGCTTCCTATGTTTTGTAGTTAGTTTTACAGGATACATCCTCACAGCGCACGAATAATGGGACAATGGCGAGTGTAACAATGGAGGATGACAAGGTTGTTTGTGCGCTGTGCCGATTAATCTGCACCAACCAGCCCGTTTTTCAGCGCAACTTAAAGGGACCCTGCAACACTCTTTGAGCAGTGCAAGTAAACCTGCGCGACGTTTAGATTACACTGCCAGGAATACCTGAGCCAAATATTACACGTGCACGTGAAGCGGTGAGCACGCAAATCGATGTGAAAGACGCGGAAAAACCAACTGCTCTCTCTTCAGTTGTCCTCAATATGGAACCCCTGGCATGGCCTAAAGCCTGGTTTCTTTTGAGTCCGACAAGTCGGATCCAACATGTTGGATCCGACTTGTCGGTCCGACACGCGAGTCTGCGTCGGGCGGCCATTTTCTTTTGCATTCGGGAGCCGGACGCCGCCAGCAGTGTCGGGCCAAACACGTCACTTGAATCGAATATTGTGATTGGTTCGTCCGACCTTATAGTACTTTTTGTTTACGCTCAAACAGCTATTGTGGTAATTTGAGAAAATTTGAGTTTATTTCCCTCAGCATGGCGCATATGTTGATCTCGCTAGACTTAATCAGCCAGCAGCCGTAACGTTTATGTAGACGCAAGCGCAATGGAGAGCTTCCCATAAACCGGTGCATGCCCGGCGATGCTGCAGCTTGGCTCGGGCAGGGTCACTGTGGCTCGGGTTATGAAGCGGGGGCGGCGCAAAATATATTCTTCCCGTTTTTCCGAATATCATGCGGCAAGACTGTTCTTTGAAGCATAACCGCTCTCCCAGCGATGTAACATGCGTCCACGTACGTAGCAGCGCTCTATGATTACGCAGAAACAAGCTCTCGATCGTTCAGCGCATCCCATTCTGATACGGTGCGCACGGGCTGTCTATTTGCGTCGTTGCGGCAAATGTTAGCGCTTCTTTCGTCAACTGCAATGAGCGCTGGTATTTTAAATTCTGCAACGCAGGGTACAAAATTTTGGTATGGGAATATCGGCAGCATAGTTGTTACCTTAACATCATGTCCGCATCTATTAAACACATATTTACGTACTCATTTTGCGATTACTCGCCCGGGGAACTACGGCAGCCAGCGATCGCATTTAGTAACTCGCAAAAACCGGAATAGTTCCACCGACCGGCGCCGCGGTGTTTTCTTTTCTTAGTTTTTTTTTAAATGGCGATGCCGGCTTTATTCTTTGTGTTCTACAACGAGATTACCTTTTCTGGACGACTGTACGAAGGCTCCCATCCAGGTCAACAGTTTTACTTAGTAAATAACTTCCACAGAAAACACAGCTAGGCACATTGAACGCTTTGCTGCATGTTTCAAGTACATTTGTTTACAGTTAATTATGCTGATTCCGACACCTGGTCCGGGGTTTGTAAAAACAAGAGTCCATACACGTCTGCATATGGTGGCCATATACCAGAACGCATGAGCGATTCATACAGCAGAATGGAAGCTTTTTTTTTTTTTTTTTAATCCCCCACAGGAGCAGGCCAGTCCCACCACCTGCACTTACTGGGGGGTAACAGCCGTCTGGCCAAATTAATTTCAAAAAATTAATTCACATACTGCCTCCCACCCTCCCCGCTCCTTTCTTGCAGCCTGGGTTACTGCTTGTTCATCGGATTGGAGTGAATAGCTGACATTTTCCTCCTACTTCTAATGGTCCCCATGGTAGTGCCCTTGGTCTTTCTTTTAAATTTTCTGTAATGAATTATTTCCATTTTAAATGAGCCTAGACAGATTTCGCTATATACTGGCAATTTCACTATTTCTTATAATATCCCCTCCTGGAGTCGTGTGGGCTATGGGGTTAAAACCGGATGACTGCAGTCTCCCTTCATATCGTCAACAAAAAGAATCCACTCACACTTTTTTACCCTTTTTCAGGAAAACTTGCCCGAAGCTCAGAAATGTACTCGTCTATCTATTGTATAAACTAGCAACTTGAGCTGAAGTCATATAAAAAACAATGTTTCCTCATCTTGTCGTGAAGTCGGTTTTATAAAGCATAAACTCACCAATACTCCAGGAAAAGTTAGATTATTTTTGTACCCTACTTTAATTTGATAGAAACTTCAGTATGCCTGCACAGTCTCAGACCCCTGTAGAGGAAATAATATCGAATTGGTTGAAAAGGCTCTAAGAATTAGGCTGTTGACTTTATTTATTCTAAATATAATCGCACAAATTCTCTTTGTGATATCATGTAAGCTTATGGGATTCGAACATTAGTCAAGGAGAAAGTTTTTGCATCTTACGTTTCTTCACTGTTCAGAATTCTAACTATGGTCGCACGGATTCTCTTAATGAGCTCATGCAAACTGGTGCAATTGAAGAACTAGGGAAACAAGAAGTCTCAATGCCCTAAATTTTTTGCTGTTGTTTTGCTACAAACTTGGCCTAGATACAAGACCACGACATACTTCAAAATAATATTCATCATTACCATTTTCATTCTTTCACCCGTTATACACACCGGTTGAAATTTTTTTTTCCCACATGTATTATCGACTGGAAAAATACACCTGGACATATGTCTTGATTAATTTGAATAAATAGAAGCAAATGTTTATTTTAACCTTTTGTTCTTTCTCATTGCTGCCACGTGTAGTATCCTGAACTGCTGGTATCTCTGATCTTGTTCACACCTTTATGCCCCTCCTTCTTTGGCCTCTGGTTCGCAGTATGCACTTCAATAAACATTAGTGACAAGGGCAGCTCGAGGTGCTGAAGAAAAATTGGCCCCACACTAATTGCAGAAGACTCACGGCAGAACACGACGTGTATACCCCACACAAAATAAAACTCGCCGATCAAATTTTATTTCAAAACAAGACAGCTATGCACAAAAACAGATAGGCCCCAGAGATTTATAGATACATGAATTAATAAGCCTTAGTTATAAACAAAGCTGGCTACGTTTTGTTAAGAGCAGTGATGCCTTAATGAGTTACCAAGATCTAGTTCATTTCCGTAATTTCCACTTATAACGCGGTCTTCTGTTTTGAAATGAAGCCTTTTTCGGCCAAAGTTAGGCAGGTAAAGGCACAGCAAAAAGAGTTCCTTTGTTTAATGCTACCAAATGTACTAAGTATTACAGACTTGAAACACACAAGGTTAAGTGAACAACACTACATACAACAATAAGTTAAGTTTATGCAGACTTGGAAAAAAAAAAGATCAGCACTAGATGACGCTAAACTGCAGCACGGTTTATTGACATTTCATCGATAGGCAGACAACTCGTAATGATCAAGTAGTCCCATGCATGTCGAACCCTTTCATTTTGCACCATTCATATTTTTCTTCTCCTGGGTTCCTTAAATATAAATTGATACTTGGGCATCATCACATACACTATGTTCTTGCAATCAGTAAAAATTCTATGCACTCAACACCACTACAATGGCTTAGAGAGAGAGAGAGAATAACTTTAATGGAGACCAGCGATGTTAGCCGAGCCGTCGGGCTGGCTTGCTACGCTAAATGAGACAAGAAAAAAGAAAAAAAGAAAAAAAAGTGAAGACAAAAAGATGCAATTGATGCGGCCAAAATTTTCAATCACAAAACTCCAAAAGAGCTTTGATTGCACGTGCAGCCTGACTGGGACCCAACCATAAAGGAAAAAAGCAAAAATGCTCATGTTGAGATTTTGGCATATTTTAAAGATCTTCAGGAGGTCAAAATTAATCCAGAGTACTTTAATACGGCGCGCCTCATAGTCCAATTGTAGCTTTGGTGCATTAAACCCCATAATCAATCAAATCAATGTAAGCAGTTGAGAGGTAGAAAACACAGTTCATTTGCAGCGCCTTGCTTTATTTTTTTGAAAAAACACGTGCCCGCTGCCAATAAAGCTGCAAGTTACTATAATGCCAATACCATCAAAGTACTACTCATGAAATCAAACGCTCTTACAATCACAGCTAAAACAGTCAGCGTCCGACCGTTCTAGTGCCCTTTTCCACTTCTCCCTACGCTTGGCGCCAGACAGAAGACAAAAGTGCTACACCCGTTCATTTGTGCTTCTGCACCTGGAATGGCAGGTCGACACACAGCCCAATCTAGGCATTCTCGAGCTCAGGACACCTGTCGGTTACTTTATGCACAAAGCGCAAGCACATGAGCTTAGTGCAACAGGGATGGTGTAGTGGAAGAACCACGCAAGGCAGACCGAGGCCGTTGCTGCACGAAATGGGGCTGAAAGCTGTAATTGCGCGGGAGCCTTCCAGATGATGATAGTGATGTTAGATAAATGATTTGGAAAATGAATACTGAAGACATTAGCTCCACAAATGGCGTTGTTTGCTGCGTCAGATAGGGTGACCACAGTAAATGAAAAAAAAAAATTTGGAAAGAGTACGTAGAAACAATGAATAAGAGGGAGAATGAAATAAATCAGGAACATTTGAAAAAATGGCAGTAGTTGGATAACAGATCTCAGGATCTCAAGTTATAGAACGTCGACCAATCTAGAGCCTTTGTCCGTAGCGCAGTGTCAGCATGACTGCTACAGTTCACATGAAGCTGTACAAAAATGCAACTGAAATGTTTGAAGCAGTAAAATGCTATGCCAGTGATTTCAACGTGACTCCCGGGCTACCATGCATCTCGGTTATTTGTCGGGTGTGCTGAAGGTTTTGCGATGTACGTGGGACCCGTGTGCTGACCACTTTAACATTCTGTCCATGTATGGATTGTATTCATGACATAAAACCATTCACAAATTGGCCCATGCTACAAACAACGGCGTGGATATGTGACCCACTAGGGCGCAACGTGAAAACCTGGAAGTGTTGGTAAGCATGTTGAACCCTAGCGTAAACGACAGGACAAAGCAGCGTTTCGTGTGTCCTGTTGCTACCGTACTGCGTCTTGTCATTTGCACTGAGGTTCAACATGAACCACTGGGAAGGGAGGGAGGAGGAGGGGGGGGGCTTTCTTCTTTCTTATCCATGCCAAGGTCCTGTTCCACGAAGTGTGGCGTAAAAACATCGACTTGAACACGCTACCTACCAACAGCACGGTGGCCTGGAAGGTAGCTAGACTGACTCGCTATCTCCCTGAGGTTCAAGTACCCCGGTACTACAGGTCGCGAACAAATGGAGGGAGGACGGACTGCTTTCACATTTCTGCTGATACCCGTCCAATGGCATATGAGGCAGTTGCCTACCTCACCCTGGAGGGTGAAAACGGTACAAGATCGACAACTCTGGTAAGCAAACAAAGGGTTGCGCCAGGCAAGGAAATTACACTGGCGAGACTGGAACTGGTGGCATGCCTGCTCGCTGGTCGATTGTGTGGCTATATTTTGGAAGCCCTCAAGCAACAGCCATCAAACATCAACCTACGGACAGATTCAACAACAGCACTCTATTGGATTCATGAAGATGTTGGCCGCTGGAAGCAGTTCGCACGCAACTGAGTCACTAAAATTCAATGCCTCGCGGACAAATGCGTATGTAGACATTATCCGGGAAGAGAAAATCCAGCTCACGACATCCCAGCCATGCAGCTGGCCAAAAACGCACTGTAGCAGAGCAAAGCACTGTGGATTTGTCCCACATGCATACTGGGAATGAGTGGTTCCGAAAGCGATATACGATGAAATCGAACTAGGGGAAAGGAAGAAAACAAGATCATTTCCAGTGGCAACATCGCCACCTAATGAGTCAGGCGTGATCGATCTGGAACACTACGGCAAAATCTTAAAGCTAATCAGAGTCACAGCTCGGGTTTTTCAGTTCATCGCTAGACCAAACAACAAAGCAGCAAATTGGGACGCCTCATATCCGACGAGCTTAATCAAGCTGAACGATACTGGATATGTTGGGAGCAAAAAGGGATTCTCAAAAGAAGTCACGTGTGCCGCCCACGGAACACGAATTACCCCTGACTCCGCTTTAAGAATGTTCACTGATGATTGACAGTGCTGGCATTTTAAGAAATCAGGGAAGACCACAACATAGCCAACTTTGGTGTGGCTTAAAGCAAACAACTATAACAAAAGCGTAAATGGGCATTTGAAAAGGTTTATGATAGAAACCATTTTGTGAACCTGGTGTGTAAACACTACCCACAGGAATATGTCATGACTGCATGATTACATTACAATAACCATGTGCTTCATTAGTAAAGGTACTTTTTCGGGTAGTGGTGCATGGAAGCTTTACCTAGCGCCTATACGCGGCATGCGTAAACAAGCAACAGCTGCAAGTGAAATGACCACGAAAACTAGTCCCAAACGGAAACAGCATTTCGCATGAAGCACACGTCACGTAACCAAACAGTGCTGAACGCGAAAAAAAAGCACAGCCTGGACACACACTGCAGTTGCTGCACAAAGCACACTTGCCACCACATCACGCGGCCACTAGAATAGGCGAACTAACGGAGCACTCACGACGCTGGTTTGGGAACGCTGCAAGTCCACCAGCGGCACTAAAGCACTGGGAACACCCTCACATTTCAAAACGCAGAAACACCGCCACACATCGCGACCAACTGCGCAGATATACAACGGGAAAGTTATGTAAAAGGTGCACCCCTCGGATGCGATGTATTTCTTGCAGTATCGGAGCTAGCGGCGCCGCAGCTTCACAGACACACATTCAACTCCGGGAGAACTGCGACGTACCACACACGGCTGATCGCGAGAGCCGAACTTCGACACATCAAACAGATAACAGCACGGCGTACACACTTGATATGAAAAACTTGCACTGTACACAAGCGCTGACCGCCACTGCGCGTTGCTTTCACACAGTGACCATATTTTGAACATTATCGATGATCCAAGCGCGGAGACAGACCTTGACAGCTCGGAGCGCGCGAGAGCGGGGCCACGATGAATTTGGACTTATCGGTCGTCTCTCGCTAGCAATGAGCGCGACGAGCGTATCTCTACACACTTGATAGTGAACGAAAACACGTCGCACCACTCTGCAGACGCTGGTGCTGGTGCCTTTTCTGCCTCGGCTCCACACAAAACGCGAACATTTGAAATAGACCAACGATAAACGCGTATCGCTGTACCGACTCAGGACCGGGGTGGTCTGTCGTGACTTCTGCAAGTCGTTGTCGTTTTTGATATCACAATCAAGTTGTGCGACGTACACCGTCCCCGCAGCTCGCCGCCGCCATGTTGCCGAAGGCCGATGGGCGGAGCCAACTCCAGCCGGACGGCCCAGCCGGACGGCTCCAGCCGGACAATTCGCTCGCCGAGCGAATTCGACCTCGGCGTCCAACTTGGCCCGACAGGGCCCCCCCGACAGAGCACGACAGGCCCAGCCGGACCATGTTGTGCTCTGTCGGACTCAAAAGAAAACGGGCTTAAGGGACGTCAGATAGGCCATGGCTGCCCGATCGGCTTTCACTGCTCAACTTCGCGGCTATATTCTCCCATTTCCGTCGTCGTCATCGCTGTTTACGAACTTCTTCTATGCCTCAACCTGTAGGCACAGCTTTGCCGTTTCTTTTGTGTTTTGAGTGCGCGCGGAGTTTGAGTGATGACCTCAATGCTTCCCTTTCAACGAGACCACTCGACTACAAAGGTTTATTGCTTCAAAAACGCCCTACCAGCCCGAGCACGCACTTCCGAGGAGGCACCCGTGCCTGCTTTTTTGCTGCACCAGACCGGAAGTAGGCCCCTCCGCATTGCGGAGAAAAGGAGAAAACTACCCGGCATGTGATATATCGAAGGCCGCCAAAGAGAACGCAGCGAGCCGCCCCCCTCTCCGGGAGAGAGCGCACAGCTTTCGTCGTTGTTTCGTCGCGTTGTCCGTGGTCGAGTTGAGAGGGAACGATTATGCGCGATTTCTCATCGCGCGTAGTTTCGTTAATTGTGAACGGATTTTCGTAATTCTTGCGGGAGGAGATTTCTGGGACAATAGACTTTATCCCAAAATACATTACTAGTAGTCGATGGCAAGTGTCGCAGGGTCCCTTTAAGCTTATAAGATTCATTAACACCTTTAAATTTGTAAAAGGAACGTTTTTCAATAACGTTTAACACCAATAATCTTGTCTTGGAACAGGCTTTAAATTCCTAAAATACGTTTGACGATGACAAAAGAGTAATCACACCACCATGGAACTTTTCAAGTCTAGAAGGGTTGACGGCTCTCAAGTGAGGGTCATTTAAAGCACAAGTTTCGCCCCCTATTATATGAAACGCGGTGTCTTTTTCTTCTTTCAAATATTGTACTCTTCAAAGAAGGCATTCTGAGTTTTCAGTTGACTAGTAGGGACTATACACGAGGTCGCCTTTACCAAAAACTATGTAGAGCTCCATGCTACCATGAAAATTTCAATGATTCCTTTCTCCAGCCGCGCATTCCTTAAAAGGTTTCAAACTATTTTGTTACTCGCAGACTCGTAACACGAAATCCCACCGCTGCTGCTTTAATGTGATTTAATTGATGTAGCGAAAATCCCATTATTCATATTGTTAAAAGTTTATTGTCTAATTCCTTTTTGTGCTCCTTGAAAAATTAAAATTTATTTTGAAAAGTTCACGAAATGACGGAAAGATACAAGCTTAAAAAAAATGTTTCTTACCTTACAGAGGTCCACCTGCACGAAGAAGAAACTAGCCGTGTTCCTCCTCTGGAATGCCTTTGCAATGAGCTTCTGCTACATCGCTCACAATGTTCTAATCTTCGCTGGAGGCACCCTAGTAAGAAAACAAACATCATTGGAATGCCTTTGCAATGAGCTTCTGCTACATCGCTCACAATGTTCTAATCTTCGCTGGAGGCACCCTAGTAAGAAAACAAACATCATTGGAATGCCTTTGCAATGAGCTTCTGCTACATCGCTCACAATGTTCTAATCTTCGCTGGAGGCACCCTAGTAAGAAAACAAACATCATTGGAATGCCTTTGCAATGAGCTTCTGCTACATCGCTCACAATGTTCTAATCTTCGCTGGAGGCACCCTAGTAAGAAAACAAACATCATTGGAATGCCTTTGCAATGAGCTTCTGCTACATCGCTCACAATGTTCTAATCTTCGCTGGAGGCACCCTAGTAAGAAAACAAACATCATTGGAATGCCTTTGCAATGAGCTTCTGCTACATCGCTCACAATGTTCTAATCTTCGCTGGAGGCACCCTAGTAAGAAAACAAACATCATTGGAATGCCTTTGCAATGAGCTTCTGCTACATCGCTCACAATGTTCTAATCTTCGCTGGAGGCACCCTAGTAAGAAAACAAACATCATTGGAATGCCTTTGCAATGAGCTTCTGCTACATCGCTCACAATGTTCTAATCTTCGCTGGAGGCACCCTAGTAAGAAAACAAACATCATTGGAATGCCTTTGCAATGAGCTTCTGCTACATCGCTCACAATGTTCTAATCTTCGCTGGAGGCACCCTAGTAAGAAAACAAACATCATTGGAATGCCTTTGCAATGAGCTTCTGCTACATCGCTCACAATGTTCTAATCTTCGCTGGAGGCACCCTAGTAAGAAAACAAACATCATTGGAATGCCTTTGCAATGAGCTTCTGCTACATCGCTCACAATGTTCTAATCTTCGCTGGAGGCACCCTAGTAAGAAAACAAACATCATTGGAATGCCTTTGCAATGAGCTTCTGCTACATCGCTCACAATGTTCTAATCTTCGCTGGAGGCACCCTAGTAAGAAAACAAACATCATTGGAATGCCTTTGCAATGAGCTTCTGCTACATCGCTCACAATGTTCTAATCTTCGCTGGAGGCACCCTAGTAAGAAAACAAACATCATTGGAATGCCTTTGCAATGAGCTTCTGCTACATCGCTCACAATGTTCTAATCTTCGCTGGAGGCACCCTAGTAAGAAAACAAACATCATTGGAATGCCTTTGCAATGAGCTTCTGCTACATCGCTCACAATGTTCTAATCTTCGCTGGAGGCACCCTAGTAAGAAAACAAACATCATTGGAATGCCTTTGCAATGAGCTTCTGCTACATCGCTCACAATGTTCTAATCTTCGCTGGAGGCACCCTAGTAAGAAAACAAACATCATTGGAATGCCTTTGCAATGAGCTTCTGCTACATCGCTCACAATGTTCTAATCTTCGCTGGAGGCACCCTAGTAAGAAAACAAACATCATTGGAATGCCTTTGCAATGAGCTTCTGCTACATCGCTCACAATGTTCTAATCTTCGCTGGAGGCACCCTAGTAAGAAAACAAACATCATTGGAATGCCTTTGCAATGAGCTTCTGCTACATCGCTCACAATGTTCTAATCTTCGCTGGAGGCACCCTAGTAAGAAAACAAACATCATTGGAATGCCTTTGCAATGAGCTTCTGCTACATCGCTCACAATGTTCTAATCTTCGCTGGAGGCACCCTAGTAAGAAAACAAACATCATTGGAATGCCTTTGCAATGAGCTTCTGCTACATCGCTCACAATGTTGTAATCTTCGCTGGAGGCACCCTAGTAAGAAAACAAACATCATTGGAATGCCTTTGCAATGAGCTTCGGCTACATCGCTCACAATGTTCTAATCTTCGCTGGAGGCACCCTAGTAAGAAAACAAACATCATTGGAATGCCTTTGCAATGAGCTTCTGCTACATCGCTCACAATGTTCTAATCTTCGCTGGAGGCACCCTAGTAAGAAAACAAACATCATTGGAATGCCTTTGCAATGAGCTTCTGCTACATCGCTCACAATGTTCTAATCTTCGCTGGAGGCACCCTAGTAAGAAAACAAACATCATTGGAATGCCTTTGCAATGAGCTTCTGCTACATCGCTCACAATGTTCTAATCTTCGCTGGAGGCACCCTAGTAAGAAAACAAACATCATTGGAATGCCTTTGCAATGAGCTTCTGCTACATCGCTCACAATGTTCTAATCTTCGCTGGAGGCACCCTAGTAAGAAAACAAACATCATTGGAATGCCTTTGCAATGAGCTTCTGCTACATCGCTCACAATGTTCTAATCTTCGCTGGAGGCACCCTAGTAAGAAAACAAACATCATTGGAATGCCTTTGCAATGAGCTTCTGCTACATCGCTCACAATGTTCTAATCTTCGCTGGAGGCACCCTAGTAAGAAAACAAACATCATTGGAATGCCTTTGCAATGAGCTTCTGCTACATCGCTCACAATGTTCTAATCTTCGCTGGAGGCACCCTAGTAAGAAAACAAACATCATTGGAATGCCTTTGCAATGAGCTTCTGCTACATCGCTTACAATGTTCTAATCTTCGCTGGAGGCACCCTAGTAAGAAAACAAACATCATTGGAATGCCATTGCAATGAGCTTCTGCTACATCGCTCACAATGTTCTAATCTTCGCTGGAGGCACCCTGTAAGAAAACAAACATCATTGGAATGCCTTTGCAATGAGCTTCTGCTACATCGCTCACAATGTTCTAATCTTCGCTGGAGGCACCCTAGTAAGAAAACAAACATCATTGGAATGCCTTTGCAATGAGCTTCTGCTACATCGCTCACAATGTTCTAATCTTCGCTGGAGGCACCCTAGTAAGAAAACAAACATCATTGGAATGCCTTTGCAATGAGCTTCTGCTACATCGCTCACAATGTTCTAATCTTCGCTGGAGGCACCCTAGTAAGAAAACAAACATCATTGGAATGCCTTTGCAATGAGCTTCTGCTACATCGCTCACAATGTTCTAATCTTCGCTGGAGGCACCCTAGTAAGAAAACAAACATCATTGGAATGCCTTTGCAATGAGCTTCTGCTACATCGCTCACAATGTTCTAATCTTCGCTGGAGGCACCCTAGTAAGAAAACAAACATCATTGGAATGCCTTTGCAATGAGCTTCTGCTACATCGCTCACAATGTTCTAATCTTCGCTGGAGGCACCCTAGTAAGAAAACAAACATCATTGGAATGCCTTTGCAATGAGCTTCTGCTACATCGCTCACAATGTTCTAATCTTCGCTGGAGGCACCCTAGTAAGAAAACAAACATCATTGGAATGCCTTTGCAATGAGCTTCTGCTACATCGCTCACAATGTTCTAATCTTCGCTGGAGGCACCCTAGTAAGAAAACAAACATCATTGGAATGCCTTTGCAATGAGCTTCTGCTACATCGCTCACAATGTTCTAATCTTCGCTGGAGGCACCCTAGTAAGAAAACAAACATCATTGGAATGCCTTTGCAATGAGCTTCTGCTACATCGCTCACAATGTTCTAATCTTCGCTGGAGGCACCCTAGTAAGAAAACAAACATCATTGGAATGCCTTTGCAATGAGCTTCTGCTACATCGCTCACAATGTTCTAATCTTCGCTGGAGGCACCCTAGTAAGAAAACAAACATCATTGGAATGCCTTTGCAATGAGCTTCTGCTACATCGCTCACAATGTTCTAATCTTCGCTGGAGGCACCCTAGTAAGAAAACAAACATCATTGGAATGCCTTTGCAATGAGCTTCTGCTACATCGCTCACAATGTTCTAATCTTCGCTGGAGGCACCCTAGTAAGAAAACAAACATCATTGGAATGCCTTTGCAATGAGCTTCTGCTACATCGCTCACAATGTTCTAATCTTCGCTGGAGGCACCCTAGTAAGAAAACAAACATCATTGTAATGCCTTTGCAATGAGCTTCTGCTACATCGCTCACAATGTTCTAATCTTCGCTGGAGGCACCCTAGTAAGAAAACAAACATCATTGGAATGCCTTTGCAATGAGCTTCTGCTACATCGCTCACAATGTTCTAATCTTCGCTGGAGGCACCCTAGTAAGAAAACAAACATCATTGGAATGCCTTTGCAATGAGCTTCTGCTACATCGCTCACAATGTTCTAATCTTCGCTGGAGGCACCCTAGTAAGAAAACAAACATCATTATCTCTAACTCTGCTTTAAAGCGCAAACACTCTTTTATTAACTATTTCGCAAAATCAAGGCATTTTAACTATTTTTGAGCTAGTGATGTTTCCAGTGGCAAAAAGCACTCTTTTGATCTTTGTTTTGTGACATAAACAAGAAAATTGGAGTGGTTTAGCGTTCGTAACCCAGTCTTGATTGCGAAAGCTTCACTACCCTGGCAAGGCATATTCTCGATGTGTAGTCGGGGTATGGTTTTTCAATGACACACATACGTGTTTGCAATGAATACATCGCTTACTCATCATCTCTTTCCGCCTCATGGAATTCTGTAAGCGTCACGAATGTATGAGTGACCACGGCTGGATTTTTGTCTTCCTGCATCGCACACTGCTCTCAGCCTCACGTGGCTTCCTGGCTTCCCTCTGTGGGGCGTGCTTATCGCTGCGGCGGCGGCCTCTTCGCCTTCCTCCGCCGCGTGGAGACACGGTGCGCAAGTCTCTATTTCCTTCTAGCCTACCTCTCCTAGCCGTAGGGCCGCTGCTCCGTGCCCCAGCGCTCCGCCGGGTGGCTACGTTGGCTCCACGCCCGCCTCCGTTCCCTCTTCAGAAGGAAAATGGAGAGAAGAGCTAGTTGGGAACATGGATGAGTGAGACCTAAGCGCAAAAGCGGAAAACGCAGAAGTGCGTCAATCCTTCGCTGAAAGTGGGTAGAATGAATCGTCATACTTTCAAAGACCCAAGTCGCCAACAACGAACGACACCATGCGACGAATTTTCGCGCACGAATTAAGTGCAGCCATGAACGATCAAAATATGTGCTAATACGTGGTGTATGAGATGAAGAGATAATATGTCACTCATTGTTTACAAGCGATTGTCCTATGTTGTCTTATGTACGACAGTTATTTTCCGCGATTTAGAAGTAACCGTTTTAAAACAACCGACGCGAGGTTTTATGCACACTCCGCGAGTCGTTTGATCTTATTCGAGTTACCCGGCAGTACAACAGGTCTATTAGAGAGTGCATTAGTTTTGGACACAACACTATCGATCCTACTACAAAAGATTGCCCACCAAAAAGGGCACTTATGCATGTATTTGATCTACACCCGCCTGTTCAGAATGTGCGCCCAGTGCGTTACCATAACGCCACCTTTGCACGTTTTCTACAACTGAGGAAAAGTAAAATGCTTGCGCATGGCTTGACAAAAGATTCTAAGAGCACAATAAAATATCTTGGGCACCCCTGCTTCAAAGAATTGAGATGATTGTTAGCCAATTTGAAATTTTACGTTAGTAAGATCGCTTGTGTCTATTCCACGCCGTAGATGGTAGCATCACCACTGGAGACCTGGTCGAAGAACATCACAGACAATTACCCCGTACGTGTTCCAGTCACGAGATAACCCTTGTACAAAGGTCGTGTCTACTACAGTCAGACAGACACTGAACCACACGTTTCTGAAATCCACAACACGATTGCCCTCGTGGAGAATGTTGAGTACCCTATGCGTTAACAAAAAAAATGTGGCCATGTGATGTACTTCAATGCGGGCAAGACATTCAGATTTGTTGCATTCAAGCACAGTGCATTACTATGTAGAAGGTATTCACATCAACGTTCAGCGGCCGATTTGTTTCCTTGGCCACTCAAAAAACAGCCATGATCATGCCCGCCGCGTCTGCGCATGCTTACGCCTCTCTTAAAAAAAACAAGAACAGGGCCCGGCGTCCATCCACTTAGTCGTTAACACCCAACATCCGCCCATGGCACCGAAACGAACACATCTGTTTAATAGCAATGATATTGTCTCGTGACTTTCCACTTCCCACTCAAGCACCACAACTGCACTACGGAGCCGCGGTTCCTCCACGTTCCCAGCGCCGTTGCCTGCCAACACATCAGCGCCCGCACCTTGCCCAAGGTAGATTCGTTTAGTACAAAAGCCAAAGAATGTTTCCGAAAAACTTTTCAATGCTCGCGCGCAGGCTGGTTGAGATACACGGCAGCAGGGTAGCTGTGTGCGCTAGCGATGGTGCATGCGTTGTTAGCTGGGATACTAGCGACATCTATCGCCAAGTGACCGAAGAGACAGCGCTCGCCGACAGTTGAGAAATCAGTGGCCGGTAGCTAAACATGGCAGCTGGCAATCGGCTGACCTGTGCCGGCGACTTCATTTGTGTCCTACGATCTGTAGGCTCTAGGACGCTGCGCGAAAGAGTAGTTAACATCGAGGTAATGCTTTTGAGCTCGCTTAGACGCCTTATGTGTGCGGCTCCAAGCTCGAGCCCACGCGTCCCCGTTGCTAAGGCGACACACATGGTGGCCGGCATTCGCACCACGCCAGTGAGTACAACCTATAGGTAAACCATATCAATTTTGACCTTTGAAGTGAACGAAATCTGACAGGATGGTCACCATTTTTTCCCCTGCTGAATGCTTCCGCAACATCGTTGTCTGTGTATCAGACACTGTGTCCTCTTAGATTATCTTTATGATTCTGAAATAACCTGGTCCTCCTAAAACCAGAAGAGATGTTCCCCCATTACTTCACCACATTACCGACCCCGGCCTGACACAGCAGAAATTTACTTTTGATTGCGGGCGCCGTCATTCACAGAACTAGAAACATAGGCGTTCGAAAACTCTTATTTCATTATGACTGCAGCTGAAAGGCTGCAACATATGACCAGCATCCGTTTTCGACATTTTGTGCTCGCAGTCTGCTGTCTGGCGGACACCTAATGACTGTAGGCTATCGCGGCACTGCCATTGGTCATATCTTCCGCTACTGCCCCAACTTCTAGTCTTCGCTCCTTCTCTTTGCTCTTCCGACTTCACGCCAACTTGTATCTACTTCTCGTCGATTCCCACCTCAGAATGCTGCCACGAAGCAGAAGATGACGTAGTTACCTTGAAGGAAAAATAAGTTTTTTTTTATCAAACTTGTGCTCCCCAACCACTCAAAGAATACATAGGCGGCGAAGCAGCAGTCAACAAGGTTACATGTGCAGGCGACTGTCGGTGAATCGAGTACCACGGCGTTGGCTCTGTGCGCATGAATCTCTCGGAGCCAGTGTTTCTCGAACCGTCGAATTGAATCCGGAACACTGTAGAGCAAAGAAGATTATTCTAGGCTGGTGGCGTTAGCACGGGGCGGCCTCTCTCGCATCCACCGTGGTCCCACATAATTCGCGCCAGCAGCGCCAAATCCTCCCCTAGTAATACGTGGCCTCTGAGAAGCGTTGCATTAATCGCCATGGCAACTAGTGGCGAGGGGGGAAAGGGCGTTTGCTGACGTCGCGGACGCTGCTGACGTCATTTATCCCGCGGCAGCCAGGCCGTGCCGCCGCGCGCCGGCCCCTGAAACCGACGCTCGTCCAACTTTCGCGTCTGCCGCCGGTCGCTGCCTCATGGGCCGCTCGGCAATGGCACCAGGCGCGAAAGTTGGACGACCGGCGCCGATGACTCGAAATGGCCGCCGCCCGTCGTTTGTTATGTGTGCAGTAACGTGTTTAATAATTGAACGAAGAAAACATGTAGGTAATAGTACGTTTTCTGGTGTCGAATTGTTGTCTTTGTGATGATAATAATTGGAGTGCTACACAAACATTATTTTTGCTACGCATTTATTCAAAATTCATATGAGGGCGTCTTTGATTCGAAGTCATGAAAACACATGTACTACACCAATATATTGCACATACATTTTATGTACACAGCATTGGACTAAGCAAAAATATGACATATGCAAATTTAGGCATACAATATTCTACAATAGGGAAAAAACGTGCTACATACACATTTACAATAACACGGTTAGGCGGGCTAGTTGGTATTCTGAATTCATGGCTGTAACTTTTGCGCAACTTTACACGGTGACAGGTACAGGTCTTCGAGTCCCTTTTTGTATCGGTCTCTGTCTAAAGTTGCGCAAAAGTTACAGCCATGAATACACATTTAGGTACACAATACTTGATTACGAAAGAAGAACTTCGAAAGTTCTAGTCCCTACACAGATTTTTTTTCGCGTACACCTCGGCGGGAGAAAAAAAGAACTTGAAAGTTCCACTCAATGTATACTTATTTCTTGGGCTCACCTCGAGACAGGAATGTTCTTTAGACATTAAAAAAATTCGTTTCAGTTCAGAGACACAATAATTGGGAATCTATACGTTAAAAGAAAGCACGCACACGTATGCTTCAAGCCCTGCCTTTCGGGCGAATTAACGCAAACTCTGAAAGAAAGCGTTGACCCGCCCATTAACCTGCATACACTTCCGAGAAATCATGTTCACACCAACAAAATGCAGCCATAAAAAACTGTTGCAACACAATGACCGCACTGTAGACACTCTTTGCTGGATTATATCTACGTACAAAAACAATGCCCAACCATGTGCACGTCGTAGAACACAGAACACAAATCAAACGCACCCGTCTTTTCTTTTAATGGCGCGTGAATTAACAGTCTGCTTACCGGGGGTGGGAGGGAAGGCGGGGGGGAGAAGACACCCAGAAAAAAAGAAGCTTTCCTGTATTTTAAGCCGCAGATATCGGCCAGGTTGTTACAAGCTACCCTCTAACTCGTGTCTGGGCAGCGCCTCTTATCTCATCCTGTCCGATACGGCATGACCATTCTAACTTCAGAACTATGGAACACCAAACCCATTCGCGATAAGATGACAAGGCGCGGGCGCGCAGTTTAGATTGAACAGCAAAGCCGGCAATGCTACTTGGTTTTATTTATTTTTTAATGAGCGAAACGCTTGCAATGGCGGCTGCAGACAACGCATGTATTTCGGTTTGGCCTTCCACTGCTTCATGTGAAAATCGACTTGCATTGAACACCGCGGAGTTATGTCACATTTTTCGGAGCTCTGAAGCAACGCTTGGCAGTAGTTTCGCCGCAAATATACGTTTTGGAGCAAGACGGGGGAGGAAAAAATGCTTAGGGCGCAGCACCTCCACGCCATCAATCGATGTGGTAGTATGTACGCCATGAAAGGCAAGAAGCGCGTACAGTTGAGCTTGCCTTCTTTGTGAGCAGGTGCGTCGTGATGACATTGGATGGATTGAGGAGAGTCATCGGAGGAAACGTCCAATGAAGTCGCCAACCATCCTCGACTTGGGGCCCAAACCTAGACTCATACCCGCTGCACGAAACAACAAAAAATACCTTGATAAGTATACTGAATCGACGTTCCAGCAGTCACTAAGGCAATCATCAAAAAACGGCAATGCCACCACAAATTGATCTTGCGAGCAAGTGTGTGCGTCCCAAAGACGCGTTTACTTCTACTAAAACTTTGCGTACCTGCACAGCTGGGATATATTTGCACATTAGTTTCCACTCCAAGACGAGTGACATGTCTCATTAATTTCACGTTACATGCGCGAATTATTTTGAAAACAGAAGAGTGCAATCAGTCGGCTTTTAAGGAATTCACTGTAACTTGTACAAAGCTAATTTGCTTACCTGTCGTCTTTGGAGAAGGCGAGAAACTTGGTTGAACTGTACCGCCCTGTGTTGCTGCACCACAGAGCTGCGCAGGAGTAGTAACACTCCTTCCTCCGCTGCCCCATATTTAGAATACATTCGAATGTATTTTATAATGCAGCGAAACTTTCCGCCCGTGGAAGCGTTTAGGCAACCCGCGCAACCCTTCGCACGCCGGCTCGCTCACGCACGTACCGAACTGGCCCGCCGTGCGCGCCGATAGAAAGAAAAAAAATATATTGGCGCCGGTGAGCTATTGCGCATGCGTGAGGAGGCGCAGAAGCGTTGACGGTGTGGAAAGAAAGAAACCCTGAGGGAAAGGGAAGGGCCACGCCGCAGCACCGTGCCGCTAGGATCGCCACAATTTCGGAAACCGAAACTAGCCAAAGTCGCCGACCAGTGGCGTTAGTTCGAAACACTCTCTCTATCAAAACAGATAACACGTGCGGCAGAAAGAATGGAACACGTGCTTCACTTGGCCTTCAAACAACGCAGATAACACAGCCCGGCGCATCTGGGCGGCAAAAACAAAACATAACTAAACAACCCCAATGCATGTTTTGCAGCAATACTCTAGAAAACTTCGACATAAGAGCTTCTATATATCAAACTAGCTGCTCGTCTTCCCCTCAACGTCACACCGTAGTCTTCACTCCAACCTTGACGCCTTCCTTCAATTGCCTGCCCTCCATACTATTCACAGGAACACTAGGTCCCGATGCATCGAGGAGCGCTAGGAACTAATACAGTAGTTTTCCTTGGTACGCCTATTAACACTAGGACAGCCATGCTTTCATGTCCACTAAAGCTGCCGTGTATTCGCTTAGTATTTTTAATATCGAGGACACTCCGTTCCAGGTAATTTTAACTCCTACGCCCACATAGCTGTCCCTATCAGGGCTTTCGGGACTAGCTTACCGAAGTCATGACGCCTGTTGCCCCTCACCCGGTTAGTGCCGTCGATATCGTTGCCCCTCCTATAATCTGCATGGGCACCGCAGATGTTGGCATCAACGACAAACACGCTTTTAGAATATATCCTGACTTCCCGGAATCTACGTACTTGGATGTGATTTTTCTCAAATAATTGATACTGAAACTTGATACAGGTTTTGTTCACCTTCTATTAGGCACGCACTGAGTGCGGAATACGACATTGCCGATACCTTCCTTTGCACAAAATTATTTTCGGATGTGGTCTCGGCATACAACTTGTCTACTCCTGTCACCTTGAATTCCGGCTACGCATGCTAATCACGTTCTCTCCGGCCATAATGAAAGTTTTGTCGGACGTAACGACACCGTCCCTCCTTTTTTGCGCCATCCAGGACAGCTGAAGCGGTATTCATATTCCCAACTACGAGCCAGTTTGCCAGACCCTTTCATTTGAATGCATTCCTTGCAAATGTTTGCCGTTTATAATTACCTGATATCACTCATGTTCTCCGGTATCACAATACGAGCCTATATCTATGATTTGACTGTTTGCACGTCTATTGGTAGTATTGCCTGTTTATTGGGAGGACCGAGTCAGGAGAGAAACAGCGTAAGAGTTGGGAGGACGAGACAGAAGAGGCAGTTGCGAAGTGGGGGTTATGGTCTAGAGTCTAGACTATTGTCCCTTGACATTATTTCCAGCGACGGAAGTAGATATGCGGGCATTTCTTATATTCGTATAGAGGATTCATATCGAGAGACAAGAAAAAGGACGTAAAGACCGACGCAACAAACATGTCGGGTCTAAGTAGCCTCAGAAAAACGACTCTTCGAAAATTACCGAAGTATATCACTTTACTTTCATATGGGATTTAGAGACAACAAAACGTGCTTGACTTACGTGAAATCAAAGGAGCGCTGTAATCTCTGAATGACAAGGAAATGTTGCATACAAACATAATAATTTCAGACGCCGTCTGTTAGAGTTAGGCGGGCAATGTAATCCTCAAAATTAAATTGAAAGCTTTCGATCAACAAATCAGTAATTAGGGAGATACTGTTTCGCCA
Organism: Haemaphysalis longicornis; assembly: GCF_048455015.1. Taxonomy (NCBI): domain Eukaryota; kingdom Metazoa; phylum Arthropoda; class Arachnida; order Ixodida; family Ixodidae; genus Haemaphysalis; species Haemaphysalis longicornis. Next base: position 7,458,344 of record NW_027526445.1, read on the forward strand.
AATGCTCCCTGCATGCCTGGACAGAGCCTCGAGAGAGCGACTTGTTATATAACTTATGCATCAGCAAGCTTTAACTCTCCTAATTTTGTCGTAGGATTAGATTCAGAACAAAGCATTTTAGCCTTGCAAATCATTGGTTTTACACCACGTTACGCCATAAGAACATAATAAGAGTAATGTCATTCTCTAGCAAACTTTGTTAGGCGTCGATGTTTTTCTAATGCGGACAGTCATGTTCCTACGTGTGTACGAACTACCAGTGTCAATGCGATCCTTCTTCCTCCCAAACCTGTTTATTTCGGTAGTATACCTTTCTTCCCCTTTTGCCCGAACATGCACTGTGCCCAAATGGTGTTTATCAATATTGGTCACATCACCGAATAAGTAACTGCATATTTTTTTTCTAATTAGGGCGAGAAATTACTCTTCGAAATCAAATTTCTTCGGGTGAAAGACGCAAATGTAAGTATTACTTCAGTTATTTGGCCCTACTATGTTTAAACTTCCGCACGTCCAGGGTGAAACAGCCTCAATGTAAACTACGTCTGTTGAGTATACCACATCACTCAAATTTTGTATATTGTTTTACATTTCGCTTATCCTAATTAGAAAGAGACAATGTTATCCTATTTTATTCCTGGTCATGTCCACTGCAGAATGGAGGGCTCTCCCAAGGATCTGTAGACACGCCTATTGAGTGCCTGAATGCCGATAATGTGATTGCATAATCATTGAGAGGATACATTGAGCAAGATACAATACGGCTATGAAATTGTTAAGGATCACTGGTATCGTTGGTGATTGATTGCTTTATGGTTGTGTTAAAGTAGTCAATATGTACTTCCCCTTGTCGCATAACTATAGGCAATCCAATCAATATAACCGAGCCTACAATGCGGTTAGACCAGAAAACATTTTAAAAAGCCAAATGTGTTGATTTTTAAGCTAGTGTTAACTGTCGACTTGAACGTAACCATTTCACGGTTAGAGCTCTTGTCATTCTATTGTGTACCTGTGCAAAAACCTATTGAAACATTTTGCCTAAGCGAAGGAGTGCTAAAAGGTGCAAACTTATCAGTGCCCCTAAAACCGTACTCATTAAACATAACGACGCTTTCTTAGACTGCACGGTGCAATCATAAACAATGTGATATTAGCATTTACATAAAATCCCAAGGTAGTCAGGTGCCGATGTCGCGTCATAAAATCTGTATTCCGCACACCACTTGCCCTCGGAGATTGAGTGTTTGCCCCAACTTCTTCTTATGGTACCTAAATTGTTGTCAGAACAAAATTCAGTGATTTATTCACTGTTTAGGTTCAATTTTACGTATTTGGGCCGTGCTTTTAGCGGCACTTCGGTCAATGTGAGGAGTAAACAACAGAGGTACGATACAAGGCGCAGCTTAATTGCATGACGACATCCTTGAGGGTTGCTGAAATTTTGTTCCCGTTGTTATTGACGGTGAGCGCGACCACCGGCGGGGCTGCGAAGTGCGCCTCCGCGACGTCGTCTGAGGGATTCCCTCATGTGTCGTCTGGTTTACTCGGACTCGCTCTTCCTGGTGTTTCTTTGCGATTGGCTGACTTTTAATGCATGTCCGCACCAGATGTTGCGTATTTGGGACTACTTTTAGGGGCGAAGCACTTTAAGGATGAGGCTCTCCGGGCATCCGTGTTCACCTCACAGCACCGTGTAAATCAAGACATCTGTGAACAAACTGTTAACAAGAACAAAATAAAATGTCCCCAACAGGTGAGAGAGAGTAAAATAGTGAGAGAGGGGAAGGGAGAAAGAGAGAGAGCTCCTGAAGAGTGGTGCTGGACATGCGTCAGGAGCAAGAAATGGGAATGGATTGAATTGATTACCAAGATAATCGCAAAAAGAATTTCTGCCACCTTAGATTTCAGTCAACTTAAACAACAAGCAAGGTATGGCAAAGGCTATTCAACAATCGACCATATTCACACGATTAGTCAGGTGATAGGGACGTGCGTGCGGTATTCTAAAACCCTATATATTGCGTTCATAGACTGTGAGAAAGCATTTGACTCGGTTGACACCTCAGCAGTCATTCAGGCATTAGGAACCAGGGTGGAGATTAGCCTTATGCAAGAATTCTATAGGATATTTAGAGTGGGCCCACAGCTATCATCATCCTCCATAAGGACAGCAGTTAAATACCTTTGGAAGGGTGTCAGACAAGGAAACACAATCTCTCCGATGTTATTCACAGCATGTTTACAAAAAGTATTCAGAACAGTTGATTAGGGACAGTTGGGAGTAAGGCTTTTGGATAATACCTCAGTAACGTGAAATAGAATAACAGCGCTTAAACAGGGTGGAAGAAAATTTTACAAGACAAGGCGCTGTCCAGCGCCTTATCTTGTCAAGCTATCTTCCGGTTCGTTTAGGCGCTGTTATTCCCTCTCAAGTATGTACCAACAAGCCCGCCCTACTACGCTTGTTAACCTCAGTAACCTCAGATTTTCTGATGATGTTGCCTTGTTGAGTAAGTCGGGGGATGAACTTCAAAGCATGCTTACCGCACTGGACAAACAAAGTGGAACCGTGGGACTGAAATTAATATGCGGAAAACTGGAGTAAGGATCAATAACGTCGGGACAGTGAGATAGGTGGCGAGGCCGTGGAAGTGGTAAGCTAATATATCTACTCAGGTCAATATTGGCCCATTATCCCAACCATGAGGCAGAGATAATTCCAAAGATCGGAATGGGTTGGAGTGCATTCGCCAGGCATTCTAAGATAATTATGTCAGACTACCTTGCCCCAGACGAAGAAAGCGTATGACAGCTGCATTTTACCGGTATTCACTTACGGGGCAGAAGCTTGGAGGCTCACTAACAGGGTTCAACTTAAACTGAGGACGACTCAACACGCAATGGAATGAAAGATGTTGGGGGTAACATTAAGTGACAAGGAGAGAGCTGAGTGGGTCAGCGAACAAGTGTTAAGGACAAATTAGTATAAATTAAGAAGAAATGGACGTGGGCAGGGCATTTAATTCGAAATCAAGATAACCGTTGTTCGTTAAAGGTAATGGGAGTGGATCTCTAGAGAAGGCAAGCGTGGGAGGGGGCGGCAGAAAGTTAGATGGGCAGATGATATCAAGACGGTTGCAGGGATAAATTGGTCGCAATTAGCACACGACTGGGATAATTGGAGATGTGCGTCGATAGGCTGGTGATGATGACGATGAATTGAAGTAGATTTGAATTGGATTGGGTTGAAATGGGTTGGATTGGAATAAATATATTTGAATTGGATTGGATTGGAAATCGTTTTACCAACAGTAAGCCCTTGCACAGGTGATTTACGGTTAGAATTATACCCAGTGCTTCGCCCCCTCGTCATGATTCATTTCGTGGAGATGCGTGACTTTTTTATCATAATAAGGACTTTAAATCGCATACCCGGGCTCAAGGCGCAGCTAAAAGTATAGTTTTTGTTACCGCTCAGAAAGAAACATTGCCGGCGTCGCCCCATTCCTGCGATGCCGGTCAAGTGCGGACAACTGGGAGTCGGAGCGGGGCGTGAGCTTCTGTATTGAGTATTTTTTCTATCAAAAGGAACATCGAAAGCCTACTAGCCAGCAAAAGCGAAAATGCAAGACCAAAACAAATTCCAGGTCCTGTAGGCTGCCGGTTCTGGCAGAAGGCATTGCGATTCCCGGTAATCAAGGTAAAACATTTTTTGCGTGCTTGCCGAACGCTCCAGAAAATTGTAATACATCACTTTACGTCCTCATGGCGCGAAACTATACCGAAGTACACTAGGACGCAGAAAAAATTGATGTTCAGTTCCAATTAACCTGCTATGTAAATAGGCGCGTCCTGGGTGCATGCCAGGTTAATAACAAATATGGAGGCTCATTGAGCAAAACGAGTAATGTGTAAGGCTAAAATACAGTAAGACAGTGTCTTTTTAGACCTGGAAGCATCTTTATGTACACTTCCACTGCCATACCTTCCCAATGTTCAGATGTGTAAAGTAAAACTCCCCTCAAGAGGAGTATGCGCAGGGTTGAGGAAGACAAAACTTTATTGAACGGTGAAGCAAAGCTGGTTAGGGAGCAGGATCCTCTGCCCAGGACAAACGAGTAAGTAATTTTCGCCAATTCATGGAACGCCATCCCGACTAGGCCAGGATTTGTTCCTTGCGACTGAGTGCGTTTGAAAACAATGAAGATTCCTCGGTTGCGACTCTTGTCATACTGAAATAGTAATAATTATTGCTTTCGTTAGCGAGTATATAAAGCCTTGAACTCCGTGATCATGTCATAACTGTTCGGGTTGAGCTTCAGTGCGTTATGATGATGACGGTTACGATAGAAATTCGGCGTACAAAAGCCGAGTTCGTGTCTTTGCGCAGCCTGATATCCGCTGTTTCTTCGAGGCCTAGCGTAAACCTCCTCATTGCCATTGAATGCGGCAAACAACCCACGCTTCTGATGTGCGCTTTCTTGTACTCCGGCATAATGAATGCCAATTTCTGAAAGAGGTACTGTACGCTTTAAAACCTGAAGAAAATACCCTCACAAACTTTGCGGGCTTCGAAACATCTCCAAACCTCCTAATAAGATGGTTTTGACGGTGCGAAAAAACATAATTCATTGGGAACAGAAAAAGCACTTATCGGATACAATGCAAGGAAGAAGAAATAAAATACAGCCGTTTTCTTCTCTCCTGTGGCACAATGCGCGTGTTGGGACCCACAGGTTGGTTTGTAGGGTTAGACTGTTGAGGCTTGATAGTAGCATCTCAAAAATAATTTAGGGAATCCTACACATTGTGAATACTTTCCGATGAGCTCTGAGCTGAACCTTGCAAATGAGCTAGAAAAAGCGAGTTACACATATCTGACCGATGCTCCGAAAAAAGTTTGTCTCTCCTATTGTGTGGCAAACGTGTTTGAGATACGGCTTTAATTTTTTTCAGAGCTTCCAGAAGCTGGCAAAATAACTGATTTAATGGAAATACGCTTTTTAATGCACTGAAGAATCAAATCGGGCCATTTCTAGCACAGACACTGCTGCCCCTACGAAGCGGACGACCTCGACGCGATTGTAGCCGTGGCGCGAATGTTGCAGATGACAACGGCGTGGGTCCGTTAGCTGACGTCAGAGCCATGGGGCGCCACTCAAACATCTCACCGCCATACGTGGGGGAAAAACAAAGAGTTTCTAGTGGAACAAACCAAAGCAGATCACTGGGAATGGCCATTCAGCTTTCTTTCTAACGGCACTTGCGTATTATGTTTGGTCCATATCATGTTTGGTTCTCCTTCGGTGAAAGCTTCTCTATGAGCAACCATAAAACCGAAAGCACGTTGTGCCTGCTTGATATTTGTGAAGTCATGGGAGACTTGTTTTTTATTTTTGTGATATCGACAAGGAGGTTGTCTTTTGGCTAAAAGTTTTTACAAAAACTGCTTTGCCCTAACTGAGGGATAATTTTTGTTGGCGGGCAAGTAGAAATAAAAGTTACTTCTGTCATATTTATCGTGTAGATTTCTTCATCCATGTACGGGCAATCATTTTCTGTTACTTAGTGTTTTTGGTGTTAATATTCCAGCTCTCATGCTCCTGTTTAGAAAGTTGCTGTTCTTGTGCTTTTTTGCTGGGCTTGTCTATTTTCACAACTGTATGTCAGAGCGTTTTTAGGTTTCAAATTATGCATACAAAACTTTGAAAGTATTGTTTTCCCCGCTCGTGGTTTTTATTGCCCCTTTTCAATCTTGTGGACATGAAAATACTGCAGAAAATAGGAGAGCTACCAAACGCCCAATTTCTGACCTTATGGGTAAATATGTGGATTTTTCATCGTGAGAAAGAATTTTTTTCTGTTGCTGAGATGATCTACGTAATCAAAATTTAGGGGTTAGCGTAATTACCCGATTCTAACGCGCACTTTTTTTCCGGGAAAATAGGTCGAAAAATCGCATGGGCATTAGAATCGGATACGAAACCGAAGCTGCCGAAACAGCGGAAATTTCGTCCCGCCCATCGCCATCGCCATCTCTAGATGGCGCCAAAGCTTTTAGCAACAATTTTTCGGACGCAGGAAGCATAGGCTCCAAAGCTTTTCTATCGGCGTTCACACAAACCGTCAAATCGTTCCACTTGCGTGCTTGATAACAGCAGTGGCAGCTGCGGCTCTGACGCATACAAAACGAGCGGTCGGCTTAAGCGTGCGCCTCTGGAGAAGCTCGCAGGATGGGCGTGCGAGGCGTGGGCCACGATCCCATCGACCATGGTTGAAAGTTCGTTGTGAAGTGTGGCATTGCGAACGCGCTTGACTCCACCAAGGACGAGCTGTTGTGTCCAGCGGAGAGCGATGAGCAGTGAGATGAGTGACGTAACTTCGAGAAATAAATCGCCCGTTTCTCTCGCAATCGTTTTTCTTGCTCACAAAGTTCCGTGCGCGTTACAATCGGAGGTGCAAGTTTTTCCGGTTTTTTTGGCGGAAAAATCGGGTGCGCGTTAGAATCGGGCAATTACTCCATCCTTACTTTTTATTAGAGGGTCCCCAAAACTGGAGTGTCAGTGTCTTGGAGTGTTTACAAAGAGCACCCCTTTAACCCACTAAAATACCCGCGTCAGCACCGACATAAAATTCGATGGATACTTTTGAAAAAGCATCCTAAGCGGACATTATTCTTTATCTTCCCTCGCGTTTTAGGGTTGGATGGTTTCCAACTATTTGATAACTCAGGTACTTTTTGACTCTTGAATAGAGTGGCTGAACGCGATTTTGAACATGATTCGGACTCTATGGGAAAACACGCAAACAATACTCAACGAGGAACTAACTGGGCATCATTTCAATATTTTCTCTGAGTATTGGTTTTAACTGAATGTTGGTAGAATATAGACTACATTTTTATGTTCTATTGTCGGGGGCAGCGCCCGCACTATAATAAATTTGTGCACACATATTGCACGTTGCTACAAAATTACCTTAGCATTCCTTTGATTTTGCATTATGGCTGTCATAACGTAACATAACATGCTGTCATCAACAATGCTTGTAATACTTTTTACAACACCCGTTCCTGTTATCGGATAATTATTTCGTATATGTTATCATACATTTTTTTTCTTTCTTCTTCAAACAGAAGGGCGCGGGATTGGTGGCATTCTTCTTTTACATTTGCGTGATTTGCACTAAGGTAAGTTTTACTGTTGCCGATTGTGATCTAGATAATGTGAACAAAAATTGGTATAGGTGGTAAGAGGGCTAAACCTTAGCCACAAAGAGGAAGTTCAGTTCGTAGCATTTTTTCCACAATAACGCAGTTGTGACGTCACGCTAAGCTAGTGTACATAAAACTATACAATCACTACGTGAATAACATTGGCAAGCTGCTACCACGGCCGCTGGTGAGAGCGCATGCAAGGTGCGGCCTGCCTCGTCGCTGGGAATTCAACGGGCGAGGGCGTGTAGTGGCGGTGTTGACGTTTGCCGCCGCTAGACTCCCTCGCGGCGCTAGCATTCGAGGATGGGTTTCGGGGCGGAGCGGGGTTTGCGGGGCGCTCCCCTTGGATGAGTCTTTGTGCCAAGTGTAACGTACAGCCACGGTACGTGTTTTAAAGATGGTGTAGTTATTCCTGGGATACCCACCGCGAGAACTGTCTGTCCGTAGTATGTATGTCTGTCCCGGCCAGGCCAGTAGTTAAAATTTCTTCAGGGACACATAGGCATCACAATTTCGATCTAAAAAATCTGAAAACACGTTTTATATTGGTCAACATTGTTAGGAAAAACAATATTCAATACAATGATAGGACTAACCGTTAGCTTTATTTGTCGTAAAACGTCTCCCACACACAGGGCGTTAACCGCGTTGCACTACTGCAGCCGGCAGTTGATTACTTAGAGCTGAAGATGCATTTGTTGGGGCTTTATTCCTCCTAAATTCCGAAAATGTCCCCTTTTCTATAGAAACGCGTTGTCGAAAAACAATGAAGCGAGGAATCTTTGCCGCCGACGGATTAAAGATTTGAGTACGGGGGCACATTTCTATTGCCAAAACATGTTTGGTGGGCAGAACACGCACCTCAAAGAACGGGGACACGGGACAGGATCATTGAAAAAGTATTTGAAATAGCAGTCATTTTGCTCTGTGTTTGTTTTGAAACTACGCTCATGTCTGGCGGCGCATAACGATTTGGGTTGTTTCCCGTTCGCAGTCGCGATACTGCCTTTTAACGCGCTACTGAAAACGTAAAGTTGTATATATAGAATATAAATACACCATGCGGTCTTCAAGAGACAGTGCGTACGGTCGAGTCTCTTATAGCGACTAAGCATCTTTTAAACTTCGCGATAATATCTAGCGCTATAGGTACCTTCATTCCGTTATTTCATCTACGAATTGAAACCATATGCATTTATCTGTGAAACTAACGCCCGAGCTCTTAGAGCAGTACCGGTGAATGCCGAAATTAGCACGCTCTAAAGGTGTTGCGGTAAGTTTGCTCTGCGAACGCAAAGCGCTTCACTTCAATTCCAATTAATTTTCGAAGGTAGGGGAATGCCCAGGTACTTTTTAGTGCGTCAGCTTTCTTTGCCGAGTACCCAAGCAATATCTCTTCGGAATGTACGTATAATGTCTTGTATCTGCACAAAAATTGCGTGATTCGCGTAGTTAGAAAATTTAATACTTCTGTTAGCCTAGATGTATATACTTGGCTTAAACTAACGAAGAAAGAAAAAGGTGAAATGGAAAGGCGGTGTTAGAATGCCTCCGCATTATTATGCAATGTTAGAACATCTGCACTATTTCGCTTTTTCGTTTTCTGTTGGGGCAAATATTTATAAATATTTCCCCGAGCTAACGTGCTGATATTTAGTGAATATTTTTCCAATTTTTATTTATCGACCCGGCCGCCACATCTCCTCGCCCAAGATTAAAGCTGAACTTCTTTTGCATTTACCACTTTCGGGTGTAATATCACTGAGCTGCCTAAAAGCGACAAAATTTCTCCAAGCTTCGTACTGGCTGCCTCGAAATTGGTTTTGGAAGAACAGGTGAAATTTCCGAGTCGGACAAGAAACTAGCGAGGTTCTATGAGGCAAGCTTTTCACCAATCAGCTTCGCCGTCGGAGCTTCGATCCGATTCCTTTCGTCACGCCACTGCATATCCACTTTTCTTATTCGTAATCAGGAAAAAGGAGGCCACATCAGTAATGATTTATTACGCGTAACAATTATTTCCCACTTCCAACATTGCTACCCCTTAAAAATCCGCAGTAGTACTATGACTGTCTCCTCGCTAATACAACTTTACCACTCTCCTTCCTGAGCAGTTTCAGACGTATGCTAAACATAAACTTAAGTGATCGTGCCAATATAGATATACATACCAAGCAGTTTCACAACGGCCCATTTCCAGCAGCGCCAACCACCCTAATTTTTTCCAGAGACCCAATAGGGGAGAGGACGTTGTGAGAAAGAGGAAGTTATTTTTTTTACGTGTAGCAATACTCTTATTGCCATTTTGCGGAAGAGAAACTTTCCGTGGGCGGCTTGAGGAAGGGTGGCACATACGTACTTCCAGAGCACGGGTGTGGCGCCCTCGATATTATGGCACGCGCCCCTCTCCCCAAATCCAATTCACCCATGTGCCTTCCATTTAACTTGCGGGCGTGCACATTCGTTAGGAAAGTGATGACGTCATTAGAGATTAGAGAGATCGCGTAAGATGCTGGAGTATTCTCTCGGCACTCCTGCCGCACTTTATGTAGTGTTCCGCTTTGACCTGTGACGTAGACGACGCCGGCCACACTAAGACACTTTCCGAAGTTCTTCAAAAAGCTACTGCGACCTTTGCTGGGCAACGGGGCCGGGGTTTTCAATGCGACCATGGATCCGCTTGTAAAGTTGGCGCAAGCACAACTGTCATGAGAAGATGTTGAGTCTTTGACATCAAGTCGACATTGGAATCGCTTTTCATTCAAACGTATATAACTATCATTGTGATATTTAGGTGAAACCCCGTTGATACGTCCCCCGGACTAAGGACGACCCGTTTCTTACGAATTATCACCGGGGTCCAGGAAAACTCCATGAAAACAACGGATTAATAACCACGCTAAATGACGCTCGAATGCACGCGGTCCGCTTCATACGACGGAGCCTGGCGCAGATAAACCTAGTTTTCCCATTTTTTACTCCACTTCTCAGCCTCGTCTCGAACTTTTTTATTCTTAACCCTTTTTGAACGCTGGTCGGTGTAAAGGGATCCGCAGGCGGGCCTGACCACTTGCTGAACAGGTGCAAGCAAGCAGGCTGGTACCCGTAAGCGGAAGTTAATCTGCGATGACCCCACGCGGCAGCCTCACACCAACGCACAAAAAAGTCCAAGTTCAGGTAACATTCGGACCGTCAATTTGAAACTTCTCCCGCCGAGCTGCCGCTGTACGCGAAAACCCATACGAGGCAACCCCACGGCGATGACTGAAAGCCAGTTTCCCCACCCGCTCAATCCAAGTTTGCTCCTTTTACGACACTCTCTTTCCTTATATCCGGTTCTCTGCTTCCAGTGTATCTCAATGGAGCGTTGTCAGTCCGCCCCTTTATTTGCTAGAGTACCTCAAATCCGCGGCCTCCGCAAGAGTGGAGAATTGGCACCGCCCTTATGGGTCACTCACTGGCCGCCGCAGCAAGTCACTGTAGCAAGACCGCGCTGCAATTTTCGCCGGACTATGGTTTACTTGCGATTTTTTAATATTCTTATCTCTTTTTCGCATTGATTGGTGTTGTAGGAAACAAAAATAGCTATGTGTTGAGCGGTTTGGCCCAAGTGGCGGTGAGCGCTACCACGGGCAGCGCTGTGAATCACTCCTTGACGCCAGCTTAGGGATTCTCGCATTTGTTGTCTACTTCACTGGGGCTCGCTCTCCCTGCTGTTTCTTTACGCTCGGTTGACGTTTGATGCTTGTCCGCACCAGATTTGGCTTGTGCGTAACTGTTATTATAATAAGAATCTAAAGATCGCATACCATAGTTATTTATAGTAGTTTTTGATACCACTCCGGACGAAACATTGCCGGCGTCGCCCCATTCCTTGCGAGCTCAGTCCTGTGCGGAGGGCGAAGATTCGGAGCTAGGCGTCAGCACACACGCGTCAGCAATCTTTAGATCTTCTAATCACCGACAATAGCAAAAATGAAACACGAAAAAAAAATCCTGGCCTTCGGAATTGTCAGCTTTGGCAGGAGGAATTACATTTTCCGGTAATCGTATGTAAGGTAAAACAGTTTTTACAATCTTACCGAACTATCAAAAGTATTATATCATATCACTCTACGTTGTCATGGCATGAGAGTATGCCTACATGCACTACGGGTTGCAAAAACTGTAGTTTGAGATCCAAATCACCCACTGTGTGTACAGGCGCTTGCTGGGTCTCTACTAGCCTTTTAACCAATATGGAGGTTTATTGAACAAAACGAGTTACGTCTACGGTAAAAATACAGCATCACTACGTTGTTTAAACCTGAAGGATAATTCGGTACATTTTCCACAGTCCCATCTTCCCAATGTTCAGTGGTGTGTTATAGGATAACTGCACCCAAGAGCAGGTGGATGCGGAGGAGGAGGAAAAGGAGAAAACTGTATTTAACAGTAAAATTGAGCTGGTTATTGGGCCGGGTTGTCAGTCCTGGGCCAGAGAGTAAGAGTAATTTTCTACAATTCATAGAACGCCATTCCGTGTAGACCAGGCTTTGTTCTTTACGCTTGGGAAGTTGAAAAACAATAAAGAGCGGCTTGGAAATGTTCATCGCTTTCGATAATTCTAATATATGTACGTATACTATTTATTGCGTTCGTTAGCGAGTATATCAAGCATTCAACACCGTAATCATGTCATAATTCTTCGGGTTGAGAGTCAGTTCGTTATAACGATGGTTACGATAGAAATTCGGAGCACAAAAGCAGCCTTCGAATACGTTGGACAACACTGTCTGGGGCGTGACTGGTGGCGTCGCACAAACATTCTCATGATATTTGCATGTGAATAAAACACGCACGTTGCGGGTATGCACCTTCTTGCACACAGCCATAAGGAAAGCTAATTTGTCACGACAGGAATGTATGCCATACAGCCTGAAGAAAATATCCCCACGATCTTTGTGAGCCTCTAAAACATTCCCGACCTATTATTAAGACGTTTGTGACGGTGCAGAAAAATTAATACGTTGGGCAAAAAAAAACGTGGATCGTGAATATTTTTCAACAGCAACGAAAGAAAGTGCAACAGCAAAGTCAACAGCAACGAAAGAAATAGAAGATAGCCGCATTATTTCCTGCTATGCGATGCGCGTGTAGGGGCCCGCTGCTTGGTAAAGAGCATTTCAAAAATACTGCAGGGAAGCCTATCCATTTTGTATACTTATCGAGGAGCTCTGAGCGCTGAACCTCGCGAATAAGCGAGAAAGGACTAGTTACACACGATCTTGTAACCGATGCCGTGAAATAAGTTGTTCTCTCTCTAATCGTGTTTTTGAAACGTGAGAAGGGCACAGCTTAAAATTATTCCCATATGTCAGAAGCTGGAAATAATAACTGAATTACTAGAAATACGCTTTGTAATTCACTACAGCATCAAAGCGGGGGATTTCAACCACATTCACTGCTGCCCCTCACATACGAAGTGTAGGAGACGACAGCGGCGCGAGTCTCTAAGCCGACATCAGAGCCAGGGGGCGCACTCAAACATCTCACCGCCTATAGCGACGGCACGGGACCGTTCAAAGGGTGTCTCCTCCTTATACGTCGACCTTTTCTCGGATGCGTCAGGGGCGGTGCTGGTGGGCTGTAAATAGCGCCGAATGGCACGGTGTCGCGTAGCGCGCACCGCTCGGACGCCATGAAGGAACTGCATTGCTTTTTTATATTTGGGATTTCAGCTAAAGGTTCGCAAATAACGCGATAACGCACTGGGTATCGTAGTTTGAATAAGCGATTAGCCTACCCGGCGCGGGAGACCCTCAACTAGGCCGGCATTTACCCGAACGTACGACACCCCGGTCATACGACGTTTTCTCGCGGTACTTTGAATGTCGAATTATCGGGGTTCCACTGAACTACATGACTAAACAACGTATAATAAAATGTTATCCGCGCGAAATGAATACGAATAGTGGTGTTTTAGCCAAGGAGAAAGAACGTGCACAAATTTGGTTTTGTCCTAAACATTGAGAGGCATTGGCACTCATGAATAAAAAAGCGCCGCCGCATAAACATTATTTCTATTCGTCCTGAATTATATTCCTTTGCAGTGGCACCTTGCAGACAAAACGTGAACCTATAGAGGGTGGGAAGTCACAAAGAGCATGCCGGGCAATGTGAAATCCAGCGACACAGCAATGCGAGACAGACCGCACACTATTGATGCGTAATGCTGCTGGCGCGAACGAAATTTAACTTGCAGCTTGTCCAAAAGGAGCTCGGGCGCCGCTAATTGTCTTTGCCTTTTACCAGGCGTAACACTTGTGGTGGTCGATGTCTTATGTAGAGCGTGGAGCGACGGTAATAAGCACACACTTCGAAACAAGTGGCCCGAGGCGTCCCGCGTGCCGCGATCACCGCGACCAGTCCTGGAACGGTGGCGCCGCGGTGGCAGTGATGGACTCTAGGCGCACTCACGCTGCTTTGGGCGCACGCAGCAGGCCGCACGTCAATGCGCCTTTTATTTAGCAGCCGTGCTGCTTCATACAAGATATTGCTAGTAGGAGGAATTAACACCCAGAGTAAGGTTTAGGTTCGAGCCAGTCATACTTCCTGTGAACTTTAGATACTCTTCACTGTTCTATTCGTACATTTACAGATGTGTTTTAATATTTTAATGCACTTTCTTGCGTACGCGTTCGCCTAGCGTCTTGCCGAATTGTAGCAGGACTATAGCAATTCTCGGGCTACTATAAAGCAAAACATTCGTCAATCTTTCTAAGCATCTGTCGGTCGGCTTTCCTGTCCTGTCAATCTCTCTGTATCTGGAACGAGCATCCCGGCGAAAAGTTGCATTAAGTCGTCAAACGAAATAAAGAAACGCAAAACTGATCCAATGTTCTAAAAGAGCTCGCTTGAGTGACACATGTCCCGATTATTTAAAGCAGAGCACCAGTCTATTCAATGCCCTGATAGAGGCAACATGGAGGTACTTAATGAGAGAGCGTCGGTTTTTTGTTTGTAAGAAATACACTAAGCTTGGTTTTCGTGCTAAACAATAAAGGTGCGTTAAAAACGAAGCACAAAGGGTCTAGGTCTTGCTAGACAACAGCAACGTACACCAGCACATCTTGTGCTCTTCCAGGCTATTCAAGCAAAACAACAGCAGCAACAACAACAACAGGCTATTCCAGCCAGCGTGCGAAAAGCGCAAAGAGGGCCTCATAAATTGCAGTAAACAAGCACCAATTCAAATCGTTGCGAGAGGAGCGCCAGCGGAGGGCCCGAGAATATGAGTGAAAGGCTGAGGAGCGATCACGGATTACGTGGTAGGGACTGCTGATGACTATTATCAGTCGGCTACGTATGCACTGCATTTGCACTACGCCTGCAAATTGTTAACTTTCGCAACACACTCGTAATGACAAACGCACGAATCGTTAAGACTTCGCAGTTTTCAACATTTATTAGGTACAACGTAACATCTCAATCCCTTTTCAGCGATGTTTTGGTACATTCAAACTCCTTTGTACCTCGTATATGCGGGTATCTTACCTGAACGTTGGGCAGAATGCTTACTACAGTGATTTTCGTAGGCAGAACAATACGAACAGGTACACATCAGTTTAAAAATTTGAAAAAGAAAGTCGCACGAAGAAAACTTTTATGTGGACAGTGCCCTGTGGCACTTTCACAGAGAAGGTTTTATTCCAATAGGAAAAAATTGCTAGGGTTTACAATGACTGATAAAAATGTTGATGCTGAAGCTGTTGAAAGAATTGTTTCGCCTTTATTCTTGGTGATCCATTACAAGGGCGGTTAATACTTCTTAAACGGCAGCTATTGTAAAACAAAACGCAGATAATAAATTTATAATAGCACAACCTCATCCATTTTTGTAACCATGAAATGCATTTCCACCGTCACCATTCCTGTACTCTCCGAACAGTTGCGGAGAGCGTTCTTGTGGCTTAGTAGGCATTTTTGTTTTAAAAGTGTTTGTAAACAATGGTGCACATTCGCGGTGTACATAAAGCAAAAAGGTATTTCTTATTCAAGGCGTTTTGTGCTGATGATGCTTTGATCATACGAAACAAAGTGTCTATTTTACTCAGAACAAAAGAATTTAGTATGACGATGCCAAGATAGTTTGCTCATAATTGACACCTCCGAGAATTTAACCCGAGAAAGTTAGCAGAGAACCGAAATTTAAGAACAATTTTCAAGTTAAAGATGTCTCCGGATGTTGTTTTGTTGAAGTTAATTTCTATATAACCTCCCCCAAACACCAATTCCAAATATTGATGACACCTGTTTAATTCGAATTTACAATCAGTACGAGCTAATGACCGAGATATCCAGTTTATGAATGACGAGAGAAATCAAGCACTCATTACCGTAAAGTGTTCGCCTAACAGTTGGCAATATATTTGTATATATGTCATTAATATACATTTAAAACGTCAGCAGGTCCAGTAAAGACGCCTGAGCAGCCAAGCCATAAAACATATCTCGTGTGCCTGATAAAGCGCCATGAATACAGACCACCGGCTTGCGGCTATTAGGAACGCGCCAACCCAATTTTACATTCTGTCACGAAATCCAATACTTTGTAGTTTTAAAACAAGTATTTCTTTTTTGAACCTACTCACTCATTTACTAACCACACTTCGTTATTGGGAATCAGCATTATTAACCCCCTTCTTTAAAGAAAACTGTCGAATTCTGCTGTAACTAACTTTTTTCTCAAAAAGCCATATAAATGGCTATTCTTTTTTGTAGGTTGTTGAAACATTGCAGCTCGGTGAAAGAGTTTTGCACACAGACGATATTTTGCAAAATTCTGCTATTGTTGAAACAGAGAATAAATGTGTCCATGTTTTTATAGTTCAGTTTTGTTCACCTTTCATCCATGGTTCAGTGATCTGTCCTAAATCGGGCAGGACTGCAGCTTTACAATGTCGACAGTGGAAGGTAAACAGAAGGGTATTACATTATTCTATAGCTTGTATACTGCACGTAGTAGGCTTACGTCTCCGTAGTCTTCAAATTATCTTGCATTATCCTTGTGTATCTTTTGTGTATATTTTTAGTCTGATCCAGCGGCAAGTAAAGAGTAGTTTCTCATTAGCCCAAAAGTTGGCGCACTTTACACCGAAGCTGTCTATGGCAACGACCAAGTAGCTTTTCTCCAACAGAGTGATGTTCACAAGAACTACACGTGAGCTTAGTAGCTTCTTGCGGCGCCGACTCGATCCCCGTGATCGTCAATCTGTGTGCTTCATGGTTGGCGTGTAGAATATAGGTGAAAAAAAAGCTATTGCACAGGCGTTAGGACCTCCGCCTTTTGATATAGGATTGTTTATGCGGCCCCTGAAAATTATATTACCCAGCAATGGATACGTGTGTAGTGGTGAAGCGAGTTTTGAGGTTGTTGGTGCAAGATCGGTCCTCGTAAGCTGGCTTTAATACATTGTGTTGCACAGTGAAGCATAGTCATTTACAGACGGAGTATAATTACTGAAAACGGCTATCACTACAGTGTCATCAAAAGTATCCGGAAACAATTTATATGACAACTATCGGACTAAGGCGACTGCAACATATTCCCCCATGTTTCCTGGTCGACCTAATTCAAAGAGTCGAAAGGCACTGAAATTTTTGCTATAACTGGCAAACATTTTTGCTGGTGGTTACTTGATCGAAATGATGTCTTTGTTCGTAAAGGTTGAGAACGTGAATGATTAGTCGTATTTATAATATTTCAATTTTCGTCGTGTCTGTTTACAACTTGTGTCATGTGCGCTCGATTGTCAGCCGTGTTGCTTATGTGAAATAATTTATATATTGTGAAGTCTCTCAATAATAATAGACCCAATGTATTTGCTGTTGTGTACTTTTTTCAGCGAGGCTCCTTTTTTAAATATATGCTAAATTTTTTGTAGAGCCCCCCACCTCAGAAGAGCTCTTCACTCGGGCCACAAGCGCTCCCGGCCCTTGGGAGTGGTTGTGGCCCACACCAAGTGGGCGTAATTTGAGTGCGACATAATAAGGAACAATCAAAGCATCCGGCCTCCGCCTGCCTTCGACCTAAAGCTGGAGGGAAAAGTGATTACCAAAGCCGAATAGATTAGTGGACAACGTTGAATTGTTGTTGAGAGACAGTTAAATAATAATGTGAACTAAATACGTCCCAATATTGCAAAAGTTGCATGAAGGTTATCTTTACCATACGCGAGGGAAACATACACCGGGACCATGTCCAAGGCTACTTTCACTAAAATCCTTTATGAAATGAAGCCCTGAACATCCTCATGATTATCATTCTCACCAAAAACAGCCGCGCCAGGTGCCACTGCTTCTTTCAGTGAGGCGGACCACAAAATAACAGAGATATTGCATCTACGCTCTTCTAAAATCGATAAACACTTACATCACATAAATGAAACGGTTTTCCGATTTTTTTTTTAAACAATATCAAAGTTCATTATCACCAAATGTTCTAATTGTGTGAGCAATTTTGTATATTCGGAATATGATCACCATCAAAATTTGTTCGTGTTATGAATTGTTATGCCTTTTGATTTTAAGTATTCTGTTTTTCTGGAGGCCTTTTAATAGGTTTTATATATCTTGTGGTAGTGCATGACAATAATAGGGTAAGCATTGGCCGCGTATCTCCCCGCTTCGCTGCAAATGTTCTTCTTCCTTCTCCGTTCCCTAAACAAACGCTCTTCCCCTGCAGTCTCGCTCCCGCCAAGAAAAATGCACTTCATGTTTGCGGAACTCCATTATTCTTTTCTTCGTTCCACTGCTCGCACCCCATATGCTGAAATCCTTTGATACTGTAGGATATTTGTTACTGTTACGGTAGAAAAACAAAGGATAGGGTGGGGCGCACACGCATTTTGTGAGTTTAGTCAAAGTTCTATTTTTAACGAGTATTTTTTTTTTAATTTGCAATCGCCTAGATCCAGCTGCCATGCATGCATATAAGCTAAAATAACAGTGTAATTATAGCTCATGTATTGTTCTTTGCCTAAACGTAGCCATATGTTTTGTTTCCCAGCATTCTGAACATGAAAGAAGTGTGTTCTCATATTTATTGGTGTTAAAACATTTTGCCTGTTTGAACCTCTAATTTATGTACTTCTTTGAGGGTTTGCCGAAAGGCTACTTGAAGTTACTGACACAAAAACTATATTTTATGTTTTGTACGCCCAACAGAGACCATCGTCGTAACAATTTGGCATCTGCGCTTTCGTACACCTTTTGGCAGAGTTGGAAGTGCCTTCATTTCGCGATAACTGCCAATGCACTATTTTGCAGGCACGCAACTACTGCCGCTTAACTCGATTCTATCACAACTGGGAGAAGTATGTAAACGAAGAGAATCGGCATATCGAGGCTGGGATGCCACCGTACCCAAAACAGCCAGCCCTGACAGTTGACGCAGAAGATAAATACAGACTGGACAATGTTTGGATTCAACCATCTCTCAATATTTCACCAAAGGCGAACACGTCGGTACCGAGGGGCTACGGAATACCTCCTGAACGTCCGGCCCTTGGTGCCTTCCCTTTTCGGAATGGGAATAATGCCCAGCCCCACCCACCTCTGCCCGCAGCGTTTCGTTCACCAATACAAACAGCTGGAAATCCTGCCTTTCCTATTCCACCAAAGCATACCCAGCGGCAAATGTTGAACCTTCCACCGACAAACGTACCTCCGCAACTACTGGCCGGCCATGGACTTGCGCCTGCTGTGGGCAATCAAGGTCGTCAAAAATAAGGATCATACCAGAGAGGCCAAATCGCCAGCAAAAATCCATGCTCTCTCACTCACACGGCAGTTCAGTGTGAAGAATTAGACTTTTTATGGAGGAGCATTGAATAAATTATATTAAACACAGGCAATTGCGAGTAGCGTAGCAGATGTACCTGTTCCTTGTGGTACGTTATTCAATTATGTTGTGCTGTAATGCACAATCCTTGTAAGCATTCTGAAGGACGCGTGGAGCTCCCGTAGTAATTTAATTTATAATAAATAGCTTACAGTCAGGGATGCCCCCTTGCTATAGAAATGAAATAATTATCATAAAAACCAATAAAGTGTCTTCTTTGACAGAACAGAACTGAAGGTAACACCTTTACACAGGCAAGCCGTGAAACAATGTTTGGAGATTCGCAATTATGTTTTAAACAACGATTCTGTCTGTCAACTCTTTCTCGCTCACAATTCAAGGCTGGCAACTCACTCTGGCGGGCAGAGCCTGCCACAGGAAATGTAGGTGTGCTTGCCAACCACATACATCGCATGTATTCGGGACAGTTTTAATTGTTTTAATATTATCGGCAAAGTAACTGCTTTCCACAAGGCCAAATCTCGGAAACACGATGTTTCGTGGATGTCCCAGGGTAGTCAAATACTTTTATTATTCCAGCTGATCGCGTTGCTTTGTACGCACTGATGCACTGGTTGTACAAACACATTGTTTTGATAGTATTTAATTTAGCGCATAGGGACAGAACCCTTGAAACAAAGGTTATAATTGCAACGCAAGCATATTGAGATCTGAGCACAAAGTCCGCATAATCACAACAACGGCAATAAAACAATAATAATGACTCTTAGGGTGTTATTTTTAGAGGAAAAAGGGTGCATAGCGCAGCAATATTTTGTCAGGATTGTGTGTAATGGCTCGTCGAGAAGTGCCACATTGCGGCTGTAAATTACGTGCTATCGGGTGTCCATTTAAAAAGCTATTGTTATTTGAAAAAGTAAAACATCGAACAAAATCATTGTGAAACTTCCAGTTTCTGAACAGTGTGGTCATCATTGAGGTTTACAAAAATATTTCTCCTACGTTCAAGACGTTACTGTTGTTTAATTCCGCACCGTAATAACGATAACACATTTCCAAAACATTCAATCAGATCCTGCGTTGTGTCCTCCAGTAACAGTGTGGCAGTGTTTTCTCTTATTTACACGAAAAACAAATGCAGGTTGCAATATTAAGAAGTAATTAAATGGAAAACGCTTGAGAGCACTACGCTTCAAGCGCTCTCGTTGCAAACCACAGTGAACAATGAAATGTTAACGCCGGGAACGAGTGAGTTCGAGCCGGTAATCGCGAGCCGTGACTGGGAGAGAGCAGTGCCCAATGGAAGCTGAAGAAGGCCTTTTAGAAAGCCGATGCCTCAAATATCAGGAAAAAAAAACACAGGCATCAAGGGTAGGCCGCTGCAGACCCTGATACTAGAGCAGCATTTAAGGGCAGTACGTAATGTCCAGTTGGTTTGTCCAGTGATTATAAGCCTGGCCGCAAAGTTTAACAAAAAGTACCAAAGAAGAATGTCATATCATCTACCTGTGCTTTCATGATGAACTCCTTAGCACGATCTAAACATTCCCTGTACTTTTACTTAAACAAGAGCGAAAAAACAGGACGACTCTGTGGTGTGTGAAATAACGCTCATTAAATTTGTGTGGTCTTACTAATTCTGCATTTTTATACTTTTTAAAAGCTTGTGCCAGATGTTTTGTTGCGCTAATTTTTACAGAAATAACACCAACTTACCATTACCATTTGGTCTTAACTGACACCATCACACATGTGTCATTATTGCCACAGTGGCATTAATCGCAGAAACGAAATGTGTGCAATTGTGCACCTAGTAACCACAACGAGGGCTTCATAAAACGATTGCACATGGTTAAACTAATCAGTGTTGTAGAGAATTGCAAGGTGCCGTAATAAAGAAAGGAATATATGATACACCCTATATTAAACCCAAAAAGACAGTTACAAGATGACGGGAATAAGTCTCTACAATGCTCTGCGTTTTACCTCAAAACACTTTGACATATATTGGGACGGTGAGAGGTTTTCTGCGTTCTAGCCTATAACAAAACTGTACTCTGTCCCCGAACTTTGCACACTGGGACAAATTCACCTAGTAGTTTAAAATGACCGTGATTGTAATGTCTACAGCTCCACAGTTTTGAGAAACAGTTTCAACGTTTATTCATGGCAGACGTGAATAAATTTGTTTACACTCGTTCATTCACTCGTTTTTTCTTGTAAGAATTCCGCAGATATTTATATATGGATTCAAGCCAATTTTTATTACTACCGCTGAGGCGGCAACATATCTTCAAATTTTATAAAAGAAATATATCATTGGAAACACCCACTGAACCAAAGATAAGTAGCCGTCTTTGCAGGTACGTCCTGGCCTTTCATAGGCATAAACTTTTGTTCAGTGACGTCAGGACCAACCGGAACTGCTGCAACCGGTATAGCAAAGGTTTTAGCGGTGCAGTCATACGACAGCATTCGCTGTTGCATTTAAAGCCACCACTGCCTCAAACATGTATTCTTTATGCTTTGTTAAGACTGCCTGGGCACGCACCGCAATCTCATCGTTTCAGTGCCGAGGACGAATTTTAACCACTTTGAGGGGGTCACCTTCAGGGACGAGCAGCTGGATAAGCGGCGCAACTAGAGGTTTGCAGTTGCGTAAGGAGCACTGCTGTACGAGCAAAGGTCGAAGATACTGCGAAGTGCAGTCAGTATTGTCACCTTCGAGAATTCTGCATCAGCACGACACTTAACCATATGCGGTTGGGCAACATCTTGAGAAATTATACGACCAAGGATGCGCAGCTGTCAACCAGCAAAACAGGACTTCTTCAGAGGACGGAGCAGCACATCGTTTATCTAGCAATTCCAACCCTATTGCCATGTGGTGACATGCTTTGAAAAACGTGGAACAAAGAGCATTCTTTACCCAAATAACAAATTTTCATATGCGACTTCGGTCACCTAAACAAAATTAGCAGTGGCGTAGCTCGTCTATGCCAGGATATACGTACCGTGAGCTGAGGCTCAGCTGGTTATTCTTAGCTTTCCTGGTTGTCTGGCATTACCTTGATTGTCACGCTTACTGCTGCTTCAATGACACACACACACAGTATATGCATTATGTGACATGTATATTTATCCAGTGGCTCCGGCGCAGCGTCACCAATCGCCCCGGAGCTACGTTGGTTCTACACAGTGTTGTACACGTTCCTCTAAAACCGGAACGAAAGCTCGTTCCTTGATCCGTCCCAATTTTGAAACGAGTTCCCGTTACAAGTTCCTTTATATGAAAGGAAAGCGTTCCAGTTCAACTTCCAATATTTGAACATGTGGTCACAATAACGTTACAGTTATATTTTTTAAATAAAATATGGTGTCGGATATTTCGGAGGTTAACTAAAGTCAGAAATTTAAAACTCACACCGGAGTACGTATATTATAAGATTAGGAACACCGTCACCTGCTGATTATCAAGAGATAAAGCGAATTCAAAGAAACGCTGCTAGACGAATTTTTTTAGGGACCACAGGAGAAACTACAGACATATTTAACTGCGATATTGGTGCTCGTTTATTATGGGTGAAACACATATGGCACTTTCCACTTCGGCCTTACAAATGCTCAGTAAGGTTAGTGCGCTTCAGTTGTGCAAATAGGAAGTGGCATGCAGGAACATAATTAAATTTCTTGCTTAAGAAACTATGTCAAAACGAACAAAACATAGGCGTTTAATGAATGGGTATTCAATATTGCAGTGCATTTAAAATATCTTACAGGCCTTTTGCAGGGAATAGAGTAAGGTGGTTACAAAAGTGAAGCTTTGCGGATCATACAGCACAAATTTGCTCGTGACAAAGCTCAGCAGAACAAGTAATGGCTACGAAGTTGGCAATACAAGATTAGGTCAGACGACGATAACAAGAAAACAAAATAAAAGCGACAGTGTAGTCACACATGAAATCTACGCAAAAGAATTACTAAGTTTACCGAACACAACCCAGGTAGTAGATAAAGCAAAACAAGCAAACGTGAAGATATATGTGGACGCGAAGCAGAAATCAGTTGCTGTGGTAGAAATACGCATAAGGGAAAAGCACAGAAAATAGCACGGAGCCTGATCGCGTGCGTAAACTCATTTACACTATAGATCAATCAAACCACAGGTTCAAACCGACCAACTAAATCAAATATCAACGCTGGCCGTCCACGTTCGGAAGGCCCCTCTCCGGTATTGTTCATACAGCACGCGACGAAATTATGTCCAACTATGACGAAGTTTCTATCCTCTGTCCACAAGACGGAGTGATTTACAAATGTACCTGGCACTCCCGTCGACCTATTCCCGCAAGATCTGCGACACACCGCGCCGTCACAACCTGCGTGCGTATTCTGCAACTTCGAGTAGCACGGAATCCTTAGACACTGCTGCGCGCCCAGTCTTATTCATAACCGGTGAGCCTTCCAATGACCTCACAACCACGAGAATGCCCCGACATCAATGCACCTGCACCTCGCGCGCACTAATGCGGTAGTTACTCCTGACAATATGAAGATACGTTGGTTTCCCAAGGAACCTTCAGCGCAGCTCCGCCTTAGACAACCTTTCCTAGTCCCGGAACAATTCTATCAGCCAGACACGCATCCTGGCCTCTCCAGACAAAATATGAAAGGGGAAAAGCATTTCGCCGCTGCCCTATTACCCGTCGAACGCTGTGTAAGCTCAACCGGCATGAAAGCAAACACAAGCTGTGGCCTGTTGCATGATTATTCTTCTGCCTCGGAGGGGTCCTGGAATGGCACAGGGAGCAACGTAAACGCGACCCTGCGCCGCACCCGGAGCTCACCCGGCAGGAAGCGGCGCTCCTCCGACAACTCCAAGTGGGAGCGACGTGGACCCCGGTGTGGGCCGTGCATGTCACGCCCGAACGATTCTTCACGGACCAGTGCGCGGTGTGCGGGGCCGCGAAGGCGATTATGACCCACATGATGTGGGAGTGCAACGACGCGGAAGCGGAAACGAACATACTACCGCCCCATCTCGCGCGTGCGGTGCGCGAGACGGACAAGGACGCACAGAAAGCCGCCGCGCAGTTTGCGCTGGCAGCGATCACACGCCAGCAGTCACGGCCGGCACCCCCCTCCTAGCGAGGGAGTGAGAGCCACCGTGACCTTTTAGCCGGCAAATAAAGATGTTGTCCCCCCCCCCCTCTTCTTCTGCCTTTGACTTTCAAGGAAGGACGCTCTGCTGAAGGGCGCGGGCAAATGGACCTTTTAGATGCGAAGCATCTCATGGTCCAGGTTATGTCCCTCTCTTGTCGTTCTCGTTGTTGCGCCGTCCACACCCCCACTGCGCATGCTCGGCTTGCTGAACGCCCTCTAGTGTCTTACCCTTCAATATCTCCTGGAGCCACAATGTTGCCGGTGTCTTCCTGGACCGGAACGAGACGAACACGCTTCACGCGCTTTCGACGCTGTATTGTCGTCGGCGCGGCGTACGTCGGCGAGTCTCGCGGGCCGTGATTACAAGCAGCCCACAACCATCCGAGGAACGTGCATCGACCTCATCTTCAGCAACTTTAGGGTTCAATCATCCACTACAACCACACTTAACTTTACATTTCAGAGACCATAAGGAGGTCATAATGAAAGAGGAACGCCAACAACAGCTCGACGTCACCTACGTTGAACATAATGATAATAATGCTTAAATAAAGACAAACACGTACAACGTCGCCCTCTCATTATTACCTCTCCACTCTAACACCCCCCTCCCCTCCAATCAAATTACACCATCTTAATGTAGGGAACCCTGAGTAGTATGCGAAACAGCCATGGGGCAACGCAATTTCCCATTTCGTATTTCCGGTAAGGGAAAAGTGTGGCAGTTACCATGGAAACCAAACCGTAAATATAACGGTAGCTAAGGACCTCAATCTCACAGAAATGACAAACTGAAAATTAATGGGCACTTCAATCGACCCCATGCCTGCTTCGCATAATACGGGAAGATGGTGTATTTTTTACCGAGGAGCTTGGCGACCGCAGACCGAGCCAACTGCTGCGGCGCACGACCCAGCTCCTCGGCCCATGTGTGCCCAAGCCATGGACGGCGCATTGCTGCGCGAGCTCTTTCTGCAGTGCCTGCCTGCGAACGTGCAAATGGTGCTCGCAACCGCGTGATCTATAGATCTCCCTTCGCTCGTGTCCCTGGCCGACAAGGTAATCGTAGTAGCCAGCACAGCTTCACCTATTTCTAGTACCGTAGCCTTCTCGCGGCAGTCGCCCGAACCGTACTTGGGGTGATTATAGGCGAACACGCCCCCTTTGCGCCTGCCCTGCGCCATTGAGGGAGCCGTCCCACGCGCCACGCGTGGTTTTTGTCGCAGAGAAATGTTTCGACGGACCATAGCGCCTACGTGGCAGCCGCTTTCAGAGATCAGAAAACGGAGCAAACTTTAGCTGTCTCAGCGTTCGCAACTGGCTAATTCAATATGGCGTCGTTCTGCGTAGATTTTGCCCTCAATAATGGCGGATCAGTCGCTGGCATCGAGAGTAGCGCATGCGGACAGCGCTACGGAAAAAAGGTCCATTGACCAGTTTTTTAGGAATAGAAACACAGAAGCGACTTGTGGGTTTTTGTACTCGAGCCTTGGCATCAAAAACGGCGAAATCCTAGCAATGCAACGTTTGCAGCAGGAACGCCGTTCCTGCAGTCCCTTCAAAAGCCTAACGGGTCACAGTTACAGTTCCACCGACCCTTAAAGGAACGGTGGCGTTTCTCCGTTCCTCCAAAAAGGCACTACTTCCAGAATAATTTCCTGAGGTGCGAGTTGGTACATTGTACTACGAAGAAGAAACGGCGCTAAACACAGTACGAAGTAAAGACAAAAAACAATAGGCGCTGTTGAACCACTGAGCACTTTATTGCAACAGAAACGTATATATAAGATGAGATAGTACAACGAAAAACACCAAAAACGGATATCGCAATGAAATATGATAGCTCCTGACACAAACGTAATCGTCCCCTTGTATTTTCGGGGTAAGATGCTTGAGACAAGTAAACTACTTCTCTCTCCAGAAGTCCTACAGACGGCTCGCTCACACGCGTTTCCTTTCTTGTTGATTTCAAAGGCTTCAAATATTTTCCGCTCCCACTGTCCACGATACCGTGCGAGGATCGCGCAGTCATGCATAATAGAGTGGAGTGCAGCCGCAGGAAGCGCAATGAGTTGCCAAGGTGCTACTTGTGGACGACCTTACATTGTACGCATGCTCCCTCAGGCGATCATTTAGGCAGCGGCCTGTCTGCGCAATGTACGTACAGCCATACGGCGACAATTGGATTTCGTACACGACTTTTCAACACAGTTGACATAGCGAGTCCTATTCTTCTTTTTTAGGCATTCGCTCACCTTCGGAGCTTCAGTGTTGACACGCTTGTACAAACAGCTCAGGTTATTAGGTGCGGAGAATACTAGCCGTACACACGCCTTACTGACAGTCTTCTTTAGGGCATGGCTAGCAGCATGAAGGTAGCGAGTGCCGGTGCTCCCAGTCGGCACCTCTTTCTTAACAGTTTTGGATGAATAAAGTTTTCACCACCACCGACACCACTGTATTTTCGTAATTTGTGTTTATCAAAATTCCCTTTATGTAATTGGCTCGATTTACGCAGTTGCAACAACACAGTGATTATTTAGGCCAATTATGCAAATTTGTGAAAATACAATTTTGTACACGGTTTGCCCTCCGTGCATTGGAGGCAAACGGATTCAACATTGTAATCTGAGCGTTGCTATTTCAATATCTCTCTTTTTCCGGGTTGATCAAATTCGTGTTATTTTCTTTTGTTGTTTTTTTGTGTATTTGGTAATTTTTCGTATTTTTGCGTTTCTCAAAGATTGTTTCATGTAAATGACTTCATTTATGCTATTGCAACCACTAAATGTTTGTTTAGGCCAATTCTGCGAATTGCGTAAACACAATTTTGTACACGGTTTCCCGTCCGCGCGCTGGAGGCAACCTTATTTTCATATACCAAAATCTTTTTTGCGGCAACATCGGCATTCTATCCATTTCTCGGCTTTGGTTTTGTTATTTTTGGCACCAATTCGGCTATGTTCAGACAGCCGACACAAAAGCCATATCGTGATGTAGGGACCTAAAAAACGGCGTGTCACGCAGTTCGGTTAACTGAGACGTGAAATGACGTCATTCTTTAAAGTTATTAGGACAGTTGCGGCAACAGCCTGAACCCGGCCTTAATACGACGGGTTCCTTTGTAGTAGGTCCATATTTCCGCCTCTTCCTTCGCTGTTCTTTCGTCGTTGTACCACGGGGCGGCCTCTCTAGCATCCACCGTGGTCCCGCGTAATTCGCGCCAACAGCGCCCAATCCTCCCCTAGTGGTACGTGGCGTCTGAAAAACGTCGCATTTATCGTCATGCCAACGAGTGGCGAGGGGGAAAGGAGGTTGGTGACGTCGCGACGCTGATGACGTCATTTTTTCCGCGGCAGCCGGTCCGGGCCGCCGCGCGCCGGCCGCAGCAACCGACGCTCGCCCAACTTCCGCGCCTGCCGCCGGTCGCTGCTCATGGGCCGCTCGGCAATGGCACCAGGCGCGAAAGTTGGACGAGCGGCGGCGATGCCTCGGAATGGCCGCCGCCCGTCGTTTGGTATGTGTGTGCAGTAACGTGTGTAACAATTGAACGAAGAAAACATGTTGGTAATAGTATGTTTTCTGGTGTCGAATTGTTGTCTTTGTGGCGATAATAATTGGAGCGTTACACAAACATTCTTTTCCCTTTTGTTTTATTAAAAATTCATATGAAGCCATCTTTGATTCGAAGTCATGAAAACACATGCACTACACAAGATATAATGCACATACATTTTATGTACACTCTGTTGGACTCTAAGCAAAAATATGACATGCAAATTTAGGCATGCAACATTGCAGAATAGGAAAAAAAAAAACGTGCAAGATGCACATTTACGTACACAATAATTGATTACGCAAGAATAACTTCGAAAGTTCTAATCACTATACATATTTTTTTCGCGCACACCTTGGCGGGAGAAGGAAAGAATTTGAAAGTTCCACTCAATTTATACTTATTTCTTGGGCTCGCCTCGAGACGCGAATGTTCTTTAGACATTCAAAAAATTCGTTTCAGTTCAGAGACACAGTAAACGGGAACCTATAATTTAAAAGAAAGCACGCACAGGTATGCTTCAACGCCTTCCTTTTGGGCCAGTTAACGCAAATTCTGAAAGGAAGCGTTGACCCGACCATACACTTCCAAGAAATCTTGTTCACTCCAACAAAATGCAGCGAGAAAAAACTGTTGCAACACAATAACCGCACTATTGACCACTCATTCCTAGATTATATCTGCGTACAAAAATAATGCGCAACCACGTCGTATAATACAGAACGCAATCGCAACACAAATCGAGCGCACCCGTCTTTTTTTTTAATGGAGCGTGAACAGTCCGATTATGAGGGGGGGGGGGGGGACGCGCAGAAAAAAAAGTTTGCCTGTATTGTAAGCCGCATGTACCGAGCTCATTACTTGCAGATATCGGCTAGGTTGTCACACGCTACTCCCTAGCTCCTGTCTGGGCAGCGCCTATTATCTCATCCTGTCCGATATCGAATCGAACTTTAGAACTATGGAACAGCAAAGCCACTCGCGATAAGATGACATGGCGCGGGCGCGCAGGTTACATTGAACAGCATAGCCGGCAATTCTACCGTTTTTTTTATGAGCGAAATGCTTGCAATGGCAGCTGCAGACAACGCATGTATTTCGGCTTGGCCTTCCACTGCTCCCTGTGGAAATTGACTGGCATTGAACACCGCGCTTTTACGTCAGATGTTTCGGAGCACTGAAGCAACGTTTGGCAGCAGTTTTGCCGGAAATATCCCTTTTGGAGCAAGATGGCATCGGAAAAATTGGTTAGGGCACGCCACCCCGCGCCAACAATCGCCGTGGTAATAGGTACGCAGCCAATGACGAGAAGCGCGTACAGTTGAGCTGTGAGCAGGTGCAGCGTGATAACTTTGGAGGGGTTGAGGTGATTCACCACAGGAAACGTCCAATGAAGTCTCGAAACGTCCTCGACTTGGGGCTCCACCCAAGACTCAAACCCACTGCACGAAACAACAAAAAATACATCGATAAGAATCCTGAATCGACGTTCAAGCAGTTACTAAGGCAATCGCAAAACGGCAATGCCGCCTCAAATTCACCTTACGAGCAAGAGTCTGCGCGCCGAATGCGTGTGTACTTCTATTAAAACTTTGTGTACCTGCAAGGCTGGGATATATTTGCACATTAGTTACAACTCCAAGACGACTGACACGTCTCATTAACTTCACGTTACATGTGCGAAGTGAAAATAGAAGAGTGCAATCGGTCGGCTTCTAAGGAATTCACTATAACTTGTACAAAGCTAATTTGCTTACCTGTCATTTTTGGAGAAGGCGAGAAACTTGGCCGAACTGTTTCGCCCTGTGTTGCTGCACCACAGAGCTGCACAGGACTGGTGACGCTCCTTCCCCCGCGGCCCCATATTTAGAATACATTCGTATATATTTTATAATGCAGCGAAACTTTCAGCGCGTGAAGGCGTTTAGGCAACCCGCGCAGCCCTTCGCACGCCGGCTCGCTTACGCACGCACCGAACTGGCCCGCCGTGCGCACCCAGAGAAAGAAAAAAAATATTGGCGTCGGTGAGCTGTTGCGCATGCGTGAGGAGGCGCAGAAGCATGCGTGGTGAGGAAAGAAAGAAACGATGAGGGAAAGGGAAGGGCCACGCCGCAGCACCCTGCCGCAAGGATCGCCCCAATTTTGAAACCGAAACTAGCCAGAGTCGCCGACCAGTGGTTGTACAGCGCGATTTCAGTTAGCAAGAAGACTGGCACCCGTCGTAGCTCCGTTAAATCAGGGCTTTGCGCGGCTCGTGTGCACCTGCCTCCTTACGTGCCATCACGTTCACTTGTCACAGGGCACGCATTATTCTATCACAATTAGGTTTCCAGTCGACTGTTCTATGAATTTCAACGGCGATGATGCTGAGTAAATCTTTTTCTCCTGGTGTCTGCAGCCTTAAAAACACCGGAGAACTGCCGAACGCTTGCGCACGCATGCCTCTAGCGCCAGTTCGTCAGCCAATGAGTATCCACTGAGGGAGATTGGCCAATATTGGCAAAAAAAAAAAAAACTCCAGCGTTTGCCGCGTGCCTTGAGAGGCCGTCCATAAAGCCAAGCATACCCAGTTAGGGAGATTGGCGAACATTGGCCGAAAAAAGAAGTTCCAGAGTTCACCGTATCGTGGCAACACTTGCTCGGAACGAGACCGGCACGTCATAGCCTACGCCCCTCGTTATGTTTCTACTCGTGTCTTCGTGCGCATGCGCTCGGTACCGTACAAGGGCCGCGACTGGAATGTTGAAGCTGCTTTAGAAAGGAGCCACGCTTCGCGAGAATCTGCGTGCAAACCAGCCGATACAGAGGGTAAGTCGCGCTTGCAGAGTGACGTACGAGAACGTCGACCAAAACGACAAAGCTTGCTCTTGCCTTGCTAAACATAAGGTCGTTGAAATGGCATGCCCCCGACGTCCCCCCGACACGACAAGGTTATTAAAACTCAACTTTCTGTCCGTCAATGATCACCTACAAAGGCTTCGCCATTCAAGTCTTGCGCGTGAGTGCCAGCTTCCCTAATTTTTTTTTTTTATGAATTTAATAAATTCACCCCTGCAAAGATCGCGATTCCTTAAGAGTCCGCCCAGTCATGCGTACCACGATGACGGGAAAGACAGGCACAACAACGTCTTTTCACCTCTGCCAGCCATTTCTTCCTGCCTTTTAAAAGCAGTGGTCATTACGCTTTTAGTTTCGCCGTCAAGCGTTACCAGAAAACTCAGTCCAGCTGAGTGCACGTAAGCGTACGCCTCCTAGGGAGCGCCCGGCGTCGTCAAGGGTTTCATGTGCGTTTGGTCTACGTGAGAAGATTGCAGAACATACCAAGAAACGGTACCGAACCAGGAGGCGGACTCTTAGCCTTCAACCCAGCGTCCGGGCTAATTGCGACTCATGCGGCATATTCTCCCCTGGTGAGCCTGGGGAAACATTACGGCGTTGTTGTTGCCCTAGCAACGCCACCGCCATGTTGGCCTTGAAGGCGTTATAATTGCCATGGCAACAATGCGAGGGCACGCAGCTTGCGTGGGGGAGAGGCAATGCTCTCCCCTCTCATGCCGGTTGGATTCCTTCCCCCCTCCCCGTGTCCACCCCTTCCCACCGGCAACCGCCGCCGCCACCCCGCTGCCTCCAACGGGCAAGCCTCGCTCCGACAGCACGAAGCCACGCCGCTTGAGCAGTAACAAGGCCAGCTCGAATATCACTTGAACACTTTATTCGCGTTACGTGCGCGAACGCAACGTGCGGCGAGAAACACCGATGACCAATACAACACAGACAAGGTTGTCTGTCTTCAAGCACAGCACACGCACTACACAAGTCCTATCGTTCAGCTCAGCTTCACGTACGGCATACGAACGACGTTCTCACCTTTTGCCAACAGCACTCAAAGAGTCTTCGCGTTACGATTCACCCTGGTGTTCTTGGCGTTCCTTTTGCAGCACCGTAATGTCCGAGGGAGCACATCGAGCACATACGAGAAATCACCCACTACATGAGACGCGCGCCGGCCTCGCTGCCCTCCGTGCGCAAGCAGCAACTGCGGTGACCGTTATCGCGCATGCGCGCCCCCAGTCGCGCCGGAGAGAAGCGGAAAGAAAAAAAAATAAGAGGAGGAGTGTTTCCCCAGCGCCACTGCCTCTAGGCGCGCAATAATAGAACCTAAACTAGAAAAAGTAGCATTGGCCTGTTGTGAGTGTGCGGCTCGTGAGGGGCATCCGGTGCCGGCCCCACGACCTTCGATAACACTGCGCTCAGCTGTTGTGCGTGATCTCTCGCGTGCTGTTCTCCTCGTCAGTTCAAATTTGTTCGCGCCGGACGTAGGTAGGACAGCCGCCGAGTTCGCGCTATAGGCTCCGACTTCGTGAAGCTGGTTGCCACTGATTCTAGCGCATGCTCACGCGGCCACTTTACTAGGGGTCTCAAAGACGGCTTAGAAAACGATCCGGGCCTGCCAGTCATGAAGAACATTCAGCGGCAAGCTCATAAATCTGTGCTAGCTGCAACAGCATGGTTCCCGACAAAGGGAGGGGTGCCACCAGCCATGGTGTTTCTCCTGCCTTGCAGCACTTGTGCAAGCTGCGCCATATTTTTTAATGCCAAATGCATTATGTAATTGCGACGCTGGCTGTGCTCACACGCTGTAAGGTAGGACGGCAAGCTTAGCCAGGCTGAGGCGACCATCTGGATTTCGACAGCGCCTTGTGCCTGACCCGAGCGGTGATCGACGCTCGAGAGTTCGGAAGAGGCGGTGCTATAGCCGGTGATGGAAAACTAAGTGCCGCAACGGAGGAGCCACCAGGCTTCACCCCAAACTGAGCTGATCACATGACTAAAACGCTGTGAAGGCTAGTATTTGGCAGAGCGACAGGTGTAGAAGGAAAGGGCTTGGCGGGGTAATCGGTGTTGATGCGTTTTGCAATCAAAATTCCGGGATGAGATGGGGAGAGTTGTGGCGACAGCACAGCGCACCCGCATCCGTATGCTACTGCGGAAACGTGGTCAAATCGCAGCGGATCCCACAAGCGGTTTCACTACGCTAGGTAAAAACTCCGCAAAAACCTTGCCACCTTCGTGTGACATTTCAGATAGGGTCTCGTTCAACGCAGGTCAAGTGACATACAAGAAGTTCTCAGCGCCGACGGAAACGTAAGAAATTATGCTTCTGCCACGGACCAATTCAATTCGCTCCGGCGACTGCTACCGCAAGGAAAGCGTCAAGGAAGGTTGTGAAGGTTGGGGTACACGGAAAGAGTATTGTCCCATGCTGTCAAAAATGATGCAATAAAAGTCACTTGCGGCATGCAAATGCACGTTAGCGCGTGAAGGAACACTGCGTCGAGCAGCCTCTCTGTTTTCTGTAGGTCTGCGATTCTGCGCGCCTTTACTCCGCACTGCATCCCGAGAACAAAAGTTTCTTTAGGTAATGCTGAATGAAAGGAATCGTACATTTTAACTTATTTGGAAATATCAAATGCTTGAAAAACGTAGTCAACCAACACACACAGTACTTATATTAGGGGGTCAATAAGTAAATTGGGCAAAGAGTACGTGTCATTAAAAAAACCTGGTTATAGTGAACGGTAATATAAGCCGCCATTACAAATATCTCCAATAATTCCCCGTAGCCGAACCTGCCTATAACGAATTTTAAAATGTTACACGTTTTCAATACGCCCTCCCCCTTCTCCTCGCAGTTACCACATGAAGAAGCCTTTACGCTATTTCTCATACACGTATTACCAATGCCAGTACCACCACATATCTTTTAAAGTGACTACAAGATTTATGCAATACGGAGCAAAGTAAAAAAAGCGCTCCTGCGTTTTTGCAGCCGCCCCTTTCCATAGGGGGGATTCAAAGGTGCACCACTCGCCTATTATGCGGCAGGTACCGGGTTCGATTCTGCGTACAACCAGGCATGCACCGGTTGGTGTAATGGGTACAGACGTCCCTGGTCGAGTGCGGAACCTAGAAAGGGGAATCCACGCCCGGAAGTCAGCCTTTACCCTAGCCAGGGGCCCGGACCCTTGCCCACGTGGCGGGGCCCCAGGCAATCAAGCCGCGTTGCGCCATTTCCAGGGGTGAGAGTCTGGCGGCATGTCCTTCCACAGGCGGTTGCGAGTTGGGCGTCGACTGAGGCTGTGGAAGGGACCATGTGCATTCGTGTGCCTTTGTCGCACCGAACACCTACCGCTAAAATAGGTACAAGCGACTACCCGGCATGGCGCTCGGCCCTTGCGTGGGACGACTACAACGCTTGGCAAGTTCACCCGGCTTGCACGGGAAATCGATCCTACGGAAAGGGGTGGCTGCAAAAAACGTAAGAACTTTTTTCACACAAAAACGATTGCACTTCGGCCATTCACCTCATATTTAGCTATGTTTATTATTAATAAATCAATACACCCCTATAAAATGCATATTTCATCGCAATCAATAACAGTGTAAGTAGGAAAGCTCGGAGTCCTTGCATGTGATTCACCGGCTTTTCGAGTCAGGTCGATTTTTCCGACGGCCTCAATTACTACCACCTTTTGCAGGCTCGTAGCCGGCCATTGGTAGCGGTCGTACATCTTTCGCCGGAAGGTTCAACATTTGGCGCGGAGGGGGATTCCCGGCTCCCGGCGCGTTCGCTTGTGGTGAAATCTTGAAGGCTTGTGGAACCGAATCATTCTTCAATCCGTCTTTATTTTTATTGTTGACCGCCTCGCCGCGATGCTTCGGGTACGGTGGCATTCCAACCTTGGTATACCGCATTTCCTCGTTCACACTCTTCTCCCAGTTCTTATAGAACCGTGCTATGCGGCTGCAGTTGTGTGCCTGCGAAATTGCGTATTTGAAGTTATTGCGAAATCAAGGCGATTGATAGTCACATCAAGAAGTGTATCACTGAGCAGATGCTAAATTGGTGGGACGATAGACTTCGTTCCCCACCTAAACCGAAAACATTGGTCTGTCTGTCTGCCCCTTCAATAAGCCTTTCGCGTAAACGTAAAAGGGGTATTTGAACCAAAGCTTCGCAGATAGGCAACACGTTTACATAACCCTGAATTTGGAAACACATCATACTTGTAAAATATTGGTCAAGAAAGAACATAAGGTTCATTTTTGCGAAACATGAGTGGGTAAGCCACAACTATGCTAGGTTCAGGTTACCGTCGCAAAAGCCATATTGTGACCATGGACGTAAAAAAAACGGCCGGACACACTCTGCGGTTAGCTAAGATGTGGAATGACGTCATTTGTAAAGTTATTACGACAGTTGGGGCAACAGTCTGAACCCGGCCTTATACTCTCCCTTTAGTTGCACGGAGCACGGCTGCTTCGCCTGTTTGGTAGGAGATTTTTAAAAAATACTCGTTGAAAACCACTTTGTGCCATAAACTTAGGAACTTTGGCCAAAAGGTACCCAAAGCGGTCCCGCCCGGTCCTACACATTGTGGGGTCAGTTGAGAAAGTGCCACAGTTACCAAAGGTTCCAGCAGAGGGCTTGCGACAACTGTAACAAGTGGCGTGCTTCACTTGCAGGCAGCGGCGGATTGATGACGTCTCGCATAGGCGCGGCTGACTGTTGGAATGACACGTTGAAGGCACATAGTTGCCTCAAAAAATAGCGGGGTTCCCGTATTCTTACACCGTGCAAAGCTGCAGTGGAACGGGAAGTTGGCCTAGCTCGACCGGAAGCGCTCGTGTTGTCAGCTTCCTGTGTGTCAACGCTCTGCGCTTAAAATATATGTGGGAATCTGCTGCTGATACGGTATATCTATCCCTGCAGGGAACAAAAAAGCTGCTGAGACGTGGTGTGTATCCAACGCTACACTCTTAGGCAAAAAGGACTAAAATAGGGACTAAAATACAGCCGTTAGTCTTCGCACGCGGCCGTTCATCTTCAAGGGGAGTATCTGCAGCAGAATACGTGCCGTGTGCATAAATGAGGAATAACTGTTCGTGCGTGCCGATCTATAAGGAGTAACAGGAAGACGAAACGCATGCAGTTAGTCTCTTTGCTGCGTCGTTAATCCCCTAATGGCGTCGTCGTTGCCCTTTTGCGCATATGTCTGCGAACAGTTTTACATTTCCAAAACACAAGCCATTGCAGTCAGTGGGTCCTTTAGACGGTGCCACGGGAGAAAATATTGATGTTAATTATAAGAAAATCGCCAAGGGTTAGTAGAGCGGCTGGGAATGTCAAGGAGCGGCGAAGCGCGATTGCCAGACGCTTCTCGGTGAGGTTATGTTGATACGTTGTGTTTCATACGATTCATGCGAGGTAATAGCGTCCAATATAAGCTTTCAAGCGCGTCAACAGTCATAAAAATTATTGACAATAGCAAACGATGATTCCTAAGCGTAATGAATATGTATATGTTTAACAGACGAGAAAAAACGCAGTAGGTGCTGATGACAACTCCAAAATAAAAATGCTCGCTTCAAGTAAGCGTCTCGAAGTAATCTTTTGCACTCGGTAAATAATTGCCTTGTGCACCAAAGCCATGACAATGCTGCAACTGCTGTAAAACCCGGTAGCTACGTGAACTTGAAGAATTCAGGCTAAAGAACACCGAATTTGGTTTCGCCGATACAGGAAAATATGGTCCGTTTCCCTATTCTGACAGTCACACAGGCGACCGCGTTCACACACGATACCTAGAGTACTTAACTTATATATCGAACACTAAGAAAACACTTAGCTTGCGCTAATTTGTGCGGATACACATGAGTCGTCCGATCGCCCAGTTACCTATGTCAACAAGGCGAAAAAGAATTGATTGTTATTTACGAGAAAAAAACTATGGTTGTGAGGCTCTATTTCCAATCGAACTGAGCAATGGTCCCTAAACCTAGCAAAGCGCTAAGCGCAAGGCGCAAAACCCGGTCACGTTCGCTTACACGGATAGAAATTCGGGCACCAGTTGCAAT
Organism: Haemaphysalis longicornis; assembly: GCF_048455015.1. Classification (NCBI taxonomy): domain Eukaryota; kingdom Metazoa; phylum Arthropoda; class Arachnida; order Ixodida; family Ixodidae; genus Haemaphysalis; species Haemaphysalis longicornis. The sequence goes on from NW_027526445.1 coordinate 7,495,046, forward strand.
GGATCTGTTGCGTTATGCACAGAATTACACGCTGTACACCTGAATATTGTCTACCGCGGCTACTACCTGGCGGCGTGTATATTTCCGGGCGTCGAGGGTTCGGTGCCGGAGCTTTTTTCTTTTTTCTGCCCTCTCAGCAGTTCGTCTCTGGGGAGTATCGGAATAGACAATCCGGGAATAACCATTCGTCCCCTCGCAGTTAGTCCCCAAAGGGACTATTAATAATTGTGGCAGAGGCAGTTAGTCCCCCGAAGGACGATCTCTTAGTCCTTTTTGCCTAAGAGTGTACCAAAACTGGCAAAATTGTACACTGAAGTCTTATCTAGAAACAGACTGCTGACGTCACGTTTGTGGCAGTGCTTGGTGGCAGCCGCGGAGTGATGCTGCCCGCCTTCTGTGCAGTGCAATTTTAATGTGACTTCTTCAAGTAACAGTGTTGGTGCAAAAAATAACTATTCGGAAGGGCATCTGCAGCGTAAAAAAATGGCATATCGACTTCGTTATTGTGAGTTGTGAGCTCCTGTTTTGAAAATCAAGGACACCGTTTCACCGTTCACTTTCTTCACAATTCTTTAACTGGGAGAATGCTTGTTAATGCAGTCTTGTGTTAAGTAAAATACTCTAGCCCTACCCCAAATTTACCTGAATGCAACAGTGAAGCGTCCACAGCTTCGAAGCGCTTTCCAGATCCCTTGACAAATAGAGAAATACTCACGACATAGCGCATACTCAGATTAGGAACGCTAGGGCTGTATGCACTGTTTCTTATCTTGCGCATCTTCACAGCTGTCGAGGTATGTTCGTTGGTTGAAAGTGACGCCTTCTGATTTCTATGAAGGTGTATTGATTGTATGCAAAAGTTTCAAAATTCTCAATTTTTAGGCTTTCGAAACCACACAGTGCATCTCCAACCAACATGATGAAAAGAAAGGTTACGCTTAGAAGCGATCTCGCCCAAGCACGAACATCAGAAATAAACCGCGGAAATATTATTTCTCTTTTTTGACTTTCTTTCGAAGCTTTGCACAGATTTTGGGCTTCTGTGCCTACTGTTTTGCCTATAAATGTAGGAGAGTTTCTGCTCGTGTGATGCATGCACATAGGAAGGTAAAAAAGCGTTATATATATATATATAAATATATATATATATATATATATATATATATATATATATATATATATATATATATATATATATATATATATATAGCGAATCAAAATAGGACATTTGGGGCTCATTGAATAAGACAGAAATAAGGGTTGGCAGTCAAGAAAACATTGGAAAACAAAGGGGAGGATGTTGTGGCTCATCGAAACAGATGAAGAATAAGGAAAGAAAGAAAGCGAAGAAAAAATGCCCGCCAGGTGGGATCCGAACCCACGACCTCTATAATACCGGTCTGGTGCGATGACCACTACGCTACCGGCGGGGCGATTTTCGTCTCCACTTTCTGGGGTATTTATGTCAATGTAATTTTTCTCCCTGTGCTTAGGGGTGATAGCCAGCGCTACTCCGACTTCTCCGGGTGAAGGGGACCTTCTTTCTAACCCTTGGGCCGTGACTCGAGTTTCTACGAAATGTCGAGAGTGCTCGACCAGCGTTGAACTCTCTTAAGCTACCTTTGGCGCCAAAACTGCCAGAACAGAGGCCGTCGCTAAGCATGTAGCGAATCAGAAAGTGGGAAATGAGGGGCTCGGTGAATTAAAACAGGAACTAAGGGTTGGCAGTCAAGGAAACCTCGGAAAGCAAAGGGGAGGTTGTGGGTCGTCATAGAAACCGATGAAGAAATGTTTGAGTCAAAGAAAGTGGTGAAAAAATGCCCGCCGGGTGAGATCCGAACCCACAACCTCCAGAATACTGTTCTGGTGCGATAACCACTACACTACCGGCGGGGCTGTTTCCCAACCACTTTCGCGGGTATTTATTTTAAGGTATTTTTCATTTCCTGCACTTGGGGGTGCTAGCCAGCGCCACTCGGACGGCTCGGGGTGAAGGGGACCTTCTTTTAACCCCTGGGCCGCCTGTAATGCCCGCCGGTATCCCGGCGGGCATTTTTTCACTTTTTTCTTTCTGAATAAAAAATTTCTTGATGTGTTTCTATGACCCACCACAACCCCCCCTTTGCTTTCCGAGGTTTTCTTGACTGCCAACCCTTATTTTCTGTCTTCCTTCACCGAGCCCCTCATTTCCCATTTTCAGATTCGATATATATATATATATATATATATATATATATATATATATATATATATATATATATATATATATATATATATATATATATATATATATATATATATATATATATATATATATATATATATACAGTAATATTTTGTCACATCCAACTCGCCTCGTATATCTCGCAAAATCCTCCAAGTCGAAATTTTCCGCAGTACTGAGCCGTTTCCTATACGTCCCATGTATTTGTTGCCTTTTATTTTGAAGTATGTTTTGCCAAACTGCGGATATGTCGGAATCTTGACTGGGAGTGGAACGAAACTTTCGCCACTGCGGAAATTTCGCCGCTGCGGGCGTTTCATTAGCTTAATAAAACTTGCTGCTGGGCTAGTTGGTTCATGATCATAACAACTGGGAGTAGTGCTTTAAAGAACATGACACACGTAAGAAAAAACGGACAGGACTGGCGCTACTTCAACTGAGTTATTCACAAACTAGATCTTTTCATTTATACAATAGCAGACTCGATAATGCGCAGCGTGAACCATTTAAACCACAACTCCCAACCAACCATCGCAACAAATACATAGATAACCGCAGCCGTTAACACTCTGTCATACAAGACAAAAATTCCAACTCTGAAGCGAACAGAGCAACGGAAGTGTCAGTGACACAATCAGTACAATATTTCTTGATATAAAAAGCCTCTACTATTTCACGTGTGTTTGCATCGTGGTTTCTGGCCGAAATCTTAACCTCACTTAGGTGTGCACACAATCCTTACAGTTAGCGCAATGTGCAGGCATGTGCGCTGTCCCCAATTCTTTATTGCCAATTCCTTCAGATTTTGGGCAGAAGCCACGATGCAAACGCGCGTGAAATACTGGAGGCTTTTGATATCAAGAAATATGGCACTGATTGTGTCAGTGACACTTCCGTTGCTCTTTTCTCTTATGAGTTGAAATTTTTATCTTGTATGACATAGTGTTAACGGCTGCGGTTATCTATGTATTTGTTGCGATGATTGGTTGGGGGTTGTCCTTTAAATGGTTCACGCTGCGCATGATCGAGTCTGCTATTGCATAACTGCGAAGATGTAACTAGTGAATAAATCACTTGAAGTAGCGCCAATCCTGCCCATTTTTTCTTACCTGTGTCCTGTTCTTTAAATCGCTAATCTCAGTTGTTACGTTTTATTAGATTCGCGTGACGCTGCCACGCGTAAGTCCCTCATTTTTTTTTCTCGTTTGCCCGCGCCTACGACAAGGCCCATGTTTTCCCCGAACGTTCAGTTTGAACCTAAAATGATATCAACTTCGTCAAGTGACCCTGTGACACATCATGTGACGGTAGAGACATGCGCAGAGAGGTACAGTGTGCTGGAAGATGAAGGCTCGTGGTGCGTGGGAAAACCCAATGGAGTGCGCGGGTCCCTTAGCAATGAAAAAAATTGTATGGAGCGCAGGCGTTCCCGGAGAACTCCTGTGGCAGCCAGCGCCACCTATAGGCCGGCAAACCCAACTTAGCAGTTAGTTCACTAATTTCAGAAACCGTTTTTTTTTCTCTTTAAAACCATTATGAAAAGCACGATTTGAAGCTGCTGACGAAGTGGTGGTACGTAGTGGCGCCTTTTTTTTGCGAACAACTCAATATTTGATGGATATTCCGCAACTTTGCTTATCTCAAAAATCGGCTTATCTCGAAACATTTCCCGGGTTTTACAAATTCGAGTTAACGAGGTATTACTGTATATACATCAAACATTGATGAACATTTCTGCTAAAGTAAAGGGGCACCTAACCAATGTGAAAATATTGTGAAGGTTTACCAATACGAGTGTTGCGCAGCCTGTTAGTGTAAAGAACCTTAAAAATTTGTATGTGTATCCACTGCGAATGTCGTCCATTGAGAATAGTCGTCAGCAGCTGCTTGCACATATCTTCTTCTCCGATCTTCGTTCCCAACTCTGATGCTGTTCTCCTCCGCTCTCGCTCCTCTCCCAAATAACTGAATGAAGGATGCTTCAATGCAATTAACTTTTCCCATTTACATTGCTCGCACTTCAGCTGTTGGTAAGCACGTATCTTTGTCTTTGTCGTTCATGTGCCTGTAACAGCACGTGATCTCCTTTGGCTATTTCATTGAGACTCTCAAGAGCTGGAACTTTTCCGCGTCCTTTTCACGCAATTTTATTGCTACAGCAAAAACCCACCCAACGCGTGTTTTCAACCAGGAGAGAGCTGAGCATACCGACTAAGTAACTCCATGTTGGCCCTAATATGGAAGTAGAGTGATTTTCCGCTCTGCTATGAATAATCGGGACATGTGTGACTCATGCCAGCTGTTTTAGCCGGTTGGTGGCATTCTGCCTATATTTATTTTTCCGACTAAATATAGCTTTTGTTCGCCAGGTAACCCAACAAAGACCATAGTTCATAAAAAAACAAATTTAGAGATGAGCCAAGCCTGCTTAATTAACACGCAAATATTAATTTGTGCGAAGAAATTGCGTAAGATGCCATGTGAGCGTGTGCGTATCAAGCTGCATTCAATGACTGTATAATGTTTTTAACACAAAAAAAAACAACACTGAAGAGTATTTGAATTATTAGGCAAGTAGTAGATAGCTGGAACCTAAATCTTACACTTCGCGACAATAAACCTAAAAATATTATAACCTGTTATTTGTATAGAATAAAATACTTAATTGCTCGTGACTGAATGTCCGCGTCATTAAATTGAAAAACAAATAATTTAATTCCCGGTTCGTAGCCTCAGTACGAGCCTTTAAGCCACCGCTATCAATTTTGTCACCTTATCTGGATGGATATCAACCACAATCGCACTTACCTTGTACCAAAGCACGAATGTGTAAATCAAGAACGCCATAACAGCCACGACGTTCTGCATAAAAGATGAAGACAATTATCTCTGATAAACTGTCTATAATAGTAATGAAATAACAGAAGCTCTTGTTGGAAACGCTGTTACAAACATTTTTAGGACGGCGTGATATTTAATGGTGACCATGATGTAAACTCCAATTATATGAAAGGTAATCATTGTCGCGGCTTCTGAAATGTCTGTGAAAAGTTATTATAGTTCGGCTGCTGACCCCGACAATACGCCATCGCCGAGGTGATCTATCGCCCACCCATACAGAGTTGAATCCAATAATGAGACAAGTTAATGAAACGGTGCTCAGTTAGAACGACACTCCGTATTGTCCGCATGTATTGCCTTAACTTCCACCAACATTCAAAAATCACTTTAAACTATGCTAGTGCACAGTAAAACAGTAAATAAGCTATCGGATTGTTGGAACGAATCCATACAGAAAACGCGAATGAATTTACAGCTGGACTGCCGCCTGAGAGGTATTTCGCTGTGAGATCCATATAGTAGTACATATGCGCACACGCGATTATTTCAGTGGTTGAAAGAGGTACCAATGTTTGACGTTCACACACATGGGCAATAATGTTGGGCCTAGTACGAGATCTGACGGCGAGCTCAGTCACGGTCTCGACTGAACCTCTCAAGAAGCAGGACGACGATACCCAAGATGAAGACAACATGCAATGCGGCTCAGTTGAGGAAGAGCGAATCGGTAGCAGTCACGACGAACGCTGGATATTGCATGTAAGCAGGGCCCACAGACGGGAAGCAGGGTGCGCAACATCAGGAAAGAGAGCCTTATCCATGCGCAGCCGATATTTCGGCCCAGCATTAATAGTACGACGCCAAAGCCTCCACCACGGCCACAAGATGATTACAAACTTGTTAATAAGCCGCAAGAAAGCCTAACCTTCGCAATGATCAGGCGAGCGCCATTCTAGGAAGCACTTTTACAAGAAGCAAAACTTACGTGGCGGGAAGCCGAGAGCCGCATTTGTGTGGATGTGACCAACACTATCTGAGCACGCCTAACCAGCTAGCTGCCAGGACTCTGCATCAACGCCGATAATTGAATATTGGGGCACGATCTACCCGATTAATTCCAACGGGCTGGCCCACTCCAAGTTTTTAAAGGGGGTCACCCATGACGTTCCAAACCACTGTACCATTGAGGAAGTTCTAGACGACCTGTACTTCGCGGGTTATATGTTTCTCTCGTGTTGATGCCTCGGCGCTACCGGAATGGTCGTGATCACATTTCTAAGTCATACTCTGCTGTTATAGATATACTACAAAGGAACGCGAGTCAAGTTTTATCTGTCGAAGACAACTGTGCCGTACTGCAGCACTTGCAACACCACAGGTCACCGATCCAACGCTTGCCCGAACCCGATCGTAGGAACCTGCGAGTTCTGTCGAATGCGGAGTCCTAAGTTGTGACACAACTGGAAGCCCTACAGTGCCCTATGTAAAACGACCATCTGACGTTACGCAGGGGCTGTCCCAAGCAGGGGCTGTCCAAGGGCTGTCCCAGGCCAATACCTTGCGGCATAAGGCGCCCGATCTGGAGCAGGGACTGTAGCGGCACGATGCTGTGACCCAATCGAGAACTTCAGCGACCCTCGAGCAACTCAAGGCTCTCAGGGACGCTATCAGCGACTCTCCAGCAACTCAAGCCCGACGGGTCCAATCTCGACAATACCACATCCAGAAGCTCACAGTCTATATCCACATCCAAATCTAGAAAAAAGAAGAGCAGCTCTCACCCAGTACCAGGAAACACACAGTTGAGCTGAGCTAAAGTTCTTTCCCCCGCCGCGCACGCCCCAAATCGGAGTATAATGAATGTAACAAGATAAAAGCGGAAAATGATAAGATTTAGTCTGAGTGCGCTAAGCTGCATGCCAAACTTCCGACGACAAAAAAGGAAATTCGTATCCTTAAAGAATGCAGTAACCAAGTTAGCAGAAACTCAGAGCCACTTGGGAGTGCCTCAGATGCCGTAACGTATGGGAGGGCAAAGGACACGCTGAAAACAACCCAGAAATTCAGCAGCTAAAATGAGACATTGCGAAGAAAAGTAAGGGATCTTCGGATGCAATCACCAAAATGGTTGGCGAAATGATAAAAGAACCGGTAGCAAACCTCTTGTCGGAGGTTTCGACGCAGATAAGATTACTGACACAACAGGTGGCCACCCTAGCAGATACCGAAGCCCAGCTTCAACACTCAAGCTTCGTTTAACTTATCGTGCAGAAGCCAGAGAATGCCAAGGTGTGCAGTCCCTAAACAAACATTTGGGTCTAGATAAACCGTACGAGCTACCATCATTGCAAGAAACTCGGGAGAACTCCAACACCACCAACCATACCCAATGAAGGCAAGAGGGGGCAGGAGCTAACACAATCAAAGTGTAGCTGCATGAGCAAAAAAACTACAATCGCCTCTCTAATTTAGTACATGGGGACCGGCTGCGAAATACTTGGTGTTATTGCATTGATAAGACATACGCACCAGCAACGCATCCGCGCTATGTTACACATGAAGCACCGAAAAACACATTTCAAGTACCTTAATATGAAAAAGCATAACTGCTATTCAACAATACCTAACTCAGCAAGAGCAAGACGGAATCTTGTTAGAACTCACAATGGGAAAGCGGGAAAAGCCAACAGTTTCTGCTTATTGTACATGCACTCTAGACAGAAGCAGAAGCAGTGTAAAGTCCATTCTAATGTTTAACATGCGGCCGCAAGATAGACCGATTATTCACTCATTGTGGTCCGGGAGTTTAATTACAACCACCGCCTGTGGGGTTATGGCAGGGGCACAGAATTAAATCTCGCAATCGAGAAGGCGGATCTCACGTTAGTGACTGATTCCTCGGTTCCTACGAGAAGGGGTGACAGCGCAAGCAGAGAAGTGCGCGTCCTCTTGCCACGCTCGTTGGAAACTTTAACGAGGGTGGATGGTTTGCCACTGAAGAGAGCCTCAACAATGACCACGGCATATAATCCAGCGTATTTCTCGGGGAGAGATTATAGTACTCATCTCAGGGAGGCCAAATTGGAGCAAATTTTGTGACGTCGGGAGACTCAGTTCCCGACATAAATTGAAAGCATAGAAAATGCGCCCTGGAAGATAGGGTGGACATTAAAACCACGACGAAGAAAGTTTGCCACACGACGCAAATCCCGAGGGTTGTTCCCAGGCTTCTCCACATTTGGGAGGCCCTGAGGAGTCTCGCTCATCTTCGGAAGCGACAGTGGCATCCCCGAAAACTAAGGAAATGCCTGGCCAAACTTACTGAAGAAGCGGACAGGTAGGCAGTGCATCTTAGTCGGGAAAATTACCTCGCGTTCGGTGACGAGTTAAGGAGGACCCTCAATGCCCCCGAGGCAATGAACTTGTTCAGGTACCTTACACACCCGGCAAAAGAGTGAGTCCGCCACTGTAACGGCCTCTGTTACGCACTCTGTACCCAGTACGCAGAATGACCTAGTTCAACATCTTCAAACAAGATACATACCAACCTCTTCCGCTCCCCCCAGGCTGCACAGAAAGTCTGTCCGAAGACCGGCCCATCTATGGCCACTCTCTGGCATGTCCTGCCAGCATCCCGGTTCTGGCAGCCACTCATCATACGTTCAGCAGCCAGCATTAGGCCCCCGCCGCTCAGTATTCCTCTTGTAGCCCGCGTTCTGGCACACAACGGCAAGTACCCGACTCCCAGATACTCAGCTTACTTTCACGAACCCATGTTCATAAAAAGAACGGCGGACGTACGGGCCCAGTGCATCTGTTTCTCCTTCGGGAAGCGATGTTCAGCGAAAGCACAGCAGGAGACTTTCCACAGAGCAATCGTATTCTTTTTGCAGTTGGTGTTCGGAAAGAGACCGACCAGAGTACGGCACCCGTGCATTCGCTTTTTCTACCGTGAACGGCAAGCATCCGGGCGCAGAATGTTCTCATTCCTGGCATTACTGGCAAGCGACCGGCCGCAGAACTAACTGCAAACTGGTGTTCAGAAGGAGATCAGCCGTCGTAAGGTCCAAATTATCCGTCTGTCCTTCGATGTGGGGTTTTCGCCAGACGAACAGCCAGCGTGTGGCAGCAGAGTACCCACGCGCTTCCGGCAACTGGCGTTTGGGAGGAGACAGGGGTACACACGCCCCCTTTAACTTCGCTGAAGAAACGGCCACTAGAGGGCCGAGGGATGCAGATGCACTGTCCATCGGCACAGCGCTTCTGCGCTTGAATCGAAGGAACATCCCTTGTGAAGCAGTTATGAGTGTTGCCAGGTAACCCGCAAGGTGCAAGGACTCACTGAAAATCACCCGTTGACCTTTGCGATCATCGCAAGACATTTGTTTTGCCACAAGGAGACTGTGCCACACCGACTGTTGAGCTATGCCTCGCCACTCAGTGCTACCATGCCTCGCACGCCGAGAAATGGAGGGCATTGTAGGAGGAGGGGACGTCGACCCAGCCGTAATATCCTACCCGGCCGGGCTGGCCGTGGTGCTTCGAAAACTACTGGCCTACAAGGGAGCCGAGCAAGCGGCTACCACGCAGCAGCACATCGATCACCACGTCATGGACTCCCCACAAAACAAAGGCAAGGGTGCGTAAAAGAGCAAGGTTCCGGCAATTCTACAAATATAACTGCAAGAAAATAATGTTACGTCACTTTATTCTTAATAAACTTAGAAGAGGCTAAGCTCGTGCATTTGTAAAGGCAACTTCGGGCCCCGCACTACGTTTCTTCATCTGCTTTTATGACTGCGTATTTAAAAACAAGTTATTTTTAAATTCGCCCCAAAAAAGAGCCCTGCCGATGCCAAATCCAGGATTATAATTGATTTGCGGGGTTTGAAGGTGAGCTCGGCTACACTTGTGGTGATGACCTTGTGAAGAGTGCCCTGTCGTGGACCTCCTTTTAGCAAATTGAAATAGCAGGGTGCAAAAATTCCTTTACACGAGTGCAATTTGCCGTAGAAAACGAGACACAGCCATTGACGCTGCTAGAAATGAGAACACGTGGTCACTGGGACGGAAAAAGTGCAAAGCACACCTGGCGCTGTTTACGATGCGCCATCTTACATTTTATCACTAAAATGCCATGTTACAATCTATAGCTAGAGGAAAATGCGTGTACATAAGACCGATCTGCAATTTTGCATCCGAGGGGTTGAGAAGAGACTCCGCATTTCCATGGACAACTTAAATATATTTTATTCTTTGAAGAATAAACGATTTGCTGTATGCATACTACCGTAGCTATGTTTTTCGTTTGAAACAAATTATGAAATGCTATTACAGCTTTCTCCAGGTGAACACAAAGTTGGATAAAACTGCAGCCAGCAGAAGCAGTGCGTCATTCGTAACATGTCTAAATTTGTTAAGGAAGTACGACATTAGAGAAAAATTACGTCTTTTGAGCCATTAAATGGTATGCACGTCACTCATCAAAATAACACAAAAAACAAATAAAAAATGAACGTACTTGTTAGGTCTCTCCTTGAATCAGCCGCGTGAAACAATACTAGAAAAGCTGTAGAGTATCAAATTTCAAGAAACATGGCCTAAAAGTGGACGTTCTTTTTGTGAAGGAAATTATACAGACTGTTCCTGAGTATTTCATGCAGATCCAAAACGCTTCATGAAGGCATGCGTGCCGCATTTATATACGAGTGAACTGGTTAGGCAACTCTTGTGAAAATAAATGGTTTAGTCGGAGAGTGCAAGTGTCCACGAACATTGCCCCCAAAAAAATTGATAAAAGGGACACTCTTAGTTGAGTGAAATTCGACTGACTACTCTTACCGCCCTACTGCCACCCGACTGTTACTTACAGCTGTGCCGCACAAAAGATAATGAAGATCCGGACCATACATGTAGTCAAGCGATCGCAAAGAAGTGAATATTTTCTCCTTCCGACAACAAAACAGGCCGAGCCGATTCATGAACGGCAAATTGTAAGCCGTGTTTAATAAACGAATTTTGATGCCAACTGAGGCTCATCAATAAGCAGGACGGCGGCGAAGATTGGATGACTGGCGGCGTCAAGCGGGCTCGCTTTTACATAGGTTCAGGGGCCCCAAAGCGAGGCGGTGGGCTTCGTGCGGGTGCAAAGTGAAGCTGAGTCATCCGGTTGCGCTGCAGTTCTCGTCAAGCGGCCTCAGTACAGTTACCGCACTCTTTCTTAACTTCAATACCCGTACCATGGCCGAACTCAGGCGGCTTTTGCCAGACGCTTTCCGGTAGCTGTAGTCCCACCGGAGGTTAGCCGTACCTCGGCTGATCGCCGGTGGCCTAAGCTCGGCCATACACTGGTGGCTGTCGAATGGCCACAGACGCACAGCTGGAGTCTGGCCGTATGAATAAAAGCCGGTCCACTGGGCCACAAAGACTGGCTGTTCAATAGCCACGGGTGTACGGCCGCACACAGCAAAACTCCCACATTTGGACACAGGCCGAACACTTCTGCCGGAAAAAGGCTGTAGAGAAAATTACTGCCCGAAATACATAGCCTTGAGTTAGGCTGAACAGCCCCGTGCTGCCGAGGACCCTTGCCGAACTAAACCGGACAGCCAAACTGATTTACATAGTTACATCAAAATCTTCGAAATCCAGGTGCATTTACGAAAATTCTGGCCTAGATCAAACCGAAAATAAGGCATTGGCGAATATTGAAATGTCCTCGTGATTTCGCTTGCCTCATATATAAATACTTGTTATAGGAACGGTGGGCTGTCCGTGGAATCGAAGATGGCAGTCCGCTTAAATCGTAAAAGGGGGCAGAAGCAGCAAATGGAAAACCACTGCCCGATCTCCGTCCCCTCTTGCGCGGGGAAGCTACCCGAGCCTATCATCCGCGACCAACAGCTAGCCTAACTTGAAGAAGTAAACAAAATGCCTGTAACCATGTTCGGTTTTTGCCGCCACCTTTATACCCAGGACATTCTCCTGCCGATAAAGGAAGACGTAATGGGCCAAGAAATCGCCACACTCTGAAAGCCACCGTGGCCATGGACCTGGAAAGGGGCTATGGTAACGTCACCCACCAAGTGATGCTGACACACCGAAACAGCCTTGACTGCGGGACAAGAACATAATTTAGTCCGAGGTTTTCTATCAAAGAGAAAGCCAACTCAGAATTGATGACTTGTCCTACGGTACCATTGACATGGGTGGCAGAGGCACATCACAAGTACTCCGCTCTTTTTCAACACAGCCCTCATATGCCTACCTACCATTCTGGCGGCCATCACGGATCTGCATCATGGCTTAAATGCCGATGATATTGCAGTGTGGATATCCAAGGGCTCGGTAGGGAAGACGCAGGAGCGCCTCCAGGTGGCTTCTCATGCTGTGAGTGACTATGCCCGGAGATGCAGGCTGTCTTTTCAGCGCATGGCATACCGTCTGTTATAAGCCAAGCGGACGTGTGCCTTCAAAACTTGTCATATTGGCTCCATGCAAACCAGCCTAATCTGAATACCAATAAAACAAAATACATACTCTTTTCCTTAATTAACCCACCAGTTGATATTAACGACAACGTGACCTTTCAAACACATGTACTTCCGAATCACGAATTCCAGTGTTTGCAATTTCACGAAAATCATAAATTGACATCTCATGTGTATAATGTACGGCATAAGATCGCATATTCCACAGGTCTGTTGAACAAGCTTCCTGTGGTTACTACATGAGCATCTAACACGGGAAATTTACTTCAATACGTTTCAATCGCGAATTGACTACTGTCTATATCTATGGGCGATTCGTCGACATAAAAAATTGACAATCTTCACATCATGTCGAAAAGAGAAATTCGTTTCCTCTCAAACCCGGCTAGGCATGAACATACATCTTTTCATTTCAGACAGGTTCAGATCTTTCCATAACTTGTATAAATTGTGACTCTCGGAAATTGTGTTCTCACAAATTTAAAGCGACCATGATTCATTCTTTTCAATGTGTGTCGATACTGAATGTCATAATTTATTACGCAATCATTATAGAAAACAGAAAACGATAACTACATATGGTGAACAAATCTTAGCTTGACCGATCCCAAAACATCTCAAGCACTACCCGAATGTATTCGACGTTATAGGCGAATCCCCATGCATGCGTGTACTTGGAAAACTATTCAATATTTTGTTTCTGCACTGTAAATGACACTTCGCCGTTACATAGTGAATAGTATCTATGTCTGTCATGTTTTTCACAAGTTATGTGTGTACGAGCACATGAATCCTTCATTTGTGCTGGTTCGATTGTCTGATGTTTTATAGGCCAGCCCTTTTTGCGCTGTCTTCCTTTTCTTTCTTCCTTGTTTTCTTCAAGTCATGTATTAGAAATGCCACAGTGCCTTTTAGGCTGTTAACATGACTCTACTTCTTTGCATTAGATGACAACCCTTTATTGTGTTATCTGAACTGCGTTCTACTTGTATTATTTTCTATAAGTTGAACTCCACTAATGATGAAGAGTGTCGTGCGCAGTGGCCCCAGGGGCCCAATCAGCGATCATATGTGTCGTCTTTCTCCCATTAACCCCTGCATTGTGCGGTATTGTTGGTGTTTAATAAATACATAAACAAATAAACAAATAAATAAATAAATAAATAAAGAAATAAAATAAATAAATAAATAAATAAATAAATTCAGAAATAACAAAACATCGGCCGCACTGCACAAGTCTCAACTTCTGATGGCCGGAAAGACAAGAAGAAAAACTTCCAAAATTTGGGCAATACCCTATTCGATTGCCCTGGACGACAACATGGTATATCTTGCCGTCACATCAGACCAAGGTCCTCGGTATGGCATCGCAAGAAGACTGTTCCAACACCATTCTTTTCAACCGGCTCACCCACACAGCGCGGCCAATTACCCATGTGCTCCCAACAATAAACGTCAAAGCGCAGGGAACGGAGATAGCGGAAGCTCTTTGTCTGTTCCAGGCTTTTGCAATATGCGCATTACCTAGGCATTCTCTGTGCTATATTAGGGAAGGGCGACTTCGCCAGGGTCACAATCATGATTCGGCAATCCTATAAGCATGCTCTAGGGCTCCCTATTAGTACCTCGGTCTGCAGGCTTCTGAGATTGGGTAGGCTTTTGAAATTAAATAAAATATAGTATGTTTTCGAACAGTTTAGAAAACCTGAGACCGAAACTTCAGTGTGAGAAGTTCTTTTTGCGGCGAATTACTGCCAAACCGCCAATAAAAACGCCAAACCAAAACATTGATAAGCCACCAGCCGATATGCTTACCTTTAGTGTCAGGTTTTTTAAAAACGCCCCACGACGTCTGCTTGCGCGCACACGCCCCCTTAGCAAGCCCTGCATCCACAAGAAGACGAAAACATACAGCCCTCTTAAACAAGAAAAAAGTTGACTTTCCAGCGTACCTGGTTCGCGCTACAACTATCGCAGACCATGCAGATTGAACCGGTTGTCGAGAAATTTTCGGTATTGCGAACACTGCAACTTCTTAGTTTCAATTCAAGTAATTTTACCGTACCTAAAACAGTTGCAAGCACATACAGTCCACACCGCGTATACAATTAATAATTCCCACTGACTTGCTGAAGAACGGTTGGCAATTCCAATACCGTTGCTTAAATATGCCTGTCAGTCCTCCAGGGTTCGAGGCACGCAAGATATGGCTAACGAATGCTGCACAGATGGGCAGAGGATGGCACAAGAAATAGCCCCATCTTCAAAGGCTCGATGTGGCCTTGTACTAAAATGGCTAATGGAGCTGAGCCGATGTCTCAGTGCAGCATTCGCACATCCTCGAGGGGCAGGAATAGCCGTGCACAATCGACCAGGCTTCGTGTGTACAGTGACATGTGAAATAAATTGCGCGGTTGCTGCGTAAAACACCAATAGTGTATCCTGTCGGCTGACGCAATATTACGTTACGGGCGGTGATGGCGATAACTGTGTTTAGACAGGCAGCTGGGAAGGAAAGAGGCTATTTTGAATAACGCGCATGTATTTTTACAACCGAGTGATAAGCGCCCGCAGTAGCCGCTACGTGCGCAGTGCTGTTGCCTGCGCTCTGCAACAACAACGACGTATAAACTGTCTTCCTGTGGAGTTAGCTCTTCAGCCCAATATAAAAAAACAGCAAAGATTTCAAACGGGCAAAAGGCGTCCGATAAATTACCGCTACATATACTCTGCTAATTACCGCGCAGAAGGAGACCTCACTGTATCACAGCATATCGAAGTAATCCCGGCATCAAAATAATTAGTTTCCTGCAATTAGAAATTGTCTTTTCTGAAACGGTTTGAAAATATGAAGTAAATATGCAACTAACAAACGAGTTTCAGTATGGTCTGCACAAGATTTGAATAGTTAAGACCTGCATTATTGAGGCAAAGCTTCAATATGCTTAATTATAATTCGAAAGTTTTATTAACTTGGTGATGAGATTGCGGGTGTGTGCGTAATGAACTGACTCAATAAGTAAAACGTCGCAAATGGTATTATTATGGAGTATGTACATGTTCGTGTCCCAAATTTTACATACGCCCGGCGCGGTGACTCAGTGGCTGAGGGAGCCAGCGCGGCCGCTTTTATGAGGGAAGCGAAAAAAAAACACGCGTGTATTAGATTTCGGCCCATGTTGGAGATCGCCAGGTGGCCAAAATTACTCCGGAGCCCTCCACTACGGCGCGCCTCATCGCCTGCATTGCGTCGACGCGTTAAACGCTATAATCAATCAATCAATCAATCAATCAATCAATCAATAAATCAATCAATCAATCGATTTCACATTCTTCCATCCTAGTCACAACACTTACAAGGAGTAATTACGTGGACTCATGTGGTTTATTTTTTCGAAATGTTACATTTTGAGTCGAATGCCTTAGATATTTGCTTGCTGGAACGCATGAAATACAAGGAACTGTATTCGGGTACAAAAATTAAAAAAAAATGTCATAACCAGAACACGGAGGCGATTTATGCGATGCCGGGATTAAGGAATAACGAACAACTACCACAAATTTTTTGCTCTCTGTCTGATCGAGCAGTTACAGCGGGTGCCGCAAATTCAACAGAAATTTCTTCAGTAGCTCACCGAAAGGCCTAAATGGCTTTTGCCTTCACATTCATGAAACGTTTAAAGCATCTCTAGTAATTTTCGCATTTCGGTTAAAGCAGACCCATAGACTTCTGAAGCGTATGTGGTTTCGCCTGAGACATCTTTTTAATCCATGGGTCATTTATTAGGAGATCTTAATTTCGTTCGAGCCTCTTCGCCGAATGCACAGACCGGACAAATATTGCCGTTACGGAAGCAGTAGCTGCTGGCGACACTGGTTTGCACAAGACCTGCGTTCTCTCTGTGGTTTACCCTCCGTTTTTTCGCCACTGCCGCCACGCTTAGCCACTGCAGCACGCGTCGACCTACTCCGCATCGTTCACCTAAGAAAGGGCTAACTTAAGTAAATGTACCATACCGTTACCGTGATTTCCTTACTGTTTACAGTGCTCCGGGAGCCCGAGGTTTTCGTTAATTTATGAAAACGAGAAGATGTTTTTTAGCATAGCATTTTTCGCTGGTTGGCTTGCGCAAATGTAACGAGGTAGACAAAAATGGTGACAAAGCGATCTTTTGGAAAAATGTGCCCTGCGATCAATAGCATTTATTTCTGGTAGTGCTCGCTTTTTCACTCTTTCTTCATAGTCGACCAAACCCAACGCGTCCAATTCCGTTTCCGTGACTATTCCAGCCTAGCCGATGACAAACCAAGCAAATCTTCCGGCGTCCAGTCCGTCATGGCAGTTCATTGTGGCTGAACCGCTGTGCTACTCTAAGCACTATTTTGCCCGGACCTCAAGTTTGCAGTTATTCCTCCGGCTATGGCTCCACACTGCAGCGTCCACTACGATCCGACGTTGATACAGAGTCTACTTTGGCGCTATATTTAAGATGCATGCTTCTGTAGCGGAGGCCTCACGGCTTCGCCGCGCGACCGGCAATCGCCGATGGGGCCTTTGCCTTTCTTTCCTCTATGGCGCCCGCTTGTCGATAACAATGCTTCTTTTGTGGTGGACCCTTTTCTAACGACTCTGTCGCCTGCTCACTGCGCGATCATTCTCTTCCTTTTCAGTGGTCGCCTTTCGTGGGGATGCTTAGCTCATTGTCCGGGCGACTCCTGGCGTGCGCCGTCTGCTCGCTGAGGGACCCTTTCCGTCACTCTATTAGGAAAACGCGAGAGTCCCCCTCCTTTGCTCGGCGGGGGACCAACTGTATGCACTCTTATGAAAATAGTCTTCCCTTGAAACTGCGAACCGGCACAATGTCTGTTTTCTCGTCGCGTTCGGCAGCCGACATCCCGAGCTGCTACAAAGTTGGTGACCGGTACAACGCCATCACTACAATGATAAAGACGACGAGATGATCTCCGACGACAACACTGCTGCCTCCACGCCTGCAGCCTCCGCCATAGAACTGAAGCTACTATTTGTTTGGCCTAAACAATCAAGTTTTTGGTTCAGCCAAGTTGAGGCCCGCTTCAAGCTCCGGAACATCATGTCGAAGTAGACGAAATACCTTCAGGTTGTCGCAGCCTGGCCACCACAAATTCCCGGCGCTATCAACAACATCCTATATTATTCCCTTCACAAGATGAATATGGCAGTCTCAAAATGTGTGTTAGAGTATCTGGAGGCACCTGCAGAAAGCAGAGACCAGCAGTTCATACCTCAGGAAGAGTTGGGCTACGAACGACCATCCCAACCAATTTACCTGATTCGGCAACTACTCGGTGTGCATGCACGTCAGGGTGAATATTTCGAGCACATTCGTGACATTTGCTGCGACGGCTCCCCTTATAGGTGCGTGTGCTTCTCGCGGGTTTAGATGAGACGTCTCTTGATCGAATTACACATCTATCCGATCGCACCAAGGAATACTCTACTCCAAACGTAGGAACCATTGCTGCTGCAAGAATGCACTAACAACCAAATTGACTGTTACGCCTTGAAACGAGACTGCAACGACTTTCTGAGACAATGCAGCACCTCCCCCCCCCCTACACAGCGAGCAACGAAGCAACCCATGCCATTCAAGACATGCAAGCTGTTCCCTGTAAAGCCAGTCACGAGAGGGACAGGAGGGCGTTTGCTGGTGCCAGCGCCACTTCGGCACGATTGCTAGCACGGGCACTACACTTGCGCGTTTCAGGGAAACGCCCCGGAGAGTTGTTAATGGTGGCTTGCGACATCGGCCCTCCACTCAACCACCGCCTACAGTGAGACTCAGGTTCACGTTTCCCTAGGACTGTAGGGTGACAGACATTTATTTTGCCATACTGGGAGCAGATTTCTTAAGCCGCTTCAACCAGGATGTGCGTGTACGTAACAGTTGCCTCAATGATAACAACACATTCCACATGGTGTGTGATTTGGAATCAAACACCTGCTCATCTGGCGTCTACATCTTCCAGCCAGTATCTGCCTACCACCACTCCGTGGTCGGATTTACATTTCTCACCTCACCCCGCAACAACGAATAGCCTGTGGTTTGGAATCAAACACCTGCTCATCTGGCGTCTACATCTTCCAGCCAGTATCTGCCTACCACCACACCGTGGTCGGATTTACATTTATCACCTCACCCCGCAACAACGAATAGCCTGTGAAAGTTAACGTGACTTATCACGACCACCGGACCGCCAGTCAACGGCCGTTCAGGAAAGTTGTCCAGCAGTAGGCCTGAAGCTGTACGTAGTTAGTTTGAACTTATGATGCAGCTTGGAATCATTCGCCCTAATTCCAGCAACCATTCATCTCCGCTGCACATAGTGCCTAAAGACGACGCGGTGAGTGGCGACCGTGCGGTGATTACAGAGACTTGAATGTGTCCACAATGCGGGAGCAGTACCCCCTGCCATACATTCCTGAATTACAGCAATCAAGAACTTACAGCAAGATCGACCCTGTCACAGCATACCATCGAATCCCCGTTGAACCGGAAGACATACAAAAAAAACTGTGATATCAACACTATTCGGATCTGTATAAGTTCGTCTGTATGCCCTGCGACCTCAAACGTGTGGCACAGACCTTTCAGAGGTTCAAGGATGAGGTCTCCCGCGGTCTTCTTTTCTTCTTCTTCTACCTAAACGACATTTAGGTGCCCAGCAAAACTCCCAAGGAGCAAGATCAGCTCTTCCACAACCTCTTCCAGCATCTGGAGGAGAACCGTCTTCTGCTGAAACCTCAGAAGTGCATACTTGATGTCGAGGCTCTCACCTTCATGAGCCACTGCTGAAGGGATTATGCTATTAGAATAAAGTTTGGAAACCATTTAAGAAGTTTCCCGCGTCATCGTCCTTTCTCTAGCTGCAAAGGTACTACGGGATAGTAAACTCCCACCAGCGGTTCATTCTGTATTGCGCTCGGGTACTCTAGCCACTGACCGACCTGCTGCGGCGAGACTCCCAGAAGGTGCTAGAATTCTGTTGGTCCGAAGAACACGAGAACGTTTTCCACAATGCCGCGGCAACCCTTCTCATTGGTCCACTGTCATACGCATCCACACGCCTCATGGCGGACGTCTCCTCCACATCGATCGGAGCAGTGCTGCACCAACAAAATAGTGCAGAGTGAAAGTCCCTGGCCATCTTTACAAAACGCATGGAGCCTGCAGAAGTACCGTACAGCACTTTTCAAACAGATGCTCGCCATCTATTGCGTATTAAGCCTTTCCGCTATTTCCTCGAAGGCCGTGGGTTTTACATCATGACAGACCACAAGCCCTTTATACACGTATTCAAAAACAACAGTTCCTCCTACTCAGAACAAATAATTGGTTTTCTGGCGTTCATCTCTGTGTCTTCTACAGACATCCCGCAGACTCCCGTCGTCGAAAACGCAGAAGCCGACGCCTTGTCTCGCGTCAACGCATCAGGCACGAACGTCCTGGACTTCGAAGCGCTCACCACGGCTCAGCGGGCTGACACTGAGTGAACGAGACCGAAATGTGGTGGTGGGGTTCTTCACTCGTGCTTTCGGAACTTGCACTTCCCTACGCCCAAGGCAGGATAACCGGCGGTATCTCCCAGACAACCCCCCGACCATTCGCCCAACTGATTTTCTCCGAGTGGTATACAATACTTTCTGTTCCATCAGCCACCCAGGTGTCCGCCCCACACAGTGGCTCGTACGAAAACGCTTTCTTTGGCCCAGCGTCATCGCGGGCGTAGACGTTGGAATCGTACATGTGCAACGTGTAAACAGGTGAAGCCTACCTGCCACACTTGGGCTGTAATACAGAAATTTCAGAATCCTGAGCCGCTCTTTGACAACCTTTGACCGACTCTTTGGCGGACTCCTGACGCCGCGCCGCGGCTGTCTGCTCGCTGAAGGGCACTTTCCTTCTCGCTCCTAGGTGAACACGGGAGTCCCCCTTCTTTCCCTCGTTCGGGGACCCACTTTACGTGCTCCTATTTTGAATATAAACAGTTTTGCCTCGAAACTGTGAACCAACACAACGTCTGCTTTTTCGTCTCCTCCAGCATCCCACACTCCGATCTGCTACACATGCTAGGACTGGCAGTGGAGCCGCGACGCGATCGAGCAGTTCGTGGATTGCTCATAATAGCAAAGGTAGACAGCCCTGAATACGAAGGAATTTTCAGTTCTAGAAAGTGAACGTTCAAGATTTCTATTCCTGCCTCATGATGCCTTGCGAAATTGTGAGCGGGCATCGTGTGCCGGTGCCTGGACACCAGGCGTTGTGTACGCCTTTGAGGTGTCCTGAATACATGAATGGTCTCGACTACCCGGAGACGATGTTTAACCGGCATCTGTATGCCCTTTTGAGTGCGGTGAACAAAGTTTTGCATACGTGGAATACCACATTAGGAACCCTCCTCATGGCCAGACAACACACACGTGGCTGAATTTGGACATCCTAGAGCGATTTTCTGAACTAAAAGTAGGCATTTCAGATTCTTTGTCATACACATCGCCTCCTTGGGCATTACGTTCTAGGGGTGGAAACCTTAAAAACGCAACGCTAATAGAAACAAACATTACAATCACATCGCTGCCTATGACATTAAAGTGGAGGTGCACATATATAAAAACTATACAACTTACAGAAACAGGGTAACAGTGTACAATCTCCAACAGGACAATATTTACAATGGCTTCAAAAACCACCATTCTGAAGGAAGAACGTAGACACTTCCATTCCCGACGTCTTGAGAAAAAAGAGCTCTAGCCAGTCAGTTCTACAGCTATATGCGCGCACTTTGTTATTATGGTCGAGTCACTGTGATATTGTTACGTGGCGATATTGTTACAATATGTAATGCGACAAAACACATATTTGTCACGAGGTAGTATAACGTGATATCAGTAAATACCATCGAACAATATTCGCCATAATTTTTTTTCGTTGCTCTAGCCTTCCGCAGCCTAATCAAAAAGTTTTATAAATCTGCGTCTTTCGTAAGAAATATTTCTTCTAAAAATTTGAATACATTTCGAGAGCAATTGGCCGCAACCGACTGGACAGACGTTCTTTCAAAAGAAGATGCGCCGTTAGTGTTTGAATCCTTCTTAGACAAATTCAAATCTTTTTATGACGAAAACTTCCTATATAAGCGCTTAAAGGCGCCTCGCAAAATTCGTAAACCTTGGATGATGCCTGATCTCTTAGTTAAAATAAAGTAAAATGCTACATGTCTAATAAATTTCTCACCGATCATGACACTCATCTAAAAAGAAGTTTAAAAAATATCGTGACAAACTCAACAAAGAAATAGCGACGGCAAAGAATACTTACTTCAATAACCTTTTTTGAGAAATACAGCGGTGATGTTGCTGCTACTTGGAGGAACCTCAATTTAATCTTCAACGTTTTTAAATCACCCACACTAATATCCGAAGTTATGGTGGATGGCAAGCAGAATGAAGGAAGCGCTCAGGCGAATGCTTTCAGCGACCATCATGTGAATATGATGTTTACAAAAATTACAGGCAACAGTTCTAAGTACATGAACCCTCCTTGCCTAGATACCATATAACTTACTCCTGTAACCGAGCAAGGAGTTTTTCTAGCAAATATGAAACTAAATAATAGTAATTCTTTGCATCCATTAGATATGCAAACACATCCCATAAAACTTATTGCGTACATGATTACTACTCCATTAATGCATATATTTATTATTTGTGTTTCCAGCGGTACTTTCCCCCTCTTTTCTGCAGACAGCAAAGGTTGCCGTTATTTATAAAAAAGGTGACGAGAGCAATCTTGGCAATTGCATACCTATTTCTATTTCGCCCATTTTTTCTAATGTATTAGAAAAACTTCTACATTCTAGACTTAACTCTTTTAGAGATAGACAGCATGCACTTACATATTCCCAGTATAGATTTAGAAAATAGTTTTCTGCCGAACTTGCACTACTGAACCAAAAAGAATTCGTTCCTGAAGCTATTGAAGACAAAAAATTAGTTCTAGGAGTCGTTGTAGTTCCTGCAAGGCATTTGATTCCCCTAATATGAAAGTATTGTTGAAAAAATTGGAATACTACGGTATACGTCGCATAGCGCCCAATATCATCGAGTCATACCTAAGCAATCGTACCGAATATCTTTTATAAATAATCACTATTCCTCAAAAAAAGAGACTATATTCGGATTCCCCCAGGGGAGAAAATTTGGACATTACCTATTTAACATCTATATCAATTATAGTGTTCAAAATCGATTTTTAGTTAAATTTGTAATTTACGGAGATGATACAAGTCTCTTCATTTCGGATACCAACTGTGAAGTTTTGTTCACACGGGGAAATGAAATTTTGTTGAAACTTGGTGAATGGGCATCGTGTAATTGATTAGCTATAAACACTGACAAGACCAATACTGTTGTAGTCCTACCAAAAAACAAACAGCTGCACCAAAATTAAACTTTTTTCCTAAACGGCTATCCCATTCCAACCCTAAGTAGTTTTAAGACGCTAGGAGTAACGTTTTATGACAATATGCTTTGGGACTTACATAAAAATCAAGTAATTACTAAGCTATCACGTGTCACAGGTGCACTTTACCGTCACCGAGACCTGCTTACAATTAAAATTGGGCTCTTATTATATAAAACACTGTTCTTACCATACATTCAATACTGTTTTCTTGTATGCGGTAACACTACTTCTATAAATATACATAAACTTGCTACATTACAGAATAGAATCATAAGAAATATCTCAAACGTTGTCTCTGACCACTCCGTGCGTCCTCTGATGGAAAAACGTAACGTGATTATCATCCGAAGCTTTTATTATTACCGTCTGTTAAGATCGAGGGGTTGCATCGAGTGGTTATGAAGGCTGGTCCGGGAGGTTTCTTTTTTTTTGTTTTGACTGCGAGCGCCGGGTGTTGGAGCATCCTTTCGAGGGCGGTTTTCTTTTTTGTTCTTCTCGTGGTCGGGGGCAGCGGACCCCGCTCAACGCTTCAGCAGCGGAAAGGAACCGTTTGCCACTAATTCTCTGAAGCTGGAGAGGGGCGAGGCCGTGCGGTGTATTGCTCGCACCGGGCATGTCGGCTGTCAAGTTCGGGAGCGGACCGGAAGCGGCCGGTTGTAAATCACTGGGCAGACTCGATGTAAAGACGCGAAATTTAAAAGTGGCGGCGGCGACTTTCTTTAAAGAAATTACGACACTGTGCCTATTTGTTTTGAAATGGGGAATTCGGGGAATGACCGGAAGCAGCTGCAGGTGGCCGCTAGGAAGCGGGGATGAAGTGATGGCGGCCATCCCCCGTAAACAGACTGCGCCAGCATGACACAGATGTGCATTAGAACGACGGTTCGGGATTAATTGCTTTCCGCCCTGTGTGGCTACTCCTACATCAGTGTAACAACGCGTCAGACTTGGGTAGTTTCTTGGTTTTCAGTGTCGCGGCTTCCGGGGCGTCTAGTTTGCGTGGAAATGGGAAAGAAGTTTGGGAAAAGGGCAGGGCCAATTGCCTAATTATGAGCTCCACCTGTGGGTGGCTGAGCGGCCATAAACGGCCAGAACTGTTATTTATGTGTTCTCCTCTCTTTCTTGGTTTCCGCCCTCTTTGTGGGCTGGTTTTTCTCAATAAAAGCATAGTTTTTGGAGTTTTTGTAAACTGCTGAGCAGACAACGAGGAGTCTGCTAGCTAAATTGTCATGCCTTGTAAGCTGCAACTGTAAATAGGTTGTAAATACCGTATTTACCCGATTCTAACGTGCCCCGGATTCTAAGGGGCACCCGATTTTCCTGGCAAAAAAACCAGAAAAACTTGCACCTCCGATTGTAACGCGCAAGGGACTTTGTGACCCTGACAAGCGAATGCGAGAGAAACGGGTGATTTATTTCCCGAAGTAACCTGACACATCTCACTCCTCATCGCTCTCCACTGACCACAACATCTCGGCCTCGGTACCTTCAAGCGCGTTCGCGATGCGAC
This sequence comes from Haemaphysalis longicornis, assembly GCF_048455015.1. Lineage (NCBI taxonomy): Eukaryota > Metazoa > Arthropoda > Arachnida > Ixodida > Ixodidae > Haemaphysalis > Haemaphysalis longicornis. The sequence goes on from NW_027526445.1 coordinate 7,519,616, forward strand.
ACTTCTGAACGAACATTCAACCAAGGTCGATGGGATCTTGTCCTACACCTCCTACGCCCATCCCGAGAGCTTCTCCATAGGTGCACGCTTCAGCCGACCGCTCGTTTTGAACGCATGGGAGCTGCGGCTGCCATTGCTGTTATCAAGCTCGCAAGTGAAACGATTTGGCGATTTGTGTGAACGACGATAGAAAATCCTAGGCGCCTAGGCTTGCTGCGTCCGAAAAATCGTTGCTAAAAGCTTTGCGCTATCTTGAGATGGCGATGGGGATGGGTGGGATGAAATTTCCGCTGTTTCGGCAATTTCGGTTTTGTATCCGATTCTAACGCGCATGCGATTTTCCGGCCTATTTTTTCGGAACAAATGTGCGCGTTAGAATCGGGTAAATACGGTAGTCTTGTGGTAAACCGCAGTCGGCTATGTGCCTCTCATCATCGATCCGTCTTCAACATCTTTCATCCATCGGCCGATCCTCTGCTAGCGTCCAGACTCCGTCTCTGCAAGCAGCTAATAAATGAAGAAATAGACATACGAACACTCTGGTTATCATGTCTAAATTAACTAAAAATGTCCATTGACGTGTTACGAGACATCCGTAGTTCTGGTCGGTCTCTCTTAACAGAACTGTTTACCAATATAATATGCTACTAAACAAAATACCGGTATTTCTGAACAGCCTACACAGACTGGAGAAGGACAAAGAAACTTTATCAGTGAAACACCCGTTTGCCCTATGCCTTAATGGTTAATTATTTTGAACTTGCTAAAATTTTCTTGTGTCATTCTCCTGATTTAATTAAATAAATCTGAATAATAAATAATGGAAGATTGATGCCGAAGTAAAAGCTTGAAGAGTTGTATTGGTCTGTCTTGTATTTGTATGCAGGTGTATATACTTGTTACACTTCTGTCTCGCGTTCATCGGAATACATGGGAATTTTAGCATGCATGCCAAGTTGAATTGACCTTTGCATACGTATGAACAGCCGGGGACTTAATTTAGCAGACCACGCGAGCGCGTGGCAAAAGCCACCAATGCGCGCGCTGGAGGCCCAGCGCCTGTTGTCGAGACCGGTGCGGCGCGGATGCGCGTCCTGCTTTACTCGCAGGCACGCCGATTTTCTTCCTTCCTGCAGCAGTGCTGCAATGGTTACTCAAGCACCGCATACCGACGCCTTTGTAGCATTCCTTTCTTCCCGTTGGCACATTTGGGGCCTAACGTGACGATTGCGAGGGCTTTGGCGCAAGTGCTCCTCGCGTCATGATAAACACTTGCGCGGAAGGTTTTCTTTGTTTGTTTTGTGCTTTATCGTGTATATACGATGGGACTAGCGGCTTGCAAACGGCGTCCCCGAATGAAGCGCGTACGCAGCACAGTCTCACGGTACCGCTCTACCGACGACTAAATGCAAGCTGGATGAATAGCGAACCTTTATTCACCTTGTTTTTTTTGCAATGTCTCCGCAGAACATATATTTCAGTTCGCTCTCCGCTGCCCATAAAGTAGGCGATTTTCAAGTTTGATGGAAGAAATTATTTCGGTGTCCGTGCTGCCTACTTCATTACTTAAAAATGATAGAAATGCGTACCCATATAAATTGGCTCTTCGCTCTACACGTCCCATTCGTAAAAATGGCACCTCGGGTTTCCATTGAATGCCGTAAAATTATTCGCTACTTTTGAGAATCCCTTTATTGAAAGGGCCATTTGCCGGCTTACTAATAGGCCAAGAGGTGCTGTTAGGCGAGGAACTCATGCCTATGGGGATGAATTGCTCCAAGGCCAGAGCAATTTTTCAAGGTCGGCTTGCATTGATTGATTATGAGGTTTTAACCCGCAGATGCTACACAGGCGATGAGGCGCGCCGTAGTTGAAAGCTGCGGATTAAATTTGATTATCTGGGGATGTGTAACATGCGCCGAAATCCCGAACACACTTGAGCATTTTCGTTTTTCGCCTCCATCCGAAAAGCTTCCCCTTCCAGATGCCTAGCGGAGCGGAAGGACAAGGGCAACAAGGAAACAAGAGGACAAGCTGATTGTTTTTCAGTGGTTAAACACCCGTTCATCAGTGGCAAAAGCATTCGGAAGGCCCTAAGTAGCGATTAATATCACTGCGAAAAGTAGTGAATAATGTTATGGCGCTCCTCGATGGGAACCCGAGGTGTCGTTTTGAATAATGCCGACGCACAGAACGAACAGACAATTTATATGGGTACGCATTTCTATCATTTTCAAGTAATGAAGTAGGCAGCATAAACACTGAAATAGTTTCTTCCATCAGACTTGAAAATCGCCTACTTTATGGGCAGCGGAGAGCGAACTGAAATATATGTTCTGTGGACAAATTACAAAATAAACATGGTGAATAAAGGTTCGCTCTTCATACAGTTGGAATTTAGTCGTCGGTAGAGCGGTACCGTGAGACTGTGCTTCGTACGCGCTTCATTCGGGGAGGCCGTTATCAAGACGCTAGTGTCATCGTCTATATACGATCAAGCACAAAACAAAGAAAACATTCCGCCCAAGTGTTTATCAGGACGCGAGGAGCACTTGCGCCAAAGCCCTCGCAATCACCACGTTAGGCCCCAAATGTGCCAAGGCGAAGAACGAAATGCTACAAAGGCGTCGCTATGCGGTGCTTGAGTGACCGTTGCAGCACCGCTGCAGGAAGCGAGGAAATCGGCGTGCCTACAAGTAAAACCGGACGCGCATGCCCGCCGCGCCGGTCTCGACAACAGGCCCGGGCCTCCAGAGCGCGCATCGGTGGCTTTTGCCACGCGCTCGCGTGGTCTGCAAAATTAAGTCCCCGACTGTACTTGGTATACCTCTGCGTAACTCTGTATTTATGCAATGTTGAAAATGGACAACCAATTCTTTTGTCTATGATTGACAAGAAAATGCTCTTGTATGTACTGTGCTAAATATTGTTCATGTTACAGGAGGCAGGGGCCTCGTCAAGCTGCCGCAGGGCGGCTTTTTCTGATGCCTTCTCCTGCACCAAAAACGTGAAATAAATACAAGGTTGAATTTAAATGAAACGAAATTGCTGTTTTAAACTAGGAAGGCTTTGTCAGCTTGCATTATTGACAAATGTACACGCAAAAAAATTTTACGAACTTGTATAATTTCATATTATGTGATCCTGTTGGGAGATTCCACACGGCATTCATGTAACACAATTTTTATGCAATAAATTTTGGAAAACATGGCAGACATTTCTAGTGTTCCTATGTGGGAAAGCTCACATACGAGCCTTTTAAACCGTTGAAGCTAGATTAAACCATCGTTAAAATAGGGTAACTTTATTTGAAATATAGCTTCTGCCAAAGTTAAAGAAAGTCCAAGCCGAAATGTATGCATTTTATATCGGGTTACGGCAAGCGTGCTGATGACTATTCTGCTTAAAAGAAACTGACAAGTTGCGACTCCATACGCAGTGCGGAAGATGCAAGAATGCTTGTGATTCAAAATGGTTAATTCAGACAATTGCTATCGTCAATTGCTATCGTTTCTAATAAAACGCTGTGCGCGCAGAAGGTATCCCTCTCAAAAACTGATTGGGATTCGTCGGCGAAACGGCCCAACTCCGGCAAACCCATATCCCAAAGGGGCCAGCCATTCCGCTCACCTCTCAAGAACAAGAACACCCTACCGATGATACTATGGATCAGGATTGGCTTACTAACGTACTTGAGAATAGGAGGGCCCATGATGTGCCCCTAGACCACGAAATTCCTTTCGAAAACTGTTACCGCTCGCATTCAGCATCTGTGGACGGCGTGCCAGGGCCTTCAGAAACACTGGTGCCATCGAAGGCACGATCGTCGTCTTCTACTGCGCCTGGCTGATCTCCGAACCACAATTGAGAGCTATGGAGCTGAACGGTCTAGTCCGCAATGGGTTGAGTTCTGCGACAGCATGCGTGCGAACCTTAGTATACGGTGCGCCTGGTCGATAATTTTTCACATGACTGATCCTTCGCATTCGAAATCAGTGAGCCCCAAGAGCCTTACCACCCCCTTACAAAACGTTCCCTGTACAAACGACCAGCTTCTCACCTGTATTAGGAAGCGTTACTTTGCCTAGGGCCCACCGGAGCCTCTTTTACCAGACACTTGCCAGCTTAATTAGGCAGTGGATTGTCCCTGCTACAGAATTGAGGCCCGCGCAGCCCTTCTCAAACTTCGCCAAACTCAGTACCAGGAGGTGATGGAACCTCCAACGAACTGCTTTTGAATTTAGGCGATCAGTCCTTAGATGTTTAAACAAACAACTATAACATTCACTGGGAGTATAGTTCGCTCCCACGCAAATTAAAGCGTGCTGAAATCTCTTTTATCACCAAGCCTGGTAGACAGCTCGTTCTAGAACAGCTTAGGTCCATTTCTCTCACCTCATGTGCGGGTAAGGGCCTCGAGCAAATTGTATATGTCCGTCTGACCCAATACGTAGAGAGTAAGCAGCATTACGAGCACTCAGTTGTCGGATTTTAAGCCAGCCTTTACACCTAGTACGTCTTACCGCCGCCCAAGCAGGATATTCTCCATGCTCCCCCTACTGCCGACTGGTCAGCTGTCCTAGCGCTAGATCTCAAAAACGTCGTTTATCGAGTCCCTCGGGCGCTTTGTCTCCTAAAGCACGCACCTGCAACTACGTGCGACCTTTTCTCACTAATCGTACGGCCGTCATTCAGGGAATTGATCTGTGCTTCAATGTCGTTTCTCTCCCTTTCATAGGTGCCCCACATTTATGTGTCCAGGGGGACACATAAATAAGAGGTAATTATTCATTTCGGAGGCTTAATTAACTAAAATTGATTAAATAAATTTTAAGTGGCTAGAGGAAGCAGGTATGTTTGTATTGGAAAGTTAGACGAAATCATGGTTCTACGAAGTATCAACTGGCAGAATTCTTCTAGCGCTTCCATACTCCGAGATATCAAACGGCGGAGTTTAATTTCCGTTCGCATGATTACGCATGCAAGACAGCCTGCACCGGCGCAAAGCTCCTCCCTTCTGTGGCGTGCCTGCTGTGTAAGGTGTTTAATTATTCGACAAATGGGTAGAGGCATAGGCAAAAGTGATAATTGCACCCATTCATTCTTGGCTGGCGTTCATAATCTGCAGTACTAGGAACCGTTATCGAAACACAGAAAAAAAGGGAGGAGCTGTGCGCCGGTCTTCTTTCTCATGCATGCGTAATCCGGCGAGCGGCAATTAAACTTCGCAGTTCTATATCTCGGAGTACGGATGCGTTAGAAGAATTCTGCAAATGAAACTCCGTAGAAACCCGATTGCGTCTAACTTTCCAATACAAACATGACTAAAAAGTTAATTAATCAATTTTACTTAACTAGGCCACCCTCATCAATATTTACCTTCCAGTTATGTGTTCCCCAGGGCGCATAACGTCACTGTAGAGGTGGTCTTCACGTAAATCTAAGTGCTTATTTTAAAACAAACCTGTCTACTTAACTTTTATCACCCTGTATACAATAAAGCTATGTTTGTTGAGACCTGGAAGGATATTTCCGATAAATTACCCAGAGCCATATTCTACCAATATTCAGATTTGCGTTGTAGTAACACTGTGCTCAAAAGGAGGATCCGGAGGAAGACCAGGAGGCTGTGTAGGAGAAGCAGCAGGAGGGCAACAGTTTAGTTAAAGCTAAATGAAGTAATTAAAGACCGGGGTCTTCAGTACGGGACAAGACAACAAGTGTAATTTTCTTGGATTCATGAAACGACATATAGAGTAAGCACATCTTAGACATATTCCCCTTTTGAACTCTTGTGATGCTGGAAACCGACACGTATAATATTAATTGCGTTCGTTAGCCAGTGTCAAGCCTTCATTTAACAAAGTAATAATGTGATAACCATTCATATTGAGAGTCAGTTGTTTGTGGTAATGATGGTTACGATAGAAATTCGGGGCACAAAAGCCGCCTTCGAGTACTCTCGACAACGTTGTCGTCGCCGTTTGTCGGTGGCGTAGCACAAACCTTCTCATTGCATTTTCATGCGAATAAACCAAGCACGCTTCGGACATGCGCCATCTTTCATACAGCCATAGCGAAAGAAGATTTGTCAAGAAGGTATGCAATACAGCGTAAAGGAAATATCCACACTAAGTTTATGAGCCTCCCAAACATACCCACACCTGCAGACAAGACATTTGTGACGGGGAGAAAAATTAAACTGCTTGGCACAGAAAAAGACGTTTATCTCACACAAGTCAACAACACCGAAAAAATAGAAGACAGCTGTTTTATTTCCTGCTGCGCTACTTGTAGTGGCTCGCTGCTTGGTTCCTAGCAGTACACTGTTAAGAAGGACAAGGAGGAGTGAAACCTTATTATTGGAAAGACTGTCAGGGCTTGTGGGTCTGTTGAGACCTTCTATTACTTTTGAGCCTTCATAAGAGCATGTAAAAATATTTAGGGACACCTACGCATTTTGAATACTTATCGCGGAGCTCTGACCACTGAACCTCGCAACTAAGCTAGAAAGAACGAATTACACACGGTCTTCTGACCGATGCTATGAAGAAAGTTCTCTCACTCCCCTGGTATGCTTAAACTTGTGCGGGATACAGCTTAAAATTAGTTGCTGGTGTCCGAAGCTGACGAAATTACTGGAAATACGCTTTCGATGCACTTGAGCATCAAAATGGGGATTTCTAGCCCAAGCATTGCTAGAGGAGTGTATGTAGCAGACTGCGGCGCGAATTCCGAAGCTGACGTCAGTGGCCAGGGGGCGTCACTCAAACATTTCCCCGCGAATGCTCTGGAAAACGTCGTAACTGGTTTACCCAGATCCAGCATGTCCTCAAGCAAGTACTCGCTTTTTCTTGGTATCAGTATCATCTCTCCTTGTTCATCAGCCTGACAACCAGTGCAGTTAAAGAAATTATCAGACTCACCGCCAGATCCACAGAGGTTAATGCGGAATTATGGACCGAAATATTAATGGCAAGGTTCGGGAGTACAAGCTGGTGAAGGTGACCCAAGCCACAACCGGCATCGTTGCCATTCAACATCTTTTCAGCACTTTTCGACATATTTCTTATTATCTAATTGACCGGATTAAAGCTATCTTGTGTACTTTTACACCCCAATTTTTTATTGTATTGTGATTGTTTTTTGATGCCCTTTCCATTTGTGCTTTAGTAATAGCGTACCAGAGAAAAAATTTTTCTGTGCATTATTTCAACACTATTTTTTTCTGTTGTGCCCAGTTAACTTTTCTCAACTAATCAACATGTCCTTCCCTGCATTGAAAAAAGTAAACCAATGTACTGTTATGATTTCGCACTACTTTAAAACCTTCCAAGCCATGCAGGACAAATGTTTGACATCAGCGAGTCTTGGATAATGGATTAGGCAGTCAACGTGCCAGTGACATGGCGTGATTACATCAGCCCAGCTGCACCACAGTTTTTCCATAGTCGGCCTGCCAATTTTAGTGAAATAATGTCTGGCCGGAGCTCATAAACACCGCAAACATCATCTGAAACAACTGCAGAAGGGCTTTCTTCAAGAAATCTTTGCGTGCATGATGTCATGCTTACTAGCAAGCATAAGATAGAATAAAGCGTGATGATTTTTCAGAAATTTTCTGTTCAATCCTGTCAATAAGGCTGTCAATGAGCCTCAGCTGAGCCTCTTGAACGGCAGTGTGGGAGCGCCCCCCATCGGGCAAAAAAGAGCCCTTCCTCGGCTAGGGCCTTCCGCTGCTTCTCTCGTTCTATATTTTCTTTATGCTTAAACCTTTTTGAAGTCTAATCCGCGCTCCTGCAGCGCGAGGCGACTGCTTTCATGATTGAAAATCAGCGTGGAAAAAGAACAGCAAAAAAAGGAACCAGAAGTAGTCAGGAGAGCACTGTCCTGTCTACTTGTCGTTCCATTTTTTGGGTTGTGTTTTTTCCGCGCTGATTTTCAATCATGGACGTTCACCAACTCGCCCAAACCACAGTCCTCTTGAACTATACGCCTGCATTCGACCTGGTGTGGTCTTCTGTCTGTTTCATCTAGAAAGTCTCGGTGGGCTCCATGCTTTGCACTAATGATCAAAACAGAGAAGCATAAATCATTATACATGCGATGATTATTTTTAACTGGCTGAAATCTAAACGAAACGACCGATGTAGAGTAGAAAAATAGAGTATATCATAAGCCTATTAATGCGAGCCACAAAAGGAAGCTTGGTTCCGAGTAATAAATTTGGAACGAAAGTGAAGAACGGCAGCACACTGACCGGGATGAACGAGGGCATGGGAACAGTTTCGTGCTACAGCACATTCGAAAGCACACGTAGTTCCTCGCAACTAACAACGCGAGCGTGTTCCACATTCTAGCTAAAACCAATGGAACTGCAGTTCTCAGCATGACCTGTTGAGGTGCTTCTTGATATCTCCTCGTGCTCTCAAAGTTGTAAGGAACACAGCGTCCACTCCGGCCCTCCTATGGTAGGCTTTTCAAGGTGGTAAAACATGGAGGGAACCTCATTACGATCGACTGATGAGGCCGTCATGATTTGGTTTTATTGGAACTCGTAAACCAGCACACGTGCCCTTGACAGCGAGGTGCGGGCATCACCTCGAGGTGTAGTGGCAAGAGCATATGCACGCACAGTTTAGATTGTCTTCAGAGCATCGCCACTTATAGAAGTTCAGTTGTTTGGGAAGCGCTTTGTTCACTGTTGCGGCTCTGCCGAAAAGCACAGTCCAATAATATGCTCACTAATCTCCCCGCGCACTTACAGTATACTTGTAACACTTCTTTGAGTTGTGGCCTATGCCGCAGATGATTAAAGAGTTTCCGATTTCTCTCATAACAAATATGTCTTGTTGAATTAATAATAACCTACAAGGCTTCACCAGTAGCTGAAGCAGCCGCAATATTTTAGGCCTCCTAGCAGAGCATGCGAAATTATTCTTACGATATAGATTAAAAGAAGAGTGTATTGTTAATGTTTTCGTTGAGGAAATATAAAAATAACCACTAGAAGAAAACTTTTCAGGAAAGTACTTCCATTGTGGTGCACATGTAGTTCCATTTTCTGGATAAATGGCACTTTGATTTTTACAATTGTCCCAACACTGTCTTCATCCCCCCCCCCCCCCCCCTGCAAACTGACTACCGCGATTTTTGTATAAGGCGAATACAAAGTGTGGTTAGAAAGGAAGCGTAATGATACCTTCCAAGTCATTTGCTCTTGTTTGTTTACTAGGAACCCATTGGGTTCCACCCACGCAGACTTAAAGCGAAGAGTGATCGAATTACTCGCCGCGAGATCGACATATAGGTTGCGGCAGCGTCGCGCCGCTAGTGTGGATGTTCCGCTGGTCAGCCCGGGAGAATGCACACTGTGGGCGAGCTTCGTGCCTTTGTGGCGTCGTGTGTGCGCGCGAAAGCCGCAGAAAATAGTGGTATAGCGGTATAACTTTCAATGTATAGCGTGGAAGCGGCAATAATCGTGTATTAGAACGCCAAAAAAGCAGCGACCCATCGGGAATCTCGGAACGACCGCAATAATGACATGAACTTGTACACCGTGGCTCGTAGCAGGTTCGATCTTTCCTAAATATGCCTTTGAGCCTTCAATAAAATCATCAATGGAAAAGGAAGCCCACATCTATGAATTCAATGTGAAACGGCAGTTTCAATCACTTTCACTGGTAGCATGACGCATCCTTCAATTTGTGGGATGCCCTGCAATAATGGCACCACCTAACTACCCCGACATTTTTTCTAGCAGCTTAGGATATTTTCTGTGTGTTCGAAAGGCAAAAAATTACTGAATTTCAACCCGCGCAGACACGAACCTCAATGCAACAGTCTAACAGGTCGTTTGCGTGCAGCTTTAGTTAAACTAACTTTTAGCGACTCTGAAGGCAGGTTTGATAAATAACGGTGTTGGATCACTCATTCAAGGCTTTCGTCGCAAGTGAAATTGCGAATTAAATTGCTATGACGCGTAGTACAATGAACACCTCATGTTCAGCTAGACTTGCAAAGTGAGCAGCTTTAGAGTGTGTAAACCAAGCTTCCGGGACCTCACAGTGAGCACATATTCCGGTACGGCGGCACTGTTGACCATTTCGGCTCTTTTTAAAATCTAAAAGGTGCCTAGAACAGCGAGATGTTCATGCATTATTGCGTAATGTCGCTTATGAACCATAGAAATGGAAAATGAGTTGCCCTGTTGCAGGTGTTTAAAACGTTCCTTTATATTTCTCGTTAGGAAACAGCGCAACGGGTTCCCGATAACTACTTTGTGTTGTAAACTGGCCCTCGCTTTTCTCTCGGCATTTAATTCTTCAGGATTGGTTAAAAAAGGCACGGATAAACGTTTTCTGTGCATATTGTTTTTTATTTATTTATTTGGGGGGGTTACTGCCAACATTCTAAGCGCAGCGGGAAGGAACGCAAGTAACACGAAAGGCCAATTGTTGGTTATTAGTATTACTAGCAATTGGAAGTACTGATTAAACCCCCCCTTTTGGCCTGAGATTGTCCAGGAATTGTGGGTCGCCTTTTTCAAAATTGTATTGAACGCGAGCATTGCGGAAAAAAAAAATCCAGAGAGTCATGACACACACCCTCCACACATGTGGGCAACAACGTGCATTATATTACGCGATGTTTCCTCCTTTAAACCTAGGTTCACCTTAAGAGGTTAAGACAAAATCATATTGGGCATTTGGTTATGCTGAGTGAAAAACATTTCTGGACAAGGAGATTCATGTCGTGATTTGAAAATGGGATATATAAAAACGACACACGAAACGCCACAGGACAGGTGAAAACTCACAACTGCTTAATTTTACTGAAAACTCCCCCCGATGTAATCTTGCGCATCCACAGTAACGTATTCAAAATAATAAGTTAGATTAGCAACACAGTCTAAACAACGACTGTCCAAAAAGGGCATTTATTTTCCAAAAGGTAGGGCCGGAATTCGATCACACAGGTGCTTGCTGGTGTAAAACACGCCCCCGCTAATGTATGGGTGATAGCGCACGGGGCGTGAGCAGTGTAATTGTTTTTGTTTGTTTCTTCTTTCTACAAGGACACAGCGCAATTGTACAAGGGTGTGGCAAATGCACGGGTATGCACAAGTCTTGCCGCTTCTTACCCGTTTCGTGCATCAAACTTTCATCCTTTAAATAACCACCCCTCGACCTTCAAAAAGCACCCTTTGACGTTCCTGAAATGGTAGGCGACTGCACTTTTCAATAAAAAAAGGTGCAATGCGTCGAAGCAATGTTTATAGCACGTTTCACACTCAAGCGGTGACCACGGGGAAGACGTTTCGTGGAAATAAACTAGCGCATTAACCCGCAACGGCCGCGTATTATTGCGTCTCTAGAAAAACTGCGGAAGCAGTTGTAATTATGTGATTGCTTACGCCAAACAAGTGCACATATTGGTTGTCTTATCATGTGCAGCATGCGTCTTCCTCTGCGCGCAACGTGAACGAGCAGACAACGCAAGAGCGCCATCCACACTAGGAGCGGTTCATCCCGCCGCCGCCAGGGACCAACTGTGTTCGATCTCGGGGCGAATAGCAACCCTCAAGCACGCCGTCAGGTAAATAAGCTACGTATTGTTTTGTACATGCGTCCGTCACGCGTCAGAGCGAACGCAGTGCCGCTGAAATAAAGTTCTAACTACGTAAAATGGGCGTACGCTGACATCAGCTGGTGAACTTGGTTCTCACAACTATCTAGGCAGAATAAAGAGAAGTTCGAACCGAGATTCAAAATTCGCATGCACTTTTTCCATATGGTATACAGAATTTATTACGATAGATATGTATCTGACTATGTTACGTTGGAGGGAGCTCATAAACGGTGTTCATGATTGCACAATGCAGTCGAAACATTGCAGCATACCCATAAAATCTATTATTAATGATGTGTTTGCTTATCGCGGGTACTGATACGTTTTTGTCTTTTCGTTTTCGTTTACTATGCAAAATGTTTCAATAGGATTCGCAAAAATAACACAAAAAGCCTTCAAAAAGAAAGAACCCTGAGCTGCGTAATTTCAGGTGGCTAGTTATTACGAGCATGGAAGCCACCACATTTATCCTAATATGTTTTATGACCTCAAATCATCGTAGGTTCTGTCGTATTGGCATGGAGTGTTCATAATTGCGCTGCATAGGGGAGTAACGCTTTTTATTTCACTGTGACCCTAAAACAATGAATCACCGTTAAGACTAGTTATTCTTGATATATTCTGCACGTTTGTAAGAACAACACGAAAGATGAAACCATGTCAAATAGAAATTTTGAGTGATGTTGATATAATCAAAAAACCTACTGTCATCTTTACCTGAAACACATTGAAGATGCCAACTAAATTAACAGCGTAGGGCAGAATTCCAAATCTTATACTTACGGTTCTGTTTGTACTCTGGAGAAATTTGACGCACAGTAGGAGATTCTCATGCCAACGGAATTAACAGCGTAGGGAAGAATTCCAAATTTTATACTTACGGTTCTGTTTGTACTCTGGAGAAATTTGACGCACAGTAGGAGATTCTCATGCCAACGGAATTAAGAGCGTCGGGAAGAATTCCAAATTTTATACTTACGATTGTGTTTGTACTCTGGAGAAATATGATGGAGAGGAGGAGCTTCTCATGCCAATGTTATTAACAGCGTAAGGCACACTTCCAAATCTTCTACTTACGGTTGTGCTTGTACTCTGGAGAAATTCGATGGACAGTAGGAGCTTCTCACCCTAATGATTAAAAAACATGCATTTAATGTTGACGTTATGTGCCAATCATGTAAAAACACATTTCTCCACAGTGTTGTTAGGGCAGAAAGAGAACAAATGTTGCATACTAGAAGAAGAAAAAGGCCTGCGACTAAAAAGTATTGCATTGGCAACGGTGATACGTTGCACGGAGGTGTTGGCCGGCAGCAGGAGAAAAACAGCCATGTGTAATGTTGGTAGCTATAGGATAAGGATACTTGTAGTGATCAAATGTAGCGAAGAAGAAACACACGGGACGGAAATAATACACACAGACGAACGCTAACTTCCAACTGATTGTTTATTCACGTAACGGCAAATATATATGCTTTGCCTTAGCAGGACCAATAAAAAGAGGAAAAACAAAAACAAAAATACTGACAAAAAAAGACTGAATACAGCCAACACGCGCAAAACATTTGGCAATCACAGTGGCCTGTCGCGTATGGCATCACACTGCAGGAAATGTAGTTCACGGTCAAATAACGCAACCGACGGTTTGCTAACATAGTCGTTCCTTTCACGAGCCATCTGAGCTGACTCACTGGTTAAGCGCGATTGCATGTTCCTAATTATATCGACTACTGTGGTGCCCGGGGTGTATTCGTCCTTGCTTTGTCACTATTTTTGGCTTTGTTTTTCCTCTTTTGATTGTTCCTGCTAAGGCAAAGCATATATATTTGCCGTTACGTGAATAAACAATCATTTGGAAGTTAGCGCTCGTCCAATTGTATTCTTTCCGTCCTCCCTGTCTCTTCTGGGCTACATTTTATCACTATGCATTACCCACTAGAGCAGTCTACAGCTTTACGCAATTACGATACTCATATTAGGTTGTTAGGTGTAAAACCAAGAAGTTTTAATTAATCTTAAATAATTTCATTAATTTTGTAATTCAAAACGTTTGCTACAAATGCATGCTCATATAAATACGGGAGTTTGTGATATTGGTATTTTTCACTAACCCCTTTTTAGTTATACTATAAACGCAATCACCAGGCTTGGTTTAATTAGGAGCACTTCCGCAGCTATAGTTTGCAATTACACAGTTACCGTTACACAGTTACAGTCACAGTTGCAGTACAGAGTGCGGACCGCTTTTTCACAAAAGCGGATCTGTACTGTGTTTTATGTTCGTTAGGATCCCAAAAAGTACCGAGCAAAAGACTGGTTTGTGTACTGGAGAACATGAGGAGCTCAAAATTTAGAAATCCGAAACCGTTATATCACATGAATTTTTACATAGCAGCCCAAAAAACAAGGTAAACACTTTAAGGTGTACTTCACAGCTAAAGATATTTTGTTTTCTTACCAGGGTGCCTCCAGCGTAGATTAGACCCATGTGCGCCACATAGCAGAACGTCATTGCAAAACTGGTGCAGAAGAGTAACACGGATAGTCTTGCTTTTGTGCGGCTGGACCTCTGCAAGGGAAGAAATATTTGCCTTGCTTGCACGGAGCTTGCTTCACTGTCCCGGGAGTTTCAACGGCGTTTTTCTAACTTTTGAAGGAGTACCGAAACGCGATGACAATCAGCGTTCAACAGCATGTTTAATCGGCTTTTTTCATATCAACCCAATCAAACTAAAGCAGCAGCGATGGCATTTCTTGATAGGAGTACCGAAATAACAAGACATCCTTTAAAGATCAAATGAATGCTCACCTGAAGAAAGGGATGATTGAAATGTTTAGGATAACAAGGAGCTTTACAATTTCTCTTTTGTAAAGGCGTTCTCGTTTATAGCCCGAACTATTGTAACTCATTTCGCATTTTACTGCACTCAGAGTAAAGTATTTGAAAAAATAACATTGTCCTTTATATGATCAAAAGCGAAACCTGTGCCATAAAAACAGTCTGCTTAGAGTTACCTAACCTACCCTGTTTTAAGCGTTTTCGTGGCGGTGTGGTTACTTTTTTATCATTTCAAAACGTGCTTCGGGGCAGTAACCTCTGTTTGATCACAAGATTGGTGTGTTAGTTTCTTTTAATTTGGTATTTTACCAAATGGAAGGTTCTATCTTATGAAGCTAAGTTCTATCCTATGAAGGTTCTATCCTACGAAGCCATACCACAGTTGAGATTGTGAAAGTGGTAAGAAGTAAAACCTCACACTGTAGTTGAGTACAGCTTGATAGTTTGAATTTGGTATGCAGCCATCATAACCGAAAACGTGAAGAGTTCCGCTGTCTCTATGGTTAGCTCCACGATGTAGACCTTTCGGTTTGCCTCCGAATGATAACAGACGGGTGGAGGTGAAGTTTACGTGCTTCTTTTGTAGCCTTAGCTACACTGGCCGAGGTTGAGCAGTTTTGCGTGGCTCCTGGAGAGCAGTGATGCGCATGCGCGAGGAGCAGTGACGTCACACGGGGCCCAGAACGTTTCTCGCTGCCCGCCGCCTCTCTCACACCGAACGCGCTTAGCGCCTTCGCCAACATCCGTTACCCATTTGGTGGCCCGGTCCATTAGAAAGTCATGCAACCAATGCTTTGGGCTTCGCAGAAACACCGGCGTGCGCGTGTGGAAACAGCTTAGCTCTGGGGGTGATTGGTGACACTGTGCCGGAGCCGCTTTATAATTTTACATGTGTCACATAGTGCGTATACTGCGTATGTGTCATTGAAGCAGCTGTAAGCAAGTAAACGAAGCTTATCCTAGACAACTAGGAACGCTAAGAATAACCAGCTGAACCTTAGCTCACGCTACGTATATCTTGGCATAGCCGAGCTAAGACACTGATAATATTTTTACACGATTTCTCATAACTACCATACAAGAAAATTTATTTTAACTGGCGCAAACTGGCAAAGGAACTGAAATTTGCCGCCCACGTGTATTACTAAACGCTGCTCCTAACCGTTATTATACTTCCACACACAGAATCGAACGTCCTATTAACGCTTCCTTCACGTTTGTGAGCATGAAAATTCATGTTATACCACATTTAAGAAACTCTTATGGTAAATTTGTTTTTTCCTTCGCTACACGATGAACCTATTTCTTCAAACTTGCATAGAAATCACCATGTACACCTCACGATAGCATGGGTGATTTTGTGAACCCCACGCAGCGGAACCGCGCCTTCAGAACCACCTAAAGGTTAGCTGGGGCACGGGGCTCTTGCAGGTGATGGTTTAATAATTTTGGTTCTACTTCATAGCCCGGTTGTGACAGGACAATGCCTGCTGATGTCAGAGGGAACGACTGTCATCATTGCAGTTCACATGCACAAGACGCGAATAAACAATGACCCATGCTCTCTTGAAGATGCGATACGATTGGTACAGGTTGAAAAGCAAAAGCACTTACCCTCATTTATAAACAGTACTCAAAATGCTAACAAATATTTAAAGTTTGAAATGATTTTAACCACTCGCGTTACACAGTATGCACAGAAAAAATTGCATTAGCGTGTAAGAAACTTTCGATCTTGCTACTTGCCGTATGTCTTGATTGCGATAAGTAAATACCGCTTTCATAAAACTGCCACCTCGCCATTCCCATTGTTCTCAGAGTCGGTATTTCAAAGGGCCATTCATGTGTTTGAAATTCGATTCAACAACGATTAATAACTTCACAGCGCAGTTGCCATTCTCAGAGGAACGCATGCAAGAACTAAGGGGATGCACCTTACGAGGACGGTGAACGCCGAATATACAAGGATCGCGAAACGACTAGTGTTGTCGCCCTAGTGTGGGATGTCTGGCTGAACGCAACAACAAATGTATTTTTAATTGGTTTGTGGAGTACGGTTGCCCTCGTGTGCGCAGACACATATCAGTAATGCTTCTGTCGGTGCTGGGGATACTCTACATATTACGAACAGGTTATCGAATTTCTGCAGCATCGCTACGTAAAATTGCGTATCTTCATTCGAGCTGGAATATCTTAGACATGGAATTATACGCCCTCCGTTGACCAAAACGGAATTTGCTTCTACCTTCGGCGTGACTCCGAAGCAGTACTAAGAATTTTACGACAAGACCATTTCACAGCCATGAAGTCTTCGAAGTGCAGTTGTGAGGAGAGTATGGTGTATTCTTGGGTTTTGAAATGTCCTTCGTTTGCCAACTCCATCGCATCCTTTTTTTTTACTACGGATTCATACTTCTTTTACTCTGTCGCTTTCTTTTGCGGCCGGTTTAATATACTGACGCACTGTCCAAGTACCAAATTGCGGTTATCCCGAACTGTGTTCAACTACACAAAAAAACAGGAGAAGCATAATCTTTTTTTTTAATTTAGGTTTTGTCGCTGTGAGCAACTTTTCAAGAGCCGGCATTATATAGCACATCTGTAGCACCCCTCAGAAGGTTTGTCATGAAATAGTATTATTGTGGAAACAAAGTTCACAGAAGAATCAGCGCCCATATTTTGGAAAGCCAGAAATAATCTCATGACTTGCTCAAGTTCAAGCAGAGGAATCGAAGGAATGCCAGAGCATTCGTATTCACCACCAATTGATTTCATGTGCCAATCACAGCTCCCATTGCTACTATATGATTCAGTACGTTTTGCAGCAGCATTCCGTGCTACTTTGATTGGGCAATGCCAATAACGATAGGGGCTGATGAAAGATTTAACCTTATAGCGTGACTCGTACGTGGGTGCTTACGTCTCATCTCTTTTTGTAGGGAACGTTTATTGTATTGTAGAAAAATTCTTTGTGAGCAGATTACGCAGCCAATTTTTGTCTATCGCCAAAAGATCACTTATCTTGAAGGTATAGATTGCACAGAAGTCATGCAGCAAAGAGAAGTCGTTCATAGGACATTTGTCTGCGTTCTTTGGCGACATTGGGGGACCATATTGTCTGTGGTATTCAGATAAGGACAATGTGCTCTAAAAGGCTTCTATGCAGGCGGCAGCACACTTGGAAGTCAAATCTTTATATTCTAAAATTGTTACTTTTAACAGTACCTAAGTAAATACATAAAACAACATATAGGTAAACCTTGATTTAACGAAGCTCTATGTAACAAATTCGTGGATTTAACGAAGTTTTCCAATTTCCCATTGCCACCACAATTGAAGACAATGTGTTTGCGACCTCTATATAACGTAACGCAGTCGCGGTCAACTTTGATGTAATGAAATCGGCGAGCTGATCAGTCATAGTTTTTCGCACTTTCACTCCAAAATTGACCGGAGAAATGAACTAATGTAGCAAATACTGCCACCTTTGTAAGGAGCCAGCAGCAACGCAAATGTCTGGAACCGCTTGAAAGCGAAATTGGTCATTATAATAATGATGAACGGGGGGCTAGCGCCTTGCCTGGGCTATCATTGCATTATGGTGTCTAGCGTCACACCACACCAGGTAGCAAGAGTAACTACACTTCACTTTCTTTTTTTGCCCTTGTCGCACACTAACTTGCGTTTCCACGTGTAAGTGTGGTTTTGCTTGAACATTTAAATTTTGAGGTGCTAGGCCGTGGTGTCGGCGTTTAGTCACTCGTCTACACTGGTGTATGCGGTATCGGTTCCTTGGTGATGAGTCCTGCTGCCAGAAAAACAAAAAGTTTTGCATTTTTCATACAAGCGCGCAATTGTTAATGCCGTCTCCGCCTGGTACAGTCATCGCCTGGTATAGGATTCACAGCCTGGTACAGTATTCCAGGTATCTCGGTCTCAACAATTGCGACGCCGCTAAAAAGCATCAAGTTCGCAAAAAGGCACTCTTTCGTGGTAAGTTTCATATTGGAACGCTTTAAGGTGCCGTAAACTGTCACAAGGCAAAATTGATACCGAAGTTACGTTTGTTAATAGGCGGTTCGTGACCTTGTTTTTTGGAGCTCCGTGTGATGCCTAAAATCTTGTGAAGCAAGCAGGCGCAACGCACTCTGTTTTTCGCTGTTGAATGAATGCATAAATGGTGAGTCCACCTTCACTGGTGTCTAAGATTTTGTATTTTGTTTCTGTTTCATTCCCGCGAGCCTTAACTCCAAGCCTGCACGTAACGAAAACCTGCGTGCCACGACAAATTGCGAACTTTTGTCAACTTCGTTACACTAAGGTTTAACCCTATTAGAGTACTGATTTTGTGTGGGTGTGCATTGCTTGGGCCTGCAATCATACGGTGTTTGAACAGTGCCGGCGATAGCATACTCTCTACAGCTACTGCCGTGCTGTTTCACAAAATCTTTGTATTCCGTCAGCCAATTCAAGATTTAAGTGAACTATTCTGAAAGATTTTGAATGCAATTATCAAGCGCATCTGTCGGTAGACCGGCTGTAAACACGTAGGGAATAAATTGCAGGCATTTGTATTAGGTTCGCCCTAAGACATTGATACTAATACCGGAAAGTATCCGCTGGCGCAGTTCTGCCGGTTTAAAAAATGTATGAGCATGCGATTAGAACCTCGGGTGCATACGTAGGGTGATTAGCTGTCGTAACCAGGTTTGAAAGGCTGCAGTTTTCTCAATAGCCATTAGCACCTCTACAAAAACCCGTTCCTAGAGCTCATTACAGGAGTCGAATCAGTATCACTGAAGAAACGCTCTAGACTACGCTTATTTTGTTGCATGGTGCAAGGAGTGGGTGTAGCGTCTTTCATCCAGTTTCGTAGGCGTCCTTCAACTATCTAATTATCGTATCCTTAATGGTGTGTACAGCCCCGGTGTGGGTGGGGCTGTTTGCTGTTCAAATCTGGTGTAAGCTAGAACGCTGTGATATAGTCGTCTAACATGTTTGAGCATACAAACGATGCTGGTCAGTAGATCGGCTATATTGGTGCCCACACCAAGATTTCGGGCAACGAAATAATTGTACAGCGTTCCATCTGCACCTTCCTACGAAAAACCGCAGTCTGGGAGGCAACCAAATTATAGTCATATAAATATCTGACTACGAAGCTATATTGCCGCAGTACAATCCCCCCCATCGGGGTATGCGTCATAGCGCCTATGTGAAATGACTGAAAGGAAGACGCGGAAGAGGATCCAGACGCGTTGGGCCTGTTTTGCCAGTGCTATTGCATCGCGGCCTATTGTGTTTTCTCCCTTTGTGTCTACACCATTAAACTCTCGTGTTTCATTTTTCCCGTGACATTTTTGGTAAAGGTGCTGGGTACACATCTTTTTTTGTCACCTTGTTCAGTTTCCTGTAATCTACACAGAAACGGAGCGTACCGTCTTTCTTTTCTACAAGGACCACAGGTGATGCCCACGGACTCGTTGGCGGTTGTATGACGTCGTCGGCGAGCATTTCTTTCAACTCCTTTAATTGAACAGGTGGACCCCAGCCACGCCAAAAATAAAACTACAATTCCGCTGCTGTTTTGGGCTCAGACATCGGTGCCAAAACCAGTGTTCATAGCAGGGAAGAAATAATTCCCATCTCTTGGTTCAGAAATTACCTGTTATAGGCATTTCCTCCCGCAAGGCTGTGAAATATTCCTCGCAAATTAGCTAGCACTCTCTTTTGGCAGCTCACAGATCTTCACGTGGCTTCCGGTTCGGTTTAGGGAGCTTCACATTCACCGTTATCTAAATGCCACGACATTTGCGGCTCAGCAGCATTCGACTATGCAGTTCACATTTTGTATGGTCGAGCGTTAAGTTTTAACCGCCTATACCGAAAATAACGACGTTTATGGGTAAGTGTGGTTATTTTGCATGTGTACGTTGCCCGAAATACTTGTTGCATACCCAGCAAACCACGTTACGTCGTGCAGATATCCCGGAGACGTCAGCAATCGACATTGCAGATGTCCAGGAGACGTACCGTTGGGATCAAAGTTACATATATTCAACGTTCCTACAACTGCAAAAAACCCGTCTAAATCACACGAAGGATAACGTACAATAGACGTCTCCTGGTACTTTTATACGCTGTTTACGGGATGTTACTTTAGTGGTACGTCCTATGCATGTTGTCGTGGTACGCATGCAAGACTTATATAGATGTTGCGCAGGAACACAAATTGAAACCGGCCTCAGCCCTTGCGGCGCTGCTTCTGCACGCTTTACTTGCTGTTTCTCCTGGAACATTCTTTCCTCTGTGAACCCTCCTGTTCTATTAAATGGTCTGGAAGCTATGGAACATTCTTTTCGCGGTGAACCCTCCTGTTCTAATAAGTGGTCTGGAAGCTGTCTCGGATGCTTTCGGCTTACGGGAACACGATAGAGGATATTTGAACATAAATCCTACGAAGTGTTAGGATAACTTTCTAAAAGAAAACAAAGTAGTAAATAATGCGAGATCCGGTTTGATTATCTTATATTTTGCTGTTTACTCTACGGCTCCTAAAATTCCTTGAAGCCAATGTAGGTTCTCTTAATACCTTTCAGCCAATATTACAACAAAAATTTCCCGAAAAAGAGACAATTCACCACAAGTAACATCACTCTTCAAAAGTACCTTCGCAATCCGAATAATTTTTTGGTAGTTTTCGACAATCGTGAAGGGTCAATTAACTTTAGTGCGATTCATAGCATTTGCTTCCACCCCTTCTTGAATTGCGGTCTCAGCTTGACGGCTGCGTTGCACGGTTCACAGCATCATTTTCGAATTGTATTAAAGTGGCCTATTGCTCGGGCTTCTTGCGTTTGGTGTTCACAACGCTGTGTGGGCTGCGAGAATGGTCTCTTGAAAAGCAAACATTTACTAACCTATTCGACCACAAATGTTATAGTAAGCAGAAAAATGATTTTCACTCTACCGCAGTTGCGCCGCCCCTTGGCGATGCATCACGTGACTCGCCGTTACTAGTTCTCCGGAGAAGTGTCCGCTAACAGCTGCCTCGTCGGTGCCCTTGCGCGGGCGCTCTCTGAAGCTTGGCCATGAATACCAGCATGACTGGGACATCTTTTTCGAGCTTTGCTTGGGAGCGGGAAGCTTTGAGCCACCCGGGCAAGCGACCTGTGCCCGCGGATATCACCCGGTGGGCTGCTTCACCGGAGATGGTCCGGAAGCCAAGCGTGCTTTGCCAGCATCGCAGACTGAGGAAGAGCGAGCCGTTTGGCTAAGCCAAACCAGGCTAAGCCAAGGTTAGGCTTAGCCAAGCCAACCAGGCTAAGCCAAGCTCTTTGAATATCCTGGCGTCAAAGAAATAAGCCGCAAGAATCCCTTCTTAATTTTTTAGATGCTTTTATAGTGGCTTGTGCGAAGTGAATGTGATGGAATATTGAACGTTTACGGTTTTTAAACATTAAATACAACGAATAATTCTACACATTGTGTGTCGTATAATATAGTTTTGCTTCCCGATAGACGTAGGCATAGTCGCCCGTACCATGTCGCACCAATGTATTACGCGCAGCGCTTAAAATGGCGAGGGCAGACATTGATTGATTGCCGGGTTTAACGCGCCGACGCAACGCAGGCGATGAGGCGCGCCGTACTGGAGGGCTGCGGATTAATTTTGACCACCTGGGGATCCTTAATGTGCGCCGAAAGCTCGTACACACGGGCGTTTTTGCTTTTCGCCTCCATCAGAAAAGCGGCCGCCGCGGCCGGGAATCGAACCCGCGACCTCGTGCTCAGCAGCGCAACGCCTTAGCCACTGAGCCTCCGCGGCGGGTACGAAGCGAGACAGCAGGTCGGGTGTCAGCCAAGATGGCTTACGTAATGGAGCACGCGAGCGCCGCGCACGTGCATATGCCGTCATCTTCGTGCCACCGGCTGAACTCGAAACACAATACGTATCTCTTACTCGGAGATTGTACCAAGCACAGCGACCGGTACACACCTTAAACCGGAGATTGCTCGGATTAACCGAAATTTCACAATGCCTTCACAAGGATTCTGTTTCTGCCAACATTGTGAGGTTGTCGCTGGCAACTATAATCCACTTCTTACCACCAGATTGCGTCGGAGGCAGACCCGATGGGTTCATTAGGAGCTGCTGAAATGGTTCCTTTGATATTTGAAGAGGTTGCAGTAGACCCGCTGGTCGGATTTGTGCTGCATTACCACGTTGGCACTCGTGACACGACTCCTGCGTAATCTCGCAACATCGCACAGCTTGGGCCAGTAATTTGATTGCTGGATACTGGCCAGAAAACACTTCTAGCCGACGTGACCCGCGGTCGGCTTATAGGGGCAAGCCTGCAAAACATAGTTCTCTAGTGCTGCGAAAACAGCAAAAAGAAAGCTTCTCCCACTTGGGGAAAAGTTCGTTCTGGTTCGTTCTGTGCAGAACGCCATCACGAAAACTGGAGGACGATATCTTTCTTACAAATGAATTCGCCCGGCTGGGGGCCTGTCTTTCTAAGAATTTAATGAGTGGCCGTAGCTTCGGAACTGCATGTTAATGCTCCGAAAAGGAGGATGCTTTTAGCACATAAAGAAATGCGTCATCATTGCCGTTGTCTTTCTGATGCTAGAATAGCTGGCCTTCGAGAGAGGCAGTTGGCATCGGCTTGAGGTTGACGGTATTTGTACGTGACAGCCACATACAATACTTGATTCTGAAGCCTCCAGCGTTCTAGTCGTTTAGACGGGTCTTTTAAACTCATTGAGCAAGAATTTGAGGGGGGGTCACTGACCAACGTTAGCGGACGACCTTATCGGTACGTTGGAAATTTCAGCACCACCTATGCAACAGACACACCTGATTCTGTTGTCTAGTAATTAGCTTTCGTTTGTGACAGTGTTCTGCCGGCATTCGCTAAAGCTCTTTTGGGAGCGTCTTGCCATTTCGCAAGCGCAGCGTCGAGTAAATAAAAAGATACTGACGTCCGTAGGAGTGTGCTTCCGGCGTTTCCGTAAAAATGGCCGAAGACTGGTGACATTCGTCGCTATTGCCACAGCACGTCGAAAGGAACTCTGTTGGTTATCAGTCCAGCGGATCGCGACATCACCACGCCTAACTAAGGCTAGTCTGGGGCGCTGCAATGCGGACGAGTAGTGCAGGCCTCAAAAGCGCCTGACGGCGTTCTGGCGCACGGGCGCGAGAAACAGAACGACCACTTCTACCATACCAGGATCAGGCTGAACTCTTGCATCGCTACCCACACGACCACGGAGCAGCAGTTCCTCCTAACCAAAGTAGCGTTCTCGGGATTCAGCATAAGTCCAGCAGATCGAATGGCCTCGAAGATTGACGTGAGATAATCCAGGTGTTCTTCGAAAGTGGTGGAAAATACGATCACGTCGTCCAGGTATACCGAGCATGTTTCCCAATTGAGGCCATATAGCACGGTTTTCACAAAACGGCCAGGGATTACCAGAGCTCAAAGAACAAAACCTTGAATCCTTGTGGCCAATCCCGAGTCGCAAAGGCGGCTTCATTGAGGTCGCTTTCATCGACTTCCATCTACCAATACCCGCTATTTAAGTTCATGGAATGAAAATAGCCGGCGTTTTGCAGTCCGTATAAGGAGTCGTCAAATCGAGACCGTGAGCAAACGTATTTTCTGGTCTCCTGTTAGAGGTTCTGATAACCCACACAAAACCTTAATGGCTCATCTTTCTTTCTTGAATAAAACCACGCGACACATACAGCGGCTATTCGACGGTGCGATGACGTCGTCTTCGAGTATTTGCTGTACTTCCCGCCGTATCGCATTTCCACCATTGGGGCCACACGGTAACGGTTCAGAACGATGGGCCTCGTCGTTTCTTGGGTAATTATTAATTATTTTTTTCTTTTTCCAACGCGTCTGAGGAACACAAGGCGTGGACGTACAACAGTCGTAGTTGTGATGCACCAGGTAGAACGGCGCTCGGTGGTTTTCTGACGACAGGTTACTGTTAATGTCGGCTGATGTTCAGCGGTCGCCGTTATGATTGGGCCAGCTTGAAACAAAACACAGTGTTTTGTTTCGTCGATACATTTCAAAGAAGCTTCGAAAAAGCCTTATGTCTCCCTCTTATGTTGTGCAGGCATTCGTTGATGAAATTGGTCAGTAGGAGATTGAAGCCGCCTATAGACAGGTCCATAAGGCCTCTTGTGATCAAAAAATCGAGATCAAAAAAGAGCGCAGTATGCAGTTAAACAACACCGTCGCAGGTTCAGGCATCACCGCACGCTACTGGAACAAATCCGCAGAAATCGCGGTAGCACACTCACGTCGACATCGGATATACCCGGGGCCGAACGGCGGTAGTCGGTAAGCCGTTCCAGAAGCGGGTTTGCCAATGCGCTCACCAGATGTTTGCCCTATTTGTAAATGCATTGTACACACGCAGATAATTCATTCCAAAGATGAGGTCTTTCCATCATCGCAGAAGAACAACGAAAGTACCAGGAGAATGAGTGCCTCGCAAACTAATCCGTGCTGTACACTTTTGGACTAGCGCCATGAGGTGCCGTCCAGCAGATCAAAACTGCGCCCCGGTGAACGGAGTCTTTCCGTTTCGTAAAGGGTTCTCATGTTTTTGCCTTATAATTGAACGTTTTGCGCCGGCGTGTAGTAACGCGTTCACCTGATGAACGGTCGATAGTAATGGTAGGCCCGCATTGGAGACTGCGCCAGTACTTAGTGTCGTCCTCGTTATGTACTTGCATTTGGGCGGTAACACGTCGATACTTCGTTGTCTATTTGTCGCCACATCTTGAGTCGTGGGCTGTACCACTTGATGGTCTTCACAAGTTCTGTCCTCAGAAAACTTGCCTCTGGATGTTGCTTCGCCTAGTTTCCCAGGGGGGGCTCGAAAACCTCCTCCTGTGTTGCGTGTTGCGTCCCCATAGGCGTAAGAAAAGTCGGTTATACAATGTCGCACCGAATAATTAGGTGTGGTGCTTAAAAGAGGAGGCGAGGCACCACGTCGTGTCAAAGAGAGGATGGTTGACAGAATCAAGCACGCGGGACAGGGGCACGCGTTTATGACGTCGTCTTGGTGCTAGCGGCGGAAAAAAGAACACGGCACGTATCGCTCAATCGGAATTCTACCAAGCACAATTACAAGTGAACTGAGATTTATTATGCTCAAACCAATACATAGACAAAAACCCGACGTTTCCAAGCCAGCTCGGCTTCTTCTTCAGGGGTGACTGGGGTAACGCTGCAGCTGCGTCTTATAGTGTTTCATTTTCGCTGGCCTCGCAGAAAGCCCCTAGCTGCGGCACGTAATCCGTGTCTATACACCGAAGGGTGAGTGCCAAGCGAACGATTAACGTTCCCAGGGGTGCGTTGGATGTGCCACGATTCCAAGCAAAGGCCGCTTCAGCTAGTTCGTTTCCCTTTCGAAGATGGCCGTTCCGGAGAAGTCAACTTTGTGCTCGGCCACTTCTTAGTGTTCGGCGACTGTGGTGCGTTCTCTATTCTGTTTCAGTACGTTCTTCTTCCATTGCCTAATCCTCTCCGGTAGGTTTTTGCTGTCACCGATTTTATTGCACTCAGCGCACGGAATGCGGTAAACGACCCCGGGTGCTTTCTCTATTGTCGGCCGGTCTTTTGGGCCGGGAATTAGGCGGCCTATTTTTGTCGAAGCCTTGTGGATGATACGCGCTCCTACACCTCTGAAAATGCGGGCCGAGGCTTTGCTTGTTCCTGGTATATACGGAACCGGCACGCGTTTTTGGGGTCCGAGGGTTGATGTCCTTGGAGAGTTTGTCACCCTGTTCTGCTCTTTGCGGCGGGTTACGGAGTAAGTGAACTTTTTCGGGTAGCCGTTTTTCTGGAGGTCCGCAAATACACGGCTTACTTGTTTTTTTTACATTCGGATTGGCACGAGCAAATTGCATCAGCTCTGTTAATTAAAGAGGCCACAACAGAGGCTTTGTGGTTAGCGGGGCGGGCGGAATTGAAATGAAGGTAGAGGCCGGTGTACGTCGGCTTCCTGTGAACAGAGAACACCAGGCTCTTGCCTCATCTTGTCTGCTGGGCGTCCAGAAAGGGGATGCAGCCGTCTTGCTCACATTCAACCGTGAACTGGATGGCGGGGTGAACGGAATTTCGGCGTTTTTCCAGGCTGTCAACTGCGGAGGTCTTCACTATACAGAAACAGTCGCTTACATACCGAAGAAAAAGTTTAGGTTGCGGAGGGAAGGAGCTCAAAGCCTTCCCTTCCACGTGTTTCAAGTTGGCCATTGTTACAGAGATGGCGGCCCCCCTTGCGGTTCCGGTTTCTTGTTTGAAGATTTGCCCATTGTGCGAAAAATATGTGCTGGCCAAGCAGAACTCCAGTAGGCGGCAAATCTCGTCAGCAGTGAGCGGCGTCCTTTCTTTTAGGGTTGCGTCATTTTTTAGGGTAGTTCGGGCACCGGATACAGCCAAAGGTACAGGAACACTTGTGAACAATGACACGACGTCGAACGAGACCAGGCTATTGTCTACGTCAATGCACACCTGTGACGCAAGTTGTACGAAGTGGCTGGAGTTGAGTACATGAGTTGACGTCTTCCCGGCGAGGGGGGCGAGCATGCGGAGCAGAAAATTTCAAAGGGCTCGGAACGGAGATGATGTGAAGTCCAGGATCAGGCGAAGGGGGACGCCAGGTTTGTCGATCTTCGGTAATCCATACAAACTAGGTGTGGAGCCGTTTCGGCAGATCAAACGAAGGTATAGTATTTTTTGTTCCGGGTGGTTCTTAAAAATCGCCGTGAGTAACTTGTTCTGCGCCGTATGCGTTTGGTTTGTAGGATCCCTGTTTAACTTCGTATACGCTTTTCCATCCAAGAGAGCCGGAACCTTCCGGTTGTAGTCCTGGCGGTCTAACAACACCGTCGAGTTGCCCTGGTCGGCAGGTAGGATGACAATGCTTTCGTCTTTTCGAAGTTCCCAGAGTGCACGGTTTTCCTCTGAGGTCAAATTTTTGCCCATTTTCAACGGCAATTTGGATAGGAGGCCAATCGATTTAAGTCTTGTTTCATCTCGGGCGTGCGGCTATACTTGTTAAACGGCATCCACTGCCGGAGCAACAATCTTTGCAAGGGGGGGGGGGGGGTGCTCATAGACACATTGTAGCTGTGTCCTTTGGCCAGAAGAGAAGTTTGCTCTTGAGTGGGAGTGCGGGATGACAGGTTGGTTACAAAACCTTGATGTTGCGCAACTTGGGGTGAGTGCCTTATCGACAAACAAGAAAGTTTCTTATCTTGCGCGATCTGGTGCTTGTCCGCAGTCGATGCCGCCACGCTGTCAGCAAATTCGTCGACGGAGGCCATCAGTCCGGGGATGCGGTGCTCCAGTTGGCACTTGGCAAAGAACAGGTCCAGTTCTTTCTTCCTGACGGCGGCGTTGCATTCGTGGAGGCGGGCATTGACGAGTCGATGTTCGAATTTAGTAATGATATTCATGCCTTCGGGAGTCGACACGGGCCGTTTCAGGCGCAGGCTCTGAGGGATGACTTTCCTTTCTTTACAGGTGCGATTGAAGTCAAGATGAGTATTTAAGACAGCGATACCTTCCTTGATGCGTATGTAGCTCTTGATGAACTGCATGGTGTCGTGGCCAAAGCCTTGGCTGATAGACTTGAAGGTGAACATTTTGACAGACTTCTGTCTGGTTGGGAAGAGACTGACCTGAGATTTAATTATGCTCTAACCAATACATAGACAAAAACCCGACGTTTCGAAGCCCGGTCGGCTTCTTCTTCAAGGGTGACTGGGGCCACGCTGCAGCTGCGTCTTATAGGGTGACAAACTCTCCAAGGCCATCAACCCTCAGACCCCAGCAATGCGTGCCGGTTCCGTATATCCCAGGAACGAGCGAGGCCTTGGCCCGCATTTTCAGAGGTGTAGGAGTGCGTATCGCCCAAAAGCCTTCGACAACAACAGGCCGCCTAATCCCCCACCCCAAAGACCGGCCGACAATAGAGAAAGCACCCGGGGTCGCTTACCGCATTCCGTGCGCTGAGTGCAACGCCTCGTACATCGGTGAAACCAAAAACCTACCGGAGAGGATTAGGTAACACAAGAACGTCGTACGGAAACAGAATAGAGAACGCAGCGCAGTCGCCGAACAATGCGAAGTGGCCGACCACAAAATTGACTTCTCCAGAACGGTCATCCTCTAAAGGGAAACCAACTGGCGGAGGCGGTTTTTCCTGGAATCGTGGCACATCCAACGCACCCCTGGGAACGTTAATCTCTCGCTTGGCACTGTCCCTTCGGTGGACACACGCGGATTACGTTCCGCAGCGAGGGGCTTTGTGCGAGGCCAGCGAACGTGAAAGACTATAAGATTCAGCTGCAGCGTCGGCCCAGTCACCTCTGAAAAAGAAGCCGAGCGGTCTTCGAAACGTCGGGTTTTTGTTTATGTATTGGTTGGAGCATAATTAAATCTCAGTTCAGTAACTTCCCTACCAGACAGAAGTCTGTCAAAATGTTCACCTTCAAGTCTATCAGCCAAGGCTTTGGCCACGAAACCATGCAGCTCGTCAAGCGCTACATACGCATCAAGTAAGGTATCTTCGTCTTCAAACCTCATCTTGACTTCAATCGCACCTGTAAAAAAAGAAAAGTCATCCCTCAGAGCCTCCGCCTAAAACGGCCCGTGTCGACCCCCGAAGGCATGAATATCATCACTAAAGCCGAACATCGACTCGTGAATTCCCGCCTCCACGAATGCAACGCCTCCATCGGGAAGAAAGAACTGGACCTGTTTGCCAAGCGCCAACTGGAGCACCGCATCCCCGACTGATAGTGTCCGTCGACGAATTTGCTGAGAGCGTGACGGCATCGACTGCGAACAAGCAGCGTATCACGAAAG
The DNA here is from genome assembly GCF_048455015.1 of Haemaphysalis longicornis. Lineage (NCBI taxonomy): Eukaryota > Metazoa > Arthropoda > Arachnida > Ixodida > Ixodidae > Haemaphysalis > Haemaphysalis longicornis. The sequence continues at coordinate 7,548,992 of NW_027526445.1, forward strand.
ATAACAAACGTTCTTGTTTGTCGATAAGGCGCTACCCCCAAGTTGCCCAACATCAAGGTTTTGTAACAAACCTGTCATCCTGCACTCTCACTCAAGAGCAAACTTCTGTTCTGGCCAAAGGACACAGCTACAATGTGTCTATGAGCACCCCCCCCCCTTGCAAAGATTGTTGCTGCGGCAGTGGATGCCGTTACACAAGTATAGCTGCACGCCCGAGATGAAATAAGACTTAAATCGATTGGCCTCCTATCGAAATTGCCATTGAAAATGGGCAAAAATTTGACCTACGAGGAAAACCGTGCACTCCGGGAACTTTGAAAAGACGAAAGCATTGTCATCCTACCTGCTGACAAGGGCAACTCGATGGTGTTGTTAAACCGCCAGGACTACGACCGGAAGGTTTCGGCTCTCTCGGATAGAAACGCGTATACGAAGTTAAAGAGGGATCCTACAAACCAAACGCAAACGGAGCTGAACAAGTTACTCGCGGCGATTTTTAAGAACCACCTGGAACAAAAAATACTATACCTTCGTTTGATCTGCCGAAACGGTTCCACACCTAGTTTCTACGGATTACCGAAGATCCACAAACCTGGCCTCCCCCTTCGCCCGATCGTAGACTTCACATCATCTCCGTGCCGAGCCCTTTCAAATTTTCTGCACCGCAACCTCGCCCCCCTCTCGGGAAGACGTCGACTCATTTACGCAAATAAAGCCACTTTGTGCAACTTGCGTCACAGGTGTGCATTGACGAAGACGAGAGCCTCTTCTCGTTCGACGTCGTGTCATCTTTCACAAGTGTTCCTGTACCTATGGCTGTATCCGGTGCCCGAACTACCCTAAAAAATGACGCAACCCTAAAAGAAAGGACGCCGCTCACTGCTGACGAGATTTGCCACCTACTGGAGTTCTGCTTGGCCAGCACATATTTTTCGCACAATGGGCAAATCTTCAAACAAGAAACAGGAACCGCAATGGGGGCAGCCATCTCTGTAACAATGGCAAACTTGACGATGGAACACGTGGAAGGGAAGGCGTTGAGCTCCTTCCTTCCGCAACCTAAACTTTTTCTTCGGTATGTAGACGACTGTTTCTGTATAGTGAAGACCTCCGCAGTTGACAGCCTGGAAAAACGCCGAAATTCCGTTCACCCAGCCATCCAGTTCATGGTTGAATGTGAGCAAGATGGCTCCATCCAAGGGCCTCGTGTTCTCCGTTTACAGGAAGCCGACGCACACCGGCCGCTACCTTCGTTTTAATTCGGCCCACCCCACTAACCACAAAGCCTCTGCTGTGTTCTTTTTAATTAACAGAGCTGATGCAATTTGGTCGTCTGAATCCGAACGTAAAACCGAAGCAAGCCGTGTAGTTGCGGACCTACAGAAAAACGGCTGCCCGAAAAGGTTCCTTTACTCCGTAACCCGCAGCAAAGAGTAGAACAGGGTGACAAACTCTCCAAGGACATCAAACCTCGGACCCCTGAAACGCGTGCCGGTTCCGTTAATCCCAGGAACGAGCAAGGCCTTGGCCCGTATTTTCAGAGGTGTAGGAGTGCGTATCACCCACAAGCCTTCGACAAAAATAGGCCGCCTAATCCCCCGCCCCAAAGACCGGCCGACAATAGAGAAAGCACCCGTGGTCGTTTATCGCATTCCGTGCGCTGAGTGCAACACCTCGTACATCGGTGAAACCAAAATCCCACCGGAAAGGATTATGTAACACAAGAACGACGTACGGAAACAGAATAGAAACGCAGCGCCGTCGCCGAATACTGCGAAGTGGCCGACAACAAAATTAACTTCTCCGGAACGGCCTTCAACGAAAGGGAAACCAACTGGCGGAAGCGGCTTTTCCTGGAATCGTGGCACATCCAACGCACCCTTGGGAACGTTAATCGCTCGCTTGGCACTCTGCCTTCGGTGTACACACACCGATTACGTGCTGCAGCGAGGGGCTTTGTGTGAGGCCAGTGAAAGTGAAAGACTATAAGACGCCGCTGCAGCGTGGCCCCAGTCACCCCTGAAGAAGAAGCCGAGCTGGCTTCGAAACGTCGGTTTTTTGTCTATGTATTGCTTGGAGCATAATTAAATCTCAGTTCAGTAACTTCCCAACCAGAGAGGAGTCTCTCAAAATGTTCACAATTACAAGTACATAGAATTAAAAATAAGTGGCTCAGCATATTCCAAAGTCTACGGGAAAATACACAATACTTTTCACCGGGATGAAGTAGAAAACCCATCTGGAAAACTTCCTGTGCAACACATGCTCCACCGGCAACAATGCTGTACATAGAAGAGTGCCAAAATGGAGATTACAACCTAACTGGGTTGCGTCTCAATGGATGCATTCAACCAACTACACTACCGCTTATACTCGCAAGAAGCGCAACACCACACTGCGTGCGTCTCTAATATTTTAAATAACTACAGCAGCCATACAACTGAAAGTTGCACTTATAAGCACCTCAGCTGCCAGTGTTACTCAAAGCCACCTTTGACTAATAAAGTGACAAGAGCGTGTTTTTTTATGTGAGCAGTTTAGCTTCTGCTGCCGTACAAAGCTATTCCTGCCATTTGAACAGCTTACGGGCTGCAGAGAGGGGCGTCATGCCTCCACAGCACGCCCTTGATCATATTCTGTAATACGCAACAATCATAACCCTGCATTAATGTGCAGGTGAGCATATCTATAGAATATTTTATTGGCTTACTTCACAGGTAGAAAAGCCGCTAGTGCTTTCTTTACGTGCACGAGCCGCTTATTAGGTAATAATCGTTGCTCGTCTGTGCGGCCACAATATTGTTTGTAGAACAATGCATCACTTTTTGGGAAAAGAACGGGTAAACTGATTTTATCCTGTTATCGAGTGTGCTTATCGATATTTCAACTTTATGAGCACTTTCCAGGATAAACAGGTTAATTAGGTCAGTTGCAACATCGCCGGCAGTGACAGGTTATCGCCAAAATTTGTACAGAAATAGGAAGCCAGAAACTGAGAACAAAAAATTCTTCTGATGAGCAACAGAAATTACCAGCTTTGATTAGTAAGCTCTTTCATTGGAGGGAACAAGTAACTTTCTGTTCAATTTTTTTGTTCAAAAAACTTGAACCTTTTATATGCATGACTGTAGCAATTCACTAATTTGCGGCATGAAAGCCCGTGTGGAATGCCGCTGGGAAATGCAGCACTTTATATTCTTGAACGAAAACTGGCAGCGTAATCTCCGTGAAGTGGTGGAACATACCCAATGCTGCAAAGTGGCCATCAGGAGCAGGTCGACAACCAGGTTTATCGCCGTCTCAGAAACAAAACCGATGTCGATTATGGCCCCGTTGTCTGCAAAACAAAAAAAAGCATAGTCTATTTTTATCTTCCAATGCACACAAAATGTGTTCCGTCTGTTCGTGTTTTTGCAACAAAGTTTAACTCCCCTCCATAAGCTTGCTTTCTACAATTCTACCACAGGTATTTATGGTGAGGTCTATTGTAAACATTAATACCATCGGCTTAATTAGTGCATTTTCAGTTTATGCAGCCCATAAATATCATGCATTCTTCCGACACGACGTCAGTGCATCACCGCAACATACATTTATGAATGTATCTATTCATTTATTTAGTTATTTATTTATTCATTTCGTTACCTCAGGGCCTAAAGGGAGTTACAGAGAGGAGCGGGTTATATCTGGTATATCAGAAAAAGAAAAGCAGCAGCGCGAACACAAGCTGAAAACAACAACGTAGAGATAAGCAATCACCACAACAGGTTTCTTAAAGCAGATCGAAAAGCAGTCTGATCTGTTATTGCAGCAGCAGATGAAGGAAGGCGGTTCAACTAACGCCAGTGCTCGGGACAAACGAATCAAGGAAATACGCTGCATGGTAGGCTGGCACGCTAACTTTGTACAGATGAACAATATGTGCCGTAATATAAGATGGAGAAGACACTAGCTCTTGATTTAGAATGAGATTTTGGTAATATATTTTGTGAAAAATATACAACCGGAATAATTTCCTCCGATGGTAGAGCAGTGGTAAAGAAAGGCCTAATTTCAATGGCCCTAAGGTTTGATGTGCAGTGATAATTACAAAAAATAAAGCGCGACGCACAACTTTGGACTTTCTCTATTTCTGCGATCAGTGATTCTTCACCGGGATTCCATACAGAAGCCACATACTATATTTTGAACGAACTAGACAGTTCTAAAGAAGCAACTTTAGGGATCAAGGAGCCAAATAAAAATTACGCCGGAGGCAGCCAAACATACGGTTAGTATTATTGACTACATAATTAATTAGAATTTTCCAGACAGGTTAGATGTTAAGTGTACACCGAGGTATTTATAAGATTGGACAGTTTCGAGAGGAACGCCGTTAGAAAAGTAGTTAGATGCTGCAGAGTTAGTTCGAGAAACGCGTTTGCATTCGCATTTATCAATATTAACAATCATTTTCCACAACCTACACCATTCCATAACTTGGTAATCTAGGGCTGTAAAGTGTTAATATCACAAGTACTAGATATTTTTCGATAAATTACACAATCATCAGAAAAACGCGAACTGATGAATGGACGTTAGTTGGCAAGTCAGTTATGTAGATCAATAAATTAATGACCCTAACACAGAGCCTTAAGGAACACCTGACCAAATTGCAGATAAAAGAGAATAGCAGATATTTACAGTAACAAATTCTGAACGGTTAGTTTGGAAGCAGCGTAACCATTCAAGCACGTTAGTATCTAAGCTATGATTGTTCAGTCTAGGAAATAATAGTTCATTAGACACGGTGTCGAAAGTGTGACAAGTGTGTGGCGCCCCCCGACTCTAATATTCATTGGCCACTAAGTTCAGTGGCCCCACCATGCTCGGTGGGCAACATTGTGGGTGGCCGGAGAATAAACACCGCCGAGCACGACTGCTCGCGGTCAGTCACCGTCACCACCAGCACGCTGCATGTCATCACTCGGCTGGAGGGTACACCTAGCCTCCCAGGTTCACGAATGTGGGGCTAAATTGTGACAGAAAGCCTTCGCACAATCAAGAAACAGGCAGTCCGTAATCGACCCGCGATCTAGAATAGAGAGAAGAATATGAGTGAAACATAAACGCTGCATTTCACCTAAGCAAGATTTTCTGAACACGTGCGGTGAGTCAATTAAAAACAAGTTGTCTTCCCAAAAATTGCAAACGCAAGAATAGATGACATGTTCCATGAGTTTGCATGAAAGGGAAGTTAATAACACTGTGCGAAATATGTGCGAGGAATGTGTATCCCCGGACTTGTGCAAGGGAACCACCCTCCTAATCTTCCAATCATCCGGAATGCAGCCAGTTTCAAGTGATTGCGTGAACAATTTCGTCAAAATTATTGAACCAGACAATTTTGGGTTGATAAGAAATTTGGAATCGATTTTGCCTACTCCACATGATGACGTAACTGTTTGTTTTTTAATTAAACGTAAAACGCCAGAGATGTCGAATATAACTGGTTTCATAGAAAGTACCTCAAGAGGTTGAAATGCCGGTTAAACGGTGACCGTAGATGTGGAGAACGCAGAAATGAACTTATTGTAACGCTACATAACTTGTTGAATGTTGTGCACAGTAGATGGCATTGACTATGTCACAAGCCAATCCCACATAACTTGTGGAATGTTGTGCACAGTAGATGGCATTGACTATCGTCGCGTTGCTGGCCTCCCGCCCATCCAAGAAACGGTGGCTCCGCCTGCAGGCAGTTCCCAGACACCACCGACGGGCAGCTGGCAGCCCCATCGGGAACCCCGGTCATTATCAAGGAAGGCCGGAGAAGACGTGGATGAATGGCTCGCTCATTATGAAAGAGTGAGTAAATATAACCGCTGGGACGCTGTGGCCCGACGCGCGAACGTCGAAATCTACTTGGACGAGACAGCACTGACGTGGTTTGAAAACCACGAGGCAGCGTTGACCACATGGGAACGGTTTGTTGAAGAAATTAGGAAGGGGTTTGGTGACTCGATAGCGAAGAGGAGGGTCGAGCAGACGCTTCTCCAGAGAGCGCAAGTGCCCGGGGAAACATGTACAACTTACATTGAAGAAATCCTCAAGCTGTGCCGGATCGTTGACGCCAGCATGCCAGAAGATGACAGAGTTGGGCATGTCCTCAAGGGGATCGCGGAAGACGTATATAATTTCCTTATCGGCAAGGACAACTTGAATACGGTCACCGATGTGATTCGCCACTGCCGTATGTTTGAAACTATGAAGGCGCGTCGAATTACGCCCAAGTTTGGCCGACTGGCCAACGTCACAACGGTGGCCAGCGTGGACGTCAGCTCGTCTGCCGACCTCTCTGCGACTATCCGACAAATCGTTCGCGAGGAGCTCCTGCGGCATGGAGACGTAACTCGTTGCTGCACACACTCTTGCGACAGAAGCTTCCTCCGCGATGCGTCACCTACTTGTTGCCATTCAACAACACATTTTGGCTCCTCACGGCCGTCGGTCAACGTTGCTGACGTGGACGACTACCAGCGAAGGGGCGTGTACACTATGGTGCCCCACTACCAGCCACGGGAAGATTTTCATCGTGATTCCCATCGTACACAGCACGTCTACTACCCGGAAGAGCACCATCGCTCGAGTTTTCCAAGAAGGCAATTCTCGCCTGGTCAGCAGTATCCTCGTCGCGAACCACCCACCTGCTATCGATGTGGACTAGTCGGCCACATTTCGCGGTTTTATCGCCGTCGGCGCCAAGGACCCAACGACAATCCCACGTTCACGTTTCCTCGGCCCAATAACCTCAACCCTGGAACTCGATGGTATCCACCACTGTCGTCAACACATAACGACCAGCCGACCGGTCCACGCAATGGCTCCCCCGCTTCGGACAGAAGTTTGACTCCACCGCCTCTACGCCAGCGCCAGTCTCCATAACCTCGGCGGCGTCGAATGTCGCCACCGCCGGGAAACTAGCCGGCGCGGCCGGTGGAGGTGAGGTCGCCGGACAGCCTTTACGAAATATACCTCTGCCCGTTTACATGGTCAAAAATAAGATTGAAGTTTTAATTGATGGTGTGCCCACGATGGCTTTGGTTGACACTGGGGCAACAGTTTTTGTGATGAGTAAGGCATTTAAAGACAGCCTTGGGACTAAAGTAATGTTCAGCTGGGATCGCAGTGCCACATTTCGAGGCGTTGGTGGTGAAACGTTGTGGCCCCTTGGTACTTGTACAGTGGATGTGTCATTAGGGGGCAAAAGCTTCAAAGCAGAATTTGCAGTACTTCAGAAGTCTACACACGAAGTTATTCTCGGTATTGACTTCTTGCAAGAATGTGATGCTAAGTTAGATTGTGCGACTGGCGAACTCTGTGTAAGCAGTGTTCTCTACTCTGCACTTGCCGAAGAATCTTCACGTTCGAGCGAACAGGCTTTGGTTGTTTCGGAAGACATGGTTCTACCGCCCCGATCGGCGTCCTTTATACCTGTCATGGTCTGCGGTGCTGTGGAGCCTTCCTTTTGTGCAATTGTTGAGCCCATTCTGCCGAACTGCGTCAAGAAGGCTGTTTTGTTGCCGCACTGTTTGATTTCCGTACACGGTGGGCGCAGTTCCATATGCGCAGTTAACTGCTGAGCCGCTAGTACCGTTCTGCCGCTAGGGATGAAGCTTGCACTATTTGAAAAGGATAGCAGAGTACCCCTGGCAACAGTGAGTGACGAAACTTGCGATTTCAAGGGTGACTGCGCTACGCGTGACGAACAGCTTTTGAAGATGATAAACAAAGGTCTTTCTTCTGCCGAGAGGGAGGCGTTAGCCCATGTCCTTTCAAGGCATGCGTCAGTGTTTGACTTTTCCACCAACCCCGGCAACAAGACCGAAATCCCGCCTTCTCGCACGCGCCACAGCATAGACACCGGGACTGCCCGCCTGCTCCGGCAAAAACCGTATCGGGGTTCTCCTGGCGAGAGGAAGGTCATCGCAGACCAGGTCAACGAGATGCTACAGAAGGGAGTGGTAGAGGAATCAGCTAGCCCTTGGGCAGCGCCGGTAATCCTGGTGAAGAAGAAGGATGGTTCCTGGCGATTCTCTGGTGACTACAGACGCCTGAACGCAATTACAAAGAAGGTCGTGTACCCTCTTCCTCGCATAGATGATGTTGTTGACTGTCTGCACTCCGCCTCCTACTTTTTGTCAGTTGACTTAAGATCTGTTTACTGGCAAATTCCGATGGATCCGGCCCACAAAGAGAAGACGGCTTTTGTGACTCCTGACGGGCTATTTGAATTTAACGTCATGCCGTTTGGCCATTATAACGCCCCAGCTACATTTGAAAGGTTCATGGACACAATTTTGCGTGGTTTAAAGTGGGAGATTTGTCTCTGCTACCTCGGCGACGTAGTAATTTTTGGACGTACTTTTGAAGAGCACAACACCCGCCTTGACGTGGTCCTGAACTGCCTGGAAAAAGCTGGCCTTGTGCTAAATTAAAAAAAATGCCGCTTCGGCGAGCGCCAGACCTTAGTGTTGGGGCATCTAGTCGACAAAGATGGCGTTAGAACTGATCCACAAAAGATTGAAGCCGTGAGTCAGTTTAAGCAGCCAAAGTCTGTGCGCGACCTACGAAGTTTCCTGGGGCTATGCTCCTACTTTCGTCGGTTTGTACCAAACTTTGCAGAGCTCGCTTCTCCTCTGTCTTCTCTGTTACGCAAAAATGCTCCTTTCTATTGGACATCTGAGTGCGAAGCCTCCTTTTCTCAACTGAAATTTCTTCTCACGTCGGGGCCAATACTACGCCATTTCGATCCGGCTGCTCCTACAGAAGTGCATACGGACGCCAGCGGCATCGGAATCGGAGCAGTCCTTGTGCAGAGACTTCACGGCACTGAGCATGTGATTGCCTACGCCAGCCGCACGCTCAGCAAACCTGAGAAAAATTATGCAGCGACTGAGCAAGAATGTTTGGCTGTCATCTTTGCTGTGCATAAGTTTCGCCCTTACATCTATGGACGGCCTTTTACAATTGTTACGGACCACCACTCCTTATGTTGGCTCGTTGGACTACGTGATCCATCTGGACGGCTCGCCCGCTGGGCCCTCAGACTCCAAGATTATGATTTCGGTGTTTCCTCAAACGCGGCCGCCGACACACCGACGCTGACTGCATTTCCCGGCTCCCAGTTTCATCTACCGCCTGCGAAGCTGACAATTTCGACGACTATCTTGCAGCAGTTGTTGAGACATTCCCTGACATAGAAACCTTCCGGCGAGAACCGGAACGTGACCCCAAGCTAGCGTCCTTCTTCGCCACTGCTCGTGAGTCCACCCCTCCCAACCGCTTTTCTATTCGGGATGGTCTGCTCTACAAAGCAAACTACAATGCGACTGGAGCGCGGTTCCTTCTCGTTGTACCCGAGCGGCTGCGCGCTTGCGTGCTTCGTGCTATGCATGATGACATGACGTGTGGCCACCTTGGCTTCGCTCGCACATTAAACCGCGTACAAGAACGCTTTTACTGGCCCAACATGCGGCGCACGACTGAAAAATACGTCGCCAGTTGTGTGGAGTGTCAGCGCTACAAGCGTCCTGCAACCACTCCGCCCGGCCTCCTCCATCCTATGAATCCACTCACTGCTCCATGTGAGAAAGTCGGGATTGATTTCGTTGGCCCACTTCCACGGACGCCAGCTGGAAACCGCTGGGTTATCGTCTGCGTGGACCACCTGACGCGTTACGCAGAAACTGCGGCTGTACCAACAGCTTCAGCAGCCTCGGTTTCTATGTTCTTGCTAAATTTTATGATTCTGAGGTATGGCGCTCCGCGCGTGCCTACAAGTGATCGTTGCCGCCAATTTATTGCGGATGTTGTAAAGGAGCTACTTCGCCTTTGCACCTCACAGTTTCGCCATGCTACACCATATCATCCGCAGACCAACGAACTTGTTGAACGCACAAATCGAACACTTCTCAACATGATTTCAATGTACGTGGCCTCAGACCACAAAAACTGGGGTGAAATATTGCCTTTCATAACTTGCGCGTACAACACGGCCAAGCACGAAACAACCGGCTACAGTCCCTTCTACCTCGTCTACGCACGCAATCCTCGCACTCCTCTGGACACAATCCTGCCATTCTCGTTGCAGGACGAGGACTCAGTTGCCAAGACTCTGTGCCTGGCCGAAGAGTCCCGCCAATTAGCTCGCCTGCGCACCCTTGCATCACAGACCCGGTCTAAACAGAGATACGACGTTCGCCACCGCAGTGTATCATTCTGTAAAGGTGATATGGTGTGGTTATGAACTCCCTTTAGGCAACGTGGACTGTGTAGCAAGTTTTTGTCGCGTTACACTGGCCCATTCGTTATTCTCAACCGTGTAAGCGACGTGACCTACGTCATTTCGCGCCTCACAACACATGGTCGCCGGCCCAGCAAGACCCAACTTGTGCACGTCGCCCGGCTTATCACCCTCGTGCTGCTGAGTGACTCACCCGGCGGGTTTCGTCTGCGCAGGGGGGAAATGTAACGCTACATAACTTGTTGAATGTTGTGCACAGTAGATGGCATTGACTATGTCACAGGCCAATCCCACATAACTTGTTGAATGTTGTGCACAGTAGATGGCATTGACTATGGCACAGGCCAATCCCGCCGACGAAAATGCCGGGGAGACGAAGAGAAGAACGAGGTGCTTTTCGCGTATCCAGGGCTCGGACTCGACGCTCAGCAACGGTCCTCACCCAGGTTTTTTAAATAAACCATCAGCTCACCTCTCAACGCCTCAGCGTCACCGTAACAATATCATTAAATACCGCAATTATACACCGGGTTACAAACCGCAATTTTAAAAGCAATCGTTGAGTTATCCTTCTTTTCGTAATGATATTTCGGAATTGCTTGTGATTATTTAATAACCTACCTTGTAGCGTTGTATCGAAAAATGAATTCCTAGCCTCTTTCAGTGCAACTTCGTACTGGGTGGCGGTTAACCTGCATGCATGCCATTTTGATTCAGAATTCGATAATTTTGCGGATCGGAATACACGTTTCTTTTTGCTGCACAGTATCATCAATGATCCGTTATACCATGGCGCTTGCCTGCTAGATGTGATTCTTTTAATTGGCACGAAGTCACTTAATAAAGAGGCTGTCTTTCTTTTAAACAAATTGAAATTCTCAATAACCGATCTTTCATGAAAGCCCAGGAAAGTGCTGCAAAGAAATCAATCAAGCTCACTATTTATTCCGTCAAAATCTGCCTTTTTCTGGTCGCGGATTTGCTTTGGGTTGTTTGTGCCACGAAAAACAGATAAATTCACTGTGAAATGCAGAACTTAATTGATGTCGCTACAACGAGGTAGGTGAGCAAGAGGAGAAATAATTTCAGACACAGAAGAAAGTACAAAGTTTAAAACACGTGATGCTGTCAACATAAAAATTGTGGGCTGAGTAACGAGTTGGGAAAAATTCAAACCACCACACAGACACAAAAAAATCACCCATTCATTGAAAAAGGACTAAGTTGAGGAGTAACCACGGACCACACAATATTTGGGCAGTTTAAATCGCCCATTAGAATTATGGGAACATTCGGAAAACGTACAATGATCTTGTTGACGGCATCATGAAGCCCATCGAAGAAAAAGGGGCAAATCGATGGTGGTCGATAACAAACCCCTACAAGAAGTTTCTTGAAGGAAACTCCGATTTCCACCCAAACGATTTCTAAGTCACAGGTAACAGAAATTGGAGACGGGAAAAGGCTATTTGCGGCAGCAATTATTAAACCCCTCTGCATCTTCCTCCCCTACCACGAAGATAAACGTTAAAGTTTTTTCTACATTTCAAAACTTCACTGCTCGCCACTTTTGCTGTTAACGACGTTTCAGTTAGGGGAATCACGTCTTCTTCGATAGAATCAATGACACTGCAAAGATCATCGCGTTCATTCAGTACACTGGATTTTATATCCTACTTTACGGTAAAAATAAAAAAAAAACATTTAAAAGGCAATACCTCATTCTTACACCCATATGTGGTTCAGAACTAGCCAGAAAAATAGAATAAAATAGAGAAATTGGGCACGCATAAACCAATGGATGCGAAGGAGGGTCTGGGCATGTAGAATGCGAGAAATTAGTTCTTGTTATGCTGCAGAGGCAGCAGAAGGCTGTAATCTTTCCAAGCGCATGCAGCTGAGTTGATTTTTCGTAACGTTTGGATAGCCTTCCATATTGTAAAATTTCGGAGGTGCCAAACCAAGATAATTTCGGTCTTTGGAATTGTTTTCTGATTGTAAAATACGCTGCCGAAATAGTGAAGCTGTCAAGATTCTATTTTTTCTATTGCTTTATTTATATACAGACGTCCATAGTTGTTACCTACACGAGTGAATAAAAACCGCGCTTATAACCGACTATGGCACGTAGAGGTTACTTTATGATCCCAATAAATATAAATATTTGAACTAATGTTAAATGGAATTGCTGTCTAGGTTGTTCGCAACATCGCCAACTCCTTGAAGGCTTCGTTTCTTCATTCCTCCTTTACCCTCGCCCCAGAGCCATATTCACAGGCAAGGCTCTCACTGGTAAATGGTACCTCATTTTGTAAATAGCGAACAGCGAATTCTTACCTAACATGTAAACGCTGACACCAAAAATGATACGACACTCTGAATAATTTCAATTGATTTTTGCAGCAATATGCGCGAAGAACAATACCGCTTGTATAATCAATTTTAAACATCGGTTTTAGGAGCCTGGCTCACAGTGTTCGCGTTACGCTGAAATAAAACGCCCTCACGAAAACAAGGTTTCTCTCTTGGTACAATATTGCAGACATATCGGCAACGAACTACGTTTTTGAATCTTTACAACAGGAATATCAACGTATTGGCGATTTAGTTCAAAAACAACGATTTATGTTATATCTATCGGGAGGCTTTCTAAATGGCACTCGCCAATAACACAAATATTTGAAGTTACAATTCAGTTAGCCACCCCAAAACATGGTAACCAACAAGACGACGCAAAACGGGTATGTCCATCCAGAAAATTCACGGGAGTTTCCCAAAAAATATGGTATCTCCATGCACAACGTAATTAATCTAAAATAGACAAAAAAGATATAAACTCCCCCTGCCTTGTGATTGCCTAAATAGTTTCACGCTGTCAAGTTGGAAGGGAAGTTCTTTGAAAAATTAAAGCTAATAGAAACGTGCGCTCTGCTATTGACCGAAAAAAAAAACACCAGCTGTGATGCATCGTTGAAACAAGTGAACATCCCAGATGAGCATCGAAGAATCGAATCCAGTGGAATTTGCTCTGGCGCCATTTATTGTTCTCCAAAGCCACGGAATTACATCGATAACACTGGTGATAAAAAGCATTATCTTCCAGTCACGACAGGGTGAAACGATCTTCCTATCAAACAGCATGGCTTTTGCGGCAAAAAAAACCTCAAATGCAAGGAAACACATTCTTCGCTCCGAACAAAGATAAGACAGCTGGAAATAGCAAGACGCTGGCTCAAACCACAAGCAAACGGGGCATATGGCTTGGTCGGCGGCATTATTCTATCTAAGAGTTCACTCACCGGGTGCTAATATGAAACTGTAGTTCAAACAAGAAAACAGTTCGTCAACCGGCTTCAGGCAAACCCAAGGGACGTTTTCGGACAGCGTGTGTCGTCGCATTGTGTCGGAGTGGCATTGCGTTGACCAACCTTTCAGATAAGTTAGGGAAACATCGTTTATTTGTGTTGTTCTAAAACACATTGCCAGGAGTTTTCCCATCATCCCCATTTTCCGCTATTTCTGATGAGTAACATACTATAGCAAAGCTTTATTGCACGAGGTTTAATAAAACGGCCCAACGCGTTCCTTGCGGTTTGATAAGGGCAGGAAGGGCCCGACGTCCATATCGTCGTCGGGCGTCCTCGGAGATACCTACGTATCAGGCTCTTTGGACAGTGCATCCCCTGGGTGCCCTTTGCGCTCTGCGGGCACCGCCTAAAGCGAGAGGAGCACCAACGGTGAAAAGCGGGTGCAGCGGGCTGGAAGCCCCCGCGTGTCCCTCCGTGTCTACCTCAACCGTGTCCTGAGGTGTACTCGGAGCGGTGGAACGACAGCGGTGGTTGCAGTATCCCTGCCCATTGATACAGCTGCCACCGCAACGGCTGCGGGCATGGAAAGCAGTGTGGTATCGTGTGGCTGCCGGCGGCGACCAAGTTTGTGGCGGGGACGGCATCACATCTGTCTTGCTGACCTTGGGGCCGCTAAAAGTAAATGCGGCCCGGCACCCGCATATAGCGGCGACGGCGCACCTCCCCAGAGGCCGGGAGAGACAAACTTCCTTCGCACATCTCTGGTGATATTCTCTGGGGCTCTAAATTGCGATATGTTTCCCTAGTTTTAATTTCTGACATGTCCGAGTGAGTGCGTAGTGGGGACCCTTTAATTAGGCACAGGTGATGGTCTCAGAGATTTAGTTTTCGGAGAGATGGTCAGGTTGGGTGCCCTGTCACAGACAATTGGCCACAGCAACAAGTAGTGCCACACTCGAACCGCTGTCCCTAAACGACTGTCGTGCGTTCGTTGTGTAAGGCAGAACTGGGCATCGAATCAAACCTAAGGTCAAAATTGAGCGACTGTTCGGGAGTTCATGGTTAAGCTGAGATTTTCATTAAAATTTCATTCTTTTCTATAGTTATGCTATAGTTTTCTATAGCCTTTTTTATAGTTATAATTATGGTAGTATAGTTATGCATCTGACTCCTTTATGTACTGACCTCAAATACTTTTGATCAGATCAGCTTCGGTTTAATTAATTATATCATGATCGGAAATGACGTGGTCGGAGCTGCTGAAGCTGTTTTTGGGCATGGCCTTGATGTGATGATTTGTAGTTCGGGTCTGGCATAGCAGTTTAGGAGCTTCGTTCTGGGGAGTGATTACCGCCACCAATTCTCCAGTTGCCTTTTTTAGGGCTCCCCCGAATATACACAGAGAATTTTGAACTCATGAACACGCTTTGTGAGTCAACAGGCATTATTTTCCACCAGATGTGATTTAAAAAAGCCAGGGTAGTCATGGGGATTTTTTCACTGTACGATCACGTTTGTTTGAGGTAAAATACCTGGCGCCATTCTATATAGCATGGAACTCGGGTACTAACTTCACTGGCGTTATACTGATTGCCAGACACGTACCTGCGCTTGGTGGACAGGCTCAAGTTCATTGTCCGAAGATTTACCAGGAATCTAACTGCCACCGTTCGAGTCTTCTACTCTTCACAGTCAAATTCAGGGCCATGGTTGGTTGCAGGGTGATCTGGGGTTAGGGGTCCGCGGTGTTGCCACCCTCACGTGGAATACACGTGAGGGTGGAAAATACCTCTTCTTGATACGCGGAGTGCCCTGTCCAGCGAAAAAGATGTACCGCTAGAATGTAGGGGGCAATAGCTGAATGTTTCAATGGGTCAGGCACAAGTCAGTCGGCTCTGAAGGCGTGGCCCAACAAGTTTACTTCTTGGCAAGCGAAATAGCATTTGTCTGGCTTCAGCATCAATGTTCTGAAGGCCTGTTCTGGGTAGGTACCAGTGCCGGTGTCGCTACAATTTGCCCCGGTGCAGAAAAGGGGTCAACCAAAAGTATGTGCCAAGATGGCAAGTAGATTGCGCACAAGAAATTCTACCTCAGGTGTCAAGTAAGGTGGCTGTGTCACGGGTTGTGTCGTACAGATATGTCCCTAATACTGCTAGGCTGGAAAACCGCATTCACAGGGTAATATTCGAATACTTTCAATGTAGTGGTATTCTTGAGCCAGCGCAAAGTCCCCGATGTTTGGGAAAAGGGTAATGCCCAAGCTGCAAAGTGTTCCTACACGTGTGTAAACAGTGGCCTATTTTATCTCTGTTCGTTGCGCAGTGATTGACATCCCAGTAAGCCAGAGGCGAAAGCGCGAGGAGACACGTGTGCGTTCTAACTCTTGTAGCGAAGGCTGCACTGCGCTTCCTCGGGCAGCCTTGGCGGGGCGACCGGTTTTAACCTTGAGAGCTTGAGGTCAAACCACACCCCCTTCACAAGCGCCCGGCATGCAGCCGTGACCGTGGGCTGATGGCGGGGAAAGGTAGGCGGCAAGGGAGAGATAGGCGAAGAGGAAAGGGAGAATTACGGGGGACATGTCTGTATACAATGAACCTCTCCGTGTGTGTAAACACCGTGACGTCACGAAGCGCACGTGCGCGACTGGTGGCGCGTGGCCGCGAAGTGCGGTTGCGGTTGGCAGAACGCGCCTGCGCCGACAGCCCGGCCTGGCTGCGCGGCACCCGACAGGAACGGTATGCCGTTGGTTCGGGCCGTCACTGGCCGTCTACATCGCAGGTGGGGGTATAGATACCCTAGCTGTGGCCGTCGCACCTCCATGTAGCTTTCCGCATCTACAACCTCCGCAACACTTTCGTTTACCGTACCGTCAACTTAAGGGCGACGCTTTCGGATAATCAGTGGGCGACAGAACAGCCTAAACGGGTCATTCTGAAGGTTGGTGCTGCTGCGACGCATTCCAGGAATGTTTTTTTAAGATTCTTCGTGTTCGAACACATACAAAGGAAAGCTCATTCATTGTTGCTTTCGCGGTCCGCTTAAGCTAAGCGCGGTGCCTCAGGCAGCGTATAAGCTCCCTGTTCTGGGTACCTTTCCGTCGCCCGGAGACAGTGGCGTACACACAATTTCATGTCGGTGTGAAAAAGGAAAGGTACAGAATGAAAGGATTAAAAAGTAAAATAAGCAGCAACGATAAAAAAATATGAAGAGCAACAGCCAAAAATTATTCCAATAAAAATATCGCGATGATATCGTTCTCTGTATACGTTATTGACCGGTTGTTCTGCTACCTTTTTCCCCAGTGAAATCGCGAAACGGTTCATCGTCATTGTGAGAGTAACATAGCATCCACATATGGTTAGTGCGTATAGCTTGCGACCATGCACTGAAATAATTTTCGGTAGTCATTATTTCATGATAGTTAAAGCTAGTGTCCTTGTACGCGAGCTCCATACGAAAGCGTCGGAAGGCCGCAGCAAAAGAATACATTCACTGAGTCTGTTCGCTTAGGGCAAACACATTTTCAAGTTTTTTCGAGTCGCGTGAGCGACCCATCTCCCGCCGAAGGCAAGATATGCTACAAGTGAGCACGGCAAGCATTTCTGTTTTGCCGCATCCTCAAGGCAGAATATAATATCAAGGTAAGAATTATATTGCACTTACAAGCAATGAATTTCATTCGTTTTGAACAGATCCCCCCATAAGACCAAACTTGTCGCTGTCGATCTGGCGGCAGGCGGCTATCGCGGATTCCTCATCGAAATATTTATTTCGCGTCGCCTAAGCAAGTTAGGCATTCATTGTGTTTTTAGTACAGTACTCTACCTCCTAAAAACATGACAATATGGGGCAGCAAGAAAATTTCCCTCTGCTCCCTACCCCCGGCACTATTTCAATTGACCTAATTTCTGCTGGTGCTGCTTGATAGCAGATGGTTGATAAACAGCATCATTTCATGGCAAGAATCAGCGCGGACTGTCAATGTAGACAGAATGACTGAGCTTTGGAGAACAGCAGAAGTTCGAGAATGAAAAATTTTGCTATGAGTAAGAGCAGACTATGTCGCAGCTTTGGCTGCCAGTCTATTTGGCGCATTGAGCGCATCCACAACACACGCCGCGTTCACCTTTTTATGGACTCCGAAAAGTCTGCTTCCGCTGACTTTGCTCGCAAGATTTGTGTAGCCGAGAGCACAGCAGCCCAACGGCATCAGAAAAACCAACACATAAACAAAAACTTCACTTTTGCGCGCGTCTAATGCAGCCTCACTGCTATAAGCCCCGCGCGCCGGTTTGAAAGTTTTGCCAACCACCCTCCCGGCCACGCCCAGCACGTGCGCTTTCCGTATCCCGGGAGCGGTCTATTGCGCAACCACACTTCGACTACTTCGACTACACCTAGACAATGGCCTAGCTACGGCAGTGTAACTTGCGCTATCAACTAGAGTAACGGAAGCTAAACGACAGCACTTTCTTCACTGTGAGCTTGTCTTTCACAGAAAGTAAAATCTGCTGTCAACAAGGCAGAGTCGTGTTCCTGGCAAGAAGCGCACAATTGACAACTAAAACGGCATCTGAAATCTTTTCATTTGCCGTTATATACCAACTACACCTATGTCTATATTTTGACGTACGACGCTTCGGACAAGGTACTGAAAAAATTATACAATGTAACATTTGTTATTAAAAAGGCAATCCACCAACATTTCCACTCCAACTTTCGCGGCAGAACCATCCCTCAGGGGTAACTCGCTTAAGAAAGCAAATACGTTTAAGTACAAACATACATGGCCAGTCATGCAGATGTGTCAGCAACCTTCAAAAAGCTTCTCGGCATGCCTTACCGTAATATTCTCGATGACCGGTGAATCCGTAAACGAGTAGCCAGAAGATGTGGTTAACCTTAAAAAAGTAACAGAATAGGCCTTAGTCACTACCAGAACAAATTGTGCTTACACCAATTATTGCACTTAAAGAAGAGTATGCTTTAAAAATCCGCCAAATTGCCGAAAGCAGCTAGTCAAGCACATGTTGTTCCTGCGCGTAGTTTGCTTCTCTCGACCTACTGCGGCATTGACCGGTTAGCCGAAGTGGGTACGAACATTTTCTGTTCGATATTTCATGGGTTATTCAGAAAGGGTGCCCACAGCATGTATGTTCAACTTTTCACGTCGTTGAAAGGTATCCCACTTCAAATAAAGCGTAGGATTCGGGAATAAGCCAGTAATGGCGTGGGATGTACCTAGAACAGCTCGACGATCCGTTTCACGGAAAGGTTATAACGTGGTGGCCGACAAAAAGTCTGAAAGCAAAACATTCCTATGAATGGATGAGGCATGAAACTCTTGGCCTAATTATTCAACGCGGGAACTTCAGGGTAGAAGAAAGCACATGTCTTCAGGGAAGGCCCTCGACCTGCAGTTAAAATAGCAAAATATAATAACGCAGAATAATAATACCGATTCTTTTAAACAAAGTATGGCGCTGTTGAATGTTATATCAAGTAAAACCAACTTTTACGGCTACAGTCGACAACATAACCGGTGAGCATTCGCGGTGGAATTTCCGCACAAAACGGGGCAGTTGGTGTAACTCATATGGCCCAGATTTTTTTACTTCTGGTATATAAACGATATATACGCAAGCCACGTGTTTACGCAATAAGATCAGAGCAAAAGTTGTTCGGGCTTATAATCTATTTGCTGGCAACATTCCTCAATTGAGGCGCTCTATGACATGTGAGGTTTTATCTTGTGCCTAGTTTTATACCATTTTGGGGAAGACGCATATGGCGTATGACTATGCCTGAATAAAAAAAAGCAACACACCCTACAGGAACTGCCTAATGTAGACGTGTAAACGCACAGAATTACACCAAGGCCGAAAAAAGACGACAGGGACAAGCGCTTCCAACTAGCATTAATCCGTAGCAGAGGGATGTGGGTTCGATTCCCGGCCACAGGGGCTGCTTTTCTGGTAGAAGGGAAAAGAGAAAACGCCTATGTGTTCGAGATTTCAGCTGATGTTTCAGATACCCAGGCGGTAAAATTAATCCACTTCGGCTGGCCTAATCGCTCATACCCTATACAAACAAATGTGCACATCAGCGAAAAACGGCATTCCACCTGTAAGGCGCCAAAATGGCAATATGTTTTGACACATCTTGTGTTCTTAAGTACAGTTAACAACTGGGCAATAACCGGCAACCGTGTGACACCCGGTACGACACGCACAAAAAACAAAAAAGAAAAAAAAGCCAAGGAAAGCAGGGTGCTGCCGTTTGGAATTAATCAGGGGCTAAATAAGCAATTTATTTGACCGATAAACCCAATGACGGCATACTTGTGCGAGTGGGATCAAGGTGAGCCATCTAAACCGCCCCAAATTTTTATGTTGCGAGCTGGTTTTCCTGCTTTGCTATCCCTACCTCCCTATAGTGTCATTAAAGAGAGGCATGCATTCGCATTCCCGGCAATGTGAACTGCGTTGAAGCGTATCCGTAAAAAAATATATTCCCGGTGACCTGTGTTTCTACCCCGCAGTGCGAGTTTTTCCGGTTGATTTCTCTGAAGAATTGGTAAGCTCTGCATATTTATATACAGCTTGGCAATCCTCCTTGACAAATCCTAAATCCGGGTGTTTAGTCAATAGCAGTTGAAAGATGAGGCTCCAACTGACAAAAATGTTGCCAGCTTGTTTGAAGGCAAGAGCACTACCATAAAGCGCTCGCTATGTGAATGTATTAATTTTAGGTCCTTGAATTGAATCTGCAGAACACGAAGCCATTTCTCGACAAGGCGGTCGATCTTCAGGACATCTTTCGTAGCGTCACCATTAGTTTTCGCCGCTATGAGTGCTCGTCAGCTTTACTACGTTAGATGCTCGCAGCTTACTGTTTTTGGAGCACTGTGAAGCCAAAGCAAGACTGTAACATTTGTCTTGTAGACATGTCGGGAGACCCAATTCGGAACCATTTCTGTGCCTCTGTACTTATCAATAGCTTCGTGAATTCTTTTCCTGACCCATTTATCAGTGATTACCCCACTTGCAAGAGTCTAAGTCTTCCCCATGAACCAATAAACTCTTGATTTGGCTGTATTGCAGCCATAGTACCTAATATAAAAAAGTCGTCATCCTGTTGTCCTGATGACATTAACTCAAAATTTCTTCAGAATACTAAAGAGTACAGCTCAAATATATTGTACTTTATTTACACCAAATCTATTGACGGGAGTTACTTGCCCAGGGAATGGAAGACCGGCAGGGTGGTTAAACTCTACAAGACAGGTGACGCGCATAACCCCTGTAACTACCATCCCATATTCATTGCTTCAATCCCATGTAAAATCCTAGAACACATAATACTAACTCATTTGGGTAACGTTCTCGAGTCAGATCAGTTTTTTTTTCATAATTCCCAGCATGGTTTCAGAAAAAACGTCGGTTATGAAACTCAACCTATTACATTTAGAATTGACTTGCATGCATTTCTTGATTCCTCTTTTCTAACTGACTGTGTTTTTATGGATTTTAGGGGAGAAGCTCCTTAAGGCGTGGGTCTGTCCATCCTCGACGTATGTATGTAGCCACCTCTAGTTTAGTTCTTGGATTGTTTACTAGATGGCGGTACTTGTATATGATGAAAAGATGCGCTTGGATTGTTTACTAGATGGCGTGGCTACCTCTAGTTTAGTTCTTGGATTGTTTACTAGATGGCGGGGAGCGTTGTAATAAAATCCGTTCGCTGTTGGCGCGCGCTCGGAGTCGCCCGATGGATAAGGCTGCAGATGTGCGAGCCCGCGAGGCAGAAGCGCTCCGTGAAGCTGCGCGACGCCGCCGCCAAGATCCTGCCGTACGAGAGCGGAGGCCGAAGGGTGTCGTCTGGCTGCGCGACGACGCCGCCAAGATCCCAGCGTTCGAGAACGAGAGGCCCAAGCGTCACGGCAACGGCGCGAGGACCCTGCCGTACGCGAAGCGGCACGGCTGCGGCGCGAAGAGGATCTCCAAAACGTCAGAGAACGGGAAGCGGCGAGAAAGCGCGCGTATCGGCAGGCAGACCCCGATGCAGTGAGAGCTCGTGAGGCGTCTGCAAAACGCATCAGGCGAGCTCAGCCCCAAGGTGCCGACGCGCGGTTTAAGCGAGACTTTCTAGACGTTACGTTCGGACACAGATGTAGTGGGTGAACTTTCACTGAAGAGTCACGGTTTTACCGATGATTTCCCCTCAGGAGCTTCGCCCACTCATCATCATTCACCCTGTGGATATGCTGTGAATTTTTTTTTTGAAAGCGTTCGATAAAGTTAATCATCAACTTCTCCTACCGAAATTACGTAATTTCAAAATTGATCCCTAATTCTTACAATGGATAGAAGTACTTCTTTCTAACCGAACTCAGTTTGTGTCTACCAACCAAACTAACTCCCCTGAGGTAACTGTGCGCCCAGATGTATTTCAGGGCTCTATTCTAGGACCCTTACTTTTTCTGATATACATTAAAAAATTGCCTATTATTATTTTTTTCCATTTGCCTCTTTGCTGATGAGTGTGTGGTTTATCGTAACATTACTAGTTGCTCTGACGTTTAATGCCTACAATTTGACGTTAATAATATTTCTACTTGGTGTAAACTCTGGCATATGGACCTCAACATAACTAAATCTAAACTGATGGGTACCCCGTAATCCATTAATTTGTCATGTTTATTTTCTTAACAGTACCCCATTAAAGTCAGCAGTCGAGTATAAATACCTTGGTGTGTACATAACTAACAATTTCTCCTGGTGCCGACATATTGATTTTATAACATCTAATGGTAATGGCATGCTTAAATACTTTAGTGAAATTTTTCCTCAGCACCTTCTTCTCTAAAAAAAAACAGTTATATCTTAGTTACGTGCGCCCTATACTAGAGTATGCTTCGTCAACATGGGATCCTGGATATACTAAACTAGCTAATGAACTTGAAGCTGAACAAAACCGTTCTGTGAGATTCATACTTTTTAACTACCATCGTATGGCCAGTGTAACCTTTATGAAATCCAGTCTGAACCTAACTCATCTCGCTACACGTAGAAATTGTCCAGTATATGCCTATTTTAGTAGGTATTTACGGTATTTATGTTGAGGTGTTTTTGTTTCCTGCGCTTGGGGGTGGTAGCCAGCGCCCGGGGGTTAAAAAGAAGGTCCCCATCACCCCGAGTAGTCGGAGTGGCGCTAGCTACAACCCCCTAGCGCAGGAAACAAAAACACCTGAACATAAATACCCCAGAAAGTGGAGGCTAAAGTAGCCCCGCCGGTAGCGTAGTGGTCATCGCACAAGACCGGTATTCTGGAGGTCGTGGGTTCGGATCCCACCTGGCGGGCATTTTTTCTCCACTTTCTTATTTTCCAAACTCTTTATCTTGAGCCTCTACATCCTCCCCTTTGCTTTCCGAGGTATTCTTGACTGCCAATTCTTATTTCTGCTATATATATATATATATATATATATATATATATATAGTTAAGAGAAAAGG
>NW_027526445.1:9374599-9632945 GCF_048455015.1 Haemaphysalis longicornis
GCGACAGAACGGGGCCTTCCTCAACCATGAATTCCCGAAAGAGCCACTGAAAGTTCCCCTCGCTACAATTCTCCGAAACACTAAAGGGACGTGCACAAACGTCTGTTGACGTACGCCACATATGTGCCTTTCCATGTCACTGAGCAGTTGTGTTTTAATAAGGAGGCAAATGTGGGGCCTGTGGGTGGATCATTTAGGTCATTTTGCTGAAGGCCATAACCTATAGTAAGTGCCGACAATGAATAATTAGGGTTTTTTTATTGAAGGATGAACTATTGAATTTGTTACAAATATGTACGCGGAATTGGGTCAACGTCTCTTATTTCTTGAATACATTTTGATGAGTTATTAGCACGTTCTTTGTCTACTAGAGGCGAGGTTGAATCAGAATTATAATTCTGCTCTATACTCCAAACGGGAGTACAATGTGTTTGTCGCTGACCATGACTGCTCGATGCATTTCTTCAAATGTAGGCGTGATGTCCTAACCGGCATAAAAAAAGTTCTGCCAACAATACGGTAAAGCAATCTGAAACCATATGCAGTGAGCCTGTGGGTTGAAGTAAACATGACAGGTAGCACAAAAGTTTTCCCTGGTAAGTTTACCTACGCCTCAAAATATTGTCTGTCCGACAAAATTGGCCCCGGATCTTCTCCTTCCGTTGCAAATGTCGATTCAAAACGATAGTCGTTGGCGCCCCTGGCAACTGAATGCATCCGTGTTCCTTCACGATGACATCTTATGCTACTCCTCTCCCATCTCGTTCCTTCCAAGATAACACGCTAGAGGTCTGGTCAAGTCAATTTAAATATAGCGATTTCAACTAGTCCAAGTCGGGTGCCTCGGTGCTGACGTGCGGAGCCCCGGGTGAATCGAGGCACCGTACGGCAACGTTTATAGAACCACTTTTCCCTACTCCACGAGCGTGCCAAGCGGAACGCAAACCCAATCTAGTGGAACTTTTCGTTGCTGTTGCCGTTTGAGTTTCAGAATTCCGCCAGGTAGGGCGCGAAACAGCAGGCGGCGTTTTCTACTGTTGATGCAGTATTTCATTTGCTATCGCAAAGAGCAAGCGTCCGTAGACTTTGAATCAAGGAATACCGCAAATATAACTAATGTATTGATTTCGGCCTTATATTTGAGTAATGTAATTTTATACTCAACATCGCTAACAGTGTGCTGTCAACAGTTAAACGGACGAAGTATGCTTTCAACTTATGATAAAGTTGTGAAAACATCATTAGCAACGCTTGTGGAAAATGTTTTAAGATTCGAGAAAAAAAATTCTAGATGTTTTGCAAAACAGTACTAAATAAAAACATTGTCTCGAAAATACATTCCCGAATTAATATAAACAATTTATCTTCACCATAGGAAAAAGAACTGGGTTTTCTAAATTTCGTTTTTTTTTTCAAGTAGAGTGGCTTTTGGTAACTGTAACTGTCGCGTGGTAAGGAAGCCGTATTATTGCCGTCACCCGATGGCCGCTGACTTTGTTTGTTGAGCAGTTGCTAAGTAAAGAAGTGGTGAATTACAGTCGTTATAAAAGCTTCGTGCTCAACCACCACAGCAGCACGAACTAGATTTGCCTCACACGCTTAAAATTGCTAAAAGCATGGAGGAAAGGAAAGCGAAAATGACAAAGAGCAGAAGATTGTTTCACTGGTCAGGAGTCAGTTTTGTGTACTTCCAAAACACCCCAATATTTTGTGATGTTCTCGTCTCCCTTAGTTGTTAAACACTTCATCCATGTCTGCCTTGTCGTAAGTACAAATGTATTGAACAATGCTTGTGGTAATATCTTTCAACAGCTTTACGAATATATTTCACATACACACGCACACATACAGACCCACACACACACGCACACACACACACACACACACACACACATATATATATATATATATATATATATATATATATATATAGTCGTGAAGTTGAGTTTTAGTTGCTGCAGAAATACGCACAAAGTAGAAGTACGCTCTTCGGAGACTTTATTTCCAACGTTTCGACCTGAGGCAGGTGTTCCTCAGGAAGACCTATATATATATATATATATGTATATATATATATATATATAGCGAATCAGAAAATGGGAAATGAGGGGCTCCGTGAAATAAGACAGAAAATAAGGGTCGTGGGTTCGGATCCCACCCGGCGGGCATTTTTTCACCACTTTCTTTTCAACTCAAAAAATTCTTCACCTCTTTCTGTGACCCACCACAACCTCCCCTTTGCTTTCCGAGGTTTTCTTGACTGCCAACCCTTATTTTCTGTCTATATATATATATATATATATATATCTGTAGCGAATCAGAATAGGAAATGAGGGGCTCGTTGAAAATAACACAGAAATAAGGGTTGGCAGTCGAGAAAACCTCGGAAAGCAAAGGGGAGGATGTGGTAGATCATTGAAACAGATTAAGAATTTGGAAAGAAAGAAAGAAAGTGAAGAAAAAATGCCCGCCAGGTGGGATGAAAAAATGAAGAAAAAATGCCCACCTGGCGGGCATTTTTTCTTCACTTTCTTTCTTTCTTTCCAAATTCTTAATCTGTTTCAATGATCTACCACATCCTCCCCTTTGCTTTCCGAGGTTTTCTCGACTGCCAACCCTTATTTCTGTGTTATATATATATATCTATATATATATATATATATATATATATATATATCTATATATATATATATATATAGATATATATATAGTATAAGTAAAGAGTCGGATACACAGCAAGAACATTAACAAAGAAGGTTTACTTACGTAGCGGCAATGAAACTTGCCTTCATCAGAGTAAAGTTACATGATTTTGCTGTCGCAAACATTTCGAAGACATTTCTTATATAGATTTGCAGAAAACTGTTAGAAGGAGCCGAAAATGTTCCGGAAATGGAGAGTATGCATACAGTCGCGCTACGCCTATGTTACAACAACAACAAACCAAAAGGAAAAAAAGGGGGGGGTGGGATCGAGGGAGAGAAAGGGTTCGTGTTAACAAAGAAGCGTTCAAGGTTGCACCATGACGGGCCAACGAATGCCGCGTGCGACAATGCGATAAACCGCGGTTTCAAAAGAAAGGGAAAAGTATATAGTAAGGTATACAGTGGCTGGGGAGACTGGTTGGGGCGGAAGCGAAGATGGGTGTGCCGCCCGCGGATGAAGAGAATAGATAAGGGGCACAGAAGAGCATTTCACAGAAGCTAGCAACTGAACAGGAAATAGGTAGGGTCACAAAAGGCCAAACATGAATAGATCCCAAAGAGGTAAATATTCTTAAGTGGTGGTGGGAACGAGGCCTGCTTCCCCAGGACAAATGGCATTGTTGAGCCGCATTAGGCTAATAAAGCTGCTGTATTAGGAGAGTTTCTGTTGATTCTGATGGGAAACTCAAGGGTAGGAGTAATGAACACAGTTATAAAAATTATGAAGCCGCCAATTTTAATCGAGGAACAAGCACGTTAGTTTTCCGTAACTTTCATTAATCCCAAATGTGGCTGACCCAAACTTATAAATGAGATAAGATTCCCGAACCTCGCGGTCGTGGTGCGTTTTGAAGGCGGATTCTAAAATCGTTGCTTTAAGATGTTCAAATGCATGCCCGGGACTGTTCGCATGTCTTGACAGGGGCAAATAAGGGCAGCTTTTTGCATGAGAGTGGTGATTATTGAACCCTATTCGGAAGGGCGTTTCAGTTTGGCCGAAATATTGTTGCCTACAAACAGTGCACTCTAGAAGTTATACGACATTAGCGGAGTCACAGTTAAAGTTACCTTTTATATTTACGTAGTAGTCTGAAGCCGTGCTGGTGGCGCGCTGTGTAGTGGTCATGTGTGGGCATACTTTATATCGGGGTTTATTGCAGGGCATGCAGCCAGCAGTTGCCGGTCGGTTGATACGAGAGTTAGTAAGAAAGTCACCTAAATTCTTATTACGCCGGTAGACAACGCGTGGTGGT
Source organism: Haemaphysalis longicornis (assembly GCF_048455015.1). Taxonomy (NCBI): domain Eukaryota; kingdom Metazoa; phylum Arthropoda; class Arachnida; order Ixodida; family Ixodidae; genus Haemaphysalis; species Haemaphysalis longicornis. The sequence continues at coordinate 9,378,558 of NW_027526445.1, forward strand.
TCGGGGAATATGCTTTTTAAGCGGTCGCTTTGGATTAGGATATTGTGATGTTTTTTTAGCACGGTTGACACTCTTGGAGCGGAGGATAAGTGGATTAAAACTAAGTTAGTTTCCGGGTTCCCTTTCGGGGCTTTTTTCTTGCAGATTACGTTACGGTCTAATTGGTTGGCGTGCACAATAGTGTCGTCGATAACTTTTTCCGGGTATTTTTTATTCAGGAGGGCGGTTTTGAGTTCTCGACAGTTTGAGCCAAAGTCGGCTTGGTTTGAGCAAATTCTCCTAAATCGATGGGCTTGGCTGTAAGGTATTGCTGTCTTGCAGTGTCTGACATGGCTACTTCGGAAGTGAAAATACTGCCGCGTGTCTGTCGGTTTTCTATACAGTTTAGTTTAAAGCCGACCATGGAAGGTAGTAACGGTGACGTCCATAAAGTTTACAATGTGTTCCCAAGAGGAATGAGCAAGGGAAATACTAGGATGGGCTAGGTTAAATGCCTCAATGAAGGTGAGGAGCTCCGCCTAACCGTGTTGCCAGATCATGAATATGTCATCAATATACCTTTTATAGTACATTGGCTTTAAATTTTGGTTGTCAAGAAAGTTTGATTCGAGGTGAGCCATAAAGATATTGGCGTAGTTAGGTCCGATTCGAGTTCCCATTGACGTTCCGCTGACTTGCATTTAATGAACTCCGTCGAACTCAAAATTTTTAAGTTCCAGAATAAGTCTAAGGAAGGTTTGGAGAGCAGAAGAATCGATAGGTTTGTCGCACGATCACTGCTCATACGCAAGGGATACAGCGGCGATGCCATCTTCATGGGGGATGTTAGTATACAGTGACGCAACATCGAGGGTGACTAGGCAGTTATCGGGAATTTCAGTTTTTGAGATGTCTGGGAGAAAGTCATTGGTATCCTTAATGAAGGAGGGAAAGCTGGACGGATGTCGCGAATGAGTTTATCCACATAGCGCGAGAGATTTTCGGTAGCAGTGCCAATGCCAGAAACAATGGGGGCATCTTTGGGAGAACATTGAATTTACCGGATACTGGGCTTAAGGGGATCAGACAACGAGCTGTGGTTTCATTTATTTCATTTATTCGACTCCACCTTGGCGATTTCCCCTAAAATCTGGTCGATTAACACCTGTCCTTCACTTCGAGTTGTTGATCAATTCGCTTTCGCGCTACTAACGACTAGCCTCTTGGTTAGCTCAGTTGGTAGAGCGACTGCTCCGGTTAAGCAGTGGTCCCGGGTTCGAATCCTGGACCAGGACGAATTTTTCTTCAACTGCGAAGTTTCTGAGAAAGCTGTATAGCTTTCCTTTGTAGCCGTATGGCTGCATTTAGGTGGATGTCAAACTTTCCTTCACAGGTTTCATTTATTGTTTTATTTTTAACAAGCTCAGCAAGTTTATCTTTAACAATTTGCTTATATTCTTGAGTGGGATCATTTGGTAGTGCTTTATAGAATGTCGATACTGATAGTTGCTTATTGGCCTGGTTAACACAGTCGGTTTTGTCAAGGATTACGATTGCGCCTCCCTTGTCGGCAGATTTAATAATTATGTCGGGACAGCTTGCGAGTTCCTCTAGGGCTTTTTTTTTCGTTGGTAGTCATGTTGGGGTGGAAAGAAATTTGTGTTTGGTATGCTTTTCGCACATCGCGTTGTACAGCTTTGATGTACATGTTGAGGCAACTATCACGCTGTGTGGCAGGGGTCCAGTGCTTATAGCTGGGTAGGGTTCTGCGGGCTTCTTCCGTCGCGGGGTCATCGTAGAAGTATTCTCGTACCCTCATGTTTCTGGCGAAGTTATCTAAGTCCTTCAAAAGTTGAAATGCATCAAAACCACCAGTAGCCGGGCAAAAGTTTAGGCCCTTTGACAAGACGTTCATCTGATCTTGGGAGAGGGTTATACTTGAAAGGTTCATTACATTCCCGGTAAGGTTTTCTTTTGTGACGGCAGGCGAGGGAAAATTATTACTACAGGTGTTTAACTGAACTGTTTGGGGTGCAGTAGTCGAAGCATTTATTACAGTCGCAGTGACATCACATCCTGTGTCGAGATTTTGGGGCGGAAGCCATTCATGGTGTGTGGGTATAAAGAATTTTTTTCCATGTAAACGATGATCCTGTTTAGGATGACATGCTCCAGGAGTTTTCCTACACAAGAGGTGAGGGATATCCGAAGAAAGTTTTCAATTTGGAGCTTTTTTCCGGGTTTCGGGATGGTGCTTACGTTGGCCGTTTTCCATTGAGTGGGAATGTGGCCCGCGTTCCAGTTGCGGAGTATCTTGTTTGTTATGCCGTCCGGCCCCGACGCAGAGCCAATCTGGAGGGCCACAACGGCATCCCGTACCTTGCTTAAGGTGATGGTACTGTAGAGGATGGCGTTATCACTGCCCGAGTAAGGGGGGAGCGTTTAGGTAGCCGAAGGGGCAATGTAGAGTTCCTGAAGGGCCTGGAGAAGCTGTTTGTTGGTTCCGTTAAATTTGTGGAGGACAATATTTAGATTACTTACTTTTGTCAGGGTCTATTAGACAACGCATGATCCGCCATGTCTTAGCCATCCCGATCTCTTTCTCCATGCGATCACAAGCCGCGTGCCAATTTTGTCGCAAGAGTTGCCGAGTATAGTCTTTGGTTTCCCTGTCAAGTCGGGCAAGCCGACAACGCAGGTTGCGATTTAGTTTATATTAGCTGAGTCGATGTCGTAGACTGTTCTTGGCCTCCAACATGTGAAGAAGCCGTGCGTCAGCTTGATACAGGCGTGCCTCTGCGGGTATACTTTTGGTAACTGTGTCAGCATCTCGACGTAGTTGCTCAGCCCATTCCTCAATATCAGCTATCTCTGCCGCTCCCGAGTCGAATTTTGAGTCAGAGTGGAAAGCTCGTTCTGCTGCACGAATTTTTCGAAACGCGTCCCAGTCGACTAGTCGAAGCGTTTTTCCAAATTTATGCGTAACGCCTCCGAAAACACTTGTGATGGCTAATATGTAATGGTCGCTACTAAGATTTTCTTGCGTGTTAAGCAACGTGGCCTCTCTGCTGCCGGTAATGTCCATCGCGCTTGCACAGGTAGGCTCAGGCAATTCTCCGGCCACTGGGTCGGCGCTGCAGGTGGCTTGGGGGTGCGGGTCTGCGGTAGTAGGGGCGTGGGTGGAATTAGTTTGGGCAGGACTGCCTTTGAGTTGAGCTAGCTTTGCGTTGAGCGCTCGGTTCTACAAGGTGGAGTAAAATATTTTGCGAACACATAATACGCTGACTCTTGGATGTACGAAAAGAGCGGCAGCAATTGTCGTTCTTGAGTGCTGTGGTTTTATTTGTGACTGCATGACCCTCCGACATACAGACGCCAAGAAAGGGAAGTTGGGGGCGTTGTCTTGGAAATCCGACTAGCGGAAGCATTAAATTGTAGGGAAGAATCATTAGAGACTAAAGAGCATAAACTTTGTTCTGTAGACATAATATGTCTACTATTCTGTAAGATACCCTCATCCCTACTGAAGGAAGTCAACGACGTCCCTACGAAATGAGGCATAAAAGTTTGTAGAGATGGCGGTATTTACCTTGAGGTACGCGAAAACACACACAGCGCTCCTTGCGACGAAGACTACTGCACTCCCCTTCCCGTAAACAGTTATGATCGTCTTGTAATCTGAAGCCATGAACACGATCTTCCACTGAGCTAAATACGGTCTCAATGCTGAATTCCAAACGCTGTGGTATATTTATTATTTATTAAAAAATACACGCTTGAGAGCCCAGGCAGGAGAAACAACAAGTATTTACAATTTATTGTGGGTGAAGATGTGGCGTTGGAGAATATGATAATATTAATAATATTTATCACTCTATCTATGCTCACTGCAGCGGAGAGACCACATATCTCCCATTCTCCCGGTCCTGTACTAACTCCGACCGATTTATCACCGCAATCTTCCTGATCTCATCTGCCCATATAACATTCTGCCACCAACTGCCATGCTTACCTTCTCTAGGGATCCACTCTTTTACCCGTAATGTGCAACGGCTTTCTTGCCTTCGCATTACATGCCCTGCACACACATGCCCTGCACACACACTAATTTGTCCTTCACACTCGCTTTTTCACTGACCCACTCGGCTCTCTTCTTTTCTCTTAATGCTACACCTATCACCTTCCGTACCAGTGCTCTCGGAGCCGTCCTCAATTGGGGTAAACATTTTTAGCGAGCCTCCAAGTTTCTGGCCGGTAGGTGAGTACCGGTAAGATGCAGCTCTCATGCACTTTCTTCTTCAGGTACAGTGGTAGGCTGCCGTACATTATCTGAGAATGCCTGCAGAATGTACTCCCCTCGATTCTTATCCCCCTAATTATCTCTGCCTCACAGCTGGAATCCGGGGTCGCCACTTGGCGTAAGTAGATATATTCGCTTACCACTTCCACTTCCTCGGCACCTATCGCATAATAATGCATAATGAATTAACTTAAAAATCTGCCGGATTCCGGGAAACAGCCACTCTCTTGCACACAACCTAGGCATGCAACATCCGCAACCTAGGGGCATGCTCAGGGGCGCGCAACTCGAACATTTCATAGACCACCTCTATTTAAACATGGAAGGCAGCTTTGACAAGCGCATTGTCTCAAGACCTGCGCTAGCTTATTTGGAGTGAAAGTGAAGAAGCTGCTGCATTTATGGCCATAGATTCAAGTTGCACCTTTCGACTCTCTCACATCTGTTTATCGTGATTTCCAAGATTCCCTGTATTTCTTCCGCAACAAAGATCTTCTCTGTCTCCGAGAAAAAGCATTAACTTCCCTCCCGGCTCAGACATTCCAGAATACACACTTTGAAACACTGATATTTCCACGCTCATGCTCAAACTGACCAACACCCTGCGGCCGCAACCTTTCGTGTTCACGTATTAACCCAGCAAACCAGACAGAGATAGCCCCAGCCTGTCCTCGGCCTTGGCAGTTAAACACCCTTGCTCCTAGTCCTTCTCTTTTCGCGTACCGTCAGTGCACGTGAAGCATAAATGTTACGATACCGCATCGTACATCTTAAAGCGCAAAGCTGGATTTGATCTGCAAATTTTTATTGCATAAGACTTCGCCCTGGACAAATACGTCGAAAAATTTTTCAAAAAATGTTTCATGTTTGGTTTTCTTGTTAGCAATTCAACCCTAAAGATAAAAGTAAAGAAAAGTGCTACTAGTCTGCAATAACGTGTTTTGTGGGTGTGGCTTAGGACTGCAGTTGCCGGACGTAATAATACGTTTGTAGGGCAAAACGGCATTTGGGTCAGAAGGCAGTTTTTAATATTCGCTGATAGATCTGTGTTCTTTTATAGCCATTTTAGTTGTATAAAGCTGACGTGAACTTTCACAACTTTCATCTGGACAAAACGCACTTAAAATAGAGACCTTGTATTCTGTTTTAAAAGGTGGTTTTGAAACTCGAATTGTATTAAAACGAAAAAGGTCGTAGTGGGACTAAGGCCGTCCTATTAATGAAGTAACGCATTTTCCCATAGAACGTTCGGTCCAACCAAAAGGTCAGATATGATCTCTGGACAGGGGACGCGTGGGTCAAACCTGCCTCTAATTATGACCAAACGGTTACTTGACGGTCGCACAAAGGAATTGTTCTAGACTAGACAATATGCGGATGCATCACAGAGAAGGACTATAACAGTAAACCTCTATGTTGTGAACCACCCATTGATATAGAGAAATGGTTGGCAGACACATTTACGTATAGTAAAAAACACGTCACCTGGGTTCGTTCTTCGTAATTGATTTGGGTACTTCATGTGTAACGATCATTTCAATTAGCTTTCAGCGAAGGTTTGACGCAATTTAAGCAAAAATTGGGATGCAGTTTTGATGTGAGTAAACGTTCGGTCTTCACTCAGCTTTTTTTATAAAGTGATGGTAAAGTTTTCAGTCCTGGCTGTTTTCCACCTTGATAATGAAAGATATGCCTCGGGTGTACATTCCGCGAACAATTCGTTGCTTTCGAAAAGATTTCGTATCTTGTTGCTTTCATACCTGTTTTCGTATTTATTTCAGTCTAACCAATGACTGAGCCACAGAGCGTTGACAGAAATCAGAGCACCAGAACGGAACGTACAACCCCTAGTTATAATTTTTATTTACGCATGTTAACACATTTAGAAAAATGTTTGTGTTGGATGTGTAGGCGTTTAATTCACCTGTGATCTTTGTTTAGCTTGTATAGTAAGACGTGTGTTTATTGCATATTAACAGCAGAGCTGTTTAAGCTGGAGTTAAAATGATAGCGTCAGCAAAATAAGCAAAAGATACACTCCCCTGGCGCAAGGTGCACGACCGTACCTTTGCGGGGTGGCTTGCCCACATAAAAGAAAGCGCAGGCTTTAAGCTCCGCCTCGTGAGGAGCTTGTGCTTGAGCTTGCGCCCCCTGCAGCCACTTCTCTACTGCCGCTGCCGTACAGCTGGAGTCCGTTGACTTGCCCACATGACATTTGTGGCCCGTTGATCTGGCGAACGAGAATTCAAGAAGGGAGGGGAGTGGGTCAGGAAACAAATGCGTGTTAAGGTCATATTAGTAGAAATTAAGAAGAAGAAATTGACGGGGGCAGGGCATGTATTGCGAAGGCCAGAAAACCCTTCGTCATTAAGGGTAAGAGAGTGGATCCGCAGCGGGTGGCAGAAAGTTAGATGGGCAGATGAGATGAAGAAGTTTACGGGGATAAATTGGTAGCAGTTATCACAGGAAAGGGGTTATTGGATATCAATGGGACAGGCATTTGCCCTGCAGTGGGCGTATATAGTCTGGTTATGATGATGATTATGATGAGCTGGTGAATTCTGGTACGGGCTCGTCGAGACAGGGAAGTACTCAGTGGTTCGGACAGAGCCGACGCAAGAGTGGTTATCTTTGGCTGCGGCGACGCCGTCTTGGCAGCCTCTCAGCACAGGGATGATATTCTTGGGATGTCGCTCGCCGTACGAAGAACGTTGGTAGACTTGTTCGTTGAGCTCCATGTATCCTACAATCTGCTGTGAGTCTAGGTAAACATCCAGGTAAACATCCAGCTGCGCAGTGTCTCCAGCACGAGCAGCACTAGTGCAAGCTGTGCGAATCTTGACTACTTATTAAAATCCGGACCTTAAAAGTAACCCGGCATCAAAAAAGTTTGCACTCCGAGATATTTCCAATCTAATGGTTTCTAGAGCGGTTTACTGTGGCTAACAGTTCTTCTCCAATTGCCTGCTTTAGTTCTGAGAATGTTGTGTCCACGATAGCTAATTTTACAGTAAATTAGAGAAGCTGCCAAGGTCCACTGTATTTTATTACCAAAAAACTTATGTAATCCCAATTCTTCCTGATTTCGACTTTGCGCGAATGTGTAGTGCCCCGCTTCTTACATACCCCCTATAGCAACCGTGCTCGTCAAAAAGATCAACATCTTACAACTGTGCTGTGTATTTGACTTGTCTTTAAAGCAATCTAAAAGGGAATCTGTTCCCCCGAGGAAAATAACCGCTTTCTTCAGGTACTTTTTTAAAAACGTCCATTTTATGGGTTATCTACGCAGTCCATCGGCAGGGGGAGCCCATGAAATCTTTTATGGTCAAGGCACACAACAAAGGTGTGTGCAAACGTGCCTAGAACACTCTAAAATGTCGGAACCTGCCAAGCGCCCTAGAAACGTTTGTATAGACCGAACATGCACCTGTTCGGATATGTTTAAAATTAGCCTCCGGCATTGGGTCTATATTGCAAAAATATGTAACTGGGCTGAAGCTGAGCAGCAGAATGCATCACGGCTCTTTTTGCGCACTTGTGGTTTTTCTTTATCATGTCAAAAGAACGCGCAATTTTTTACAGCTATTGCAAACATGACACACGCTGTGCGCCAAGTTTTTAGCGGGTGCCTTAATCTATCTTCGCCTTTGACATTCCCTGTCAAAGTTGAATTACCCAAGCCCAATCGGTGAATCAATCAATGAGGGATAGCATGCACCTTTCAACAAGCACAGTCGATTCTGTGAAAGTGCCTTGTTTTATTGTCTTATGAATAAGGTAGGTGGATAGTTGCCAGAAATAATTGGCAGGTAATTTTCTGCACCAAGTATTGGTATAGTTAGTTACATTTACAATTCAAATTCGTGTTGGTTTCGCCTTGCTACCGCATTAAGTTTTGCTGACTGTTTTGTTTTACGCACATGTGCAGCCTTTGTTAACACGTATACTGCAATTTTAATTATATGTCCCCGGTTTTCTTACACGCTAAGGATGTTATAGCGAAGCTTAAAATAGTTATAGTGGAAATGCTAATGCGGTGCGCGGTGTACGCCGAAAATCGTGCGCCGCATACTCTTTTAAAGCACAAATTTTTAAAGCACAAAAACCTGGTAGGATATTAGTTACAGGAAAGATGAGAAATATGCTTGGTTAAAAGGTGACACTGCTACATTCCTTCATCTACTGATACTGACAAGCGGAAACTACACAATAATGAAAAAAAAAGCGTGGAGCAGCTAGCAGAAATGTTGCAAGGTTTCCGAAGTGACAGAGCGGGGCCTCCTTCTCCCTTGAATTCCCGAACGAGCTGCTGAAAGTTTTCCTAGCAACAATTCTCCGAAACGCTGAAGTGACGTGCACAAACGTCTGTCGAGGTACGCCACATATGTGTCTTTGCATGTCACTGAGCAGTTGTGTTTTAATCCGGAGGCAAATGTGCGGCCTCTGGGTGTATCATTTAGGCCATTTTGGTGTAAGCCATAACCTATAGTAAGTGCTGACAATGACAAATTAGGGGCTTTTTTTAAAGGAGGAACTGTTGAATATGTTACAAAAATGTACGCGGAACCGGGACAACGTCTCAAATTTCTTGAATACGTTTTGACGGATGAATATGACGTTCTTTACTAGAGACGTTCTCTACTGGAGACGTGGTTCAATAACAAATATAATTCTGGTGAATACTCCAACCGGGAGTACAATGTGTTTAGCTCTGATCGTGACTGTTGCATGCATTTCTTCAAATGTATGCGTGATGTCGTAATCGGCTCAAAAAATGTGCTGCCAACAACACGTCAAAGCAATTTGAAACCATATGCAGCGAGCCTGTGGGTGGAAGTAAACATGACAGGTAGCAGAAAAGCTTTCCTTGGTAACTACGCTCCAAAATATTCTCTGTCTACAAAATTGGCCGCGGATCTTCTCCTTCCGTTACAAATGTCGATTCAAGATTGTCAGGTGAACGGACGGTGGCGTGGTCTTAACCAGCTCGGAGCAATGAACCTGGTGAAGCCGTTGACGTGTTTACCAACATACATTTAATGCACACACAAAGAAAAACCCTCAGGCAAAGCACTCAATATTTAAACTACACACCCGATAAACAATCAAACCTCAAACTAAATATCACAAATACAGTTCAAAGCAAAACACCAAAAGATTCTACAGTAAGGTCCTACACCATTATCTCAAATACACTCATTCTATCACCTTCAAGGTTATCTGTCTACACCTACAACTATGTCCCTATAACGGACTGGCCTACCACGGTCGTCGGCGCTGACGTGTCGCACCCTTGCGTGGCCGCGACTCGGTGGTAGCCGTCGTCGTCTCGCTTCGTCGGTGCCGGCGTGCGATGCGCGCGGTCACTCCTTGGATGGCGTGGGCTCCGCGCGTCCTCACGTCTTTCCTCTGTGGCTACCCCCTGGTATCCGCTCTCGCTGGAGGTCCTTGATGCCGGCGTTCGATGCGCGCGGTCATCCCTTCGGCGGCGTGCTCCCTCGGTGGCTACCCCCTGGTAGCCGCTGCCGCTGGAGGTCTCAGGTAGGCTTGGCACGAACGTCGCCTTTCGGGGCCGTCGAGACGAACGTCGATGGAGCGTGGACGCTGGCCGCTGGTGCCACGAAGACACAGGTTCGTGGTGCACCTAGGATGACGGTGCCGATGCGAAGTCGGCCCGCTCCCGCCCAGGCTCGGATGGCGTGGTCGATGGCCTGGCCGCGTCCCCCTGGCTCGTTCGTTGAAGCGCACGTGCTCCGGCCGCCTCCTGGTTGTCTTCTGTTTCTTGCCTCCCCCTTCTCTTAGTGCGCCCCGCTTTTATTCCCTCTGGGCTCTTCCGTGGCGCACTCCCATTGGCTTCTCGTCTCTGCTATCTAGTTATATGGCCATCTCGCCACTTGTCCCCTGCGTGGACTCCCCTGATTGGCCGAACAGTGTGCTGCCACCTTTTCCCAGGATTCCTTGGTGCGTCGGCGCTGGCGCTTGCTGATTGGTGCGCTCCTGGCGCGCACTTCAAAATTCTCGTTCCTTTGTTCTTTGCTTCACGTTTTTTCGGGGGTTTTGATGCGTCCCCCTCTCAGGGGGTACCCTGACACATGACAATTACCCCCCGCTTTAAGAGTTTTTTTTCTAAAAAAACTGCTTCATGTTGTCCACCTAGGTCCTCTTGTTCCACAATTCTTGCTCACTTCTCATGAGTCCACTGTTCACAACCACTGCTCACTTCTTTCTACGGACTTTTAACTTCATACTTCACCTCACCACTTGTTTCACCCTTGTCTCTCGTGTACCGAACACGCACACTTGGTTAACACCATGTTCCCGTTCTATCACCAATGCCCCACTTTCTTAAACACCAATATACTCAAACGAACTCCTCTAGAACATCCCTGCAACCAAACACTTCAGTGAACTCTTATTGGACAACACTCTATCAAGCTGCCCAAACTAACGTTTTTCCTCCTCCGTCTCCTCAACCGCACTTTGCAACTTCTTGCATATTTACACTTGATGCACATACACCAAAATACTCATGCACTTTGCTCTAACATCACCAAAATCGAACACTCCAATTAATCTCAAGCTAGCAAACACTCATTATATATATACACTTCTAACCGACCTCATTTCCATGTACACGTCATACCCCTACAACGACTTTTCATCCGCATGATACTACAACATTTGTGCTTTACCTTAATACACAACCTATTTCTCAAATACAAACTTCGTCCCTCGCTCATTTATATCTCTATTACATACCTCTACACCATGCTTGAGTTTTCACTATACTACAACATGTATGCCCTACCCCAACACCCAACTTATACCTCACCGTAATAGGCCATATTCCTTTCCACGTCAATTCCGTGCTTTCCATCAGGTTCGTTGGCCTATGGCTTCATCTTCACCTTCTTCCGCCTCAACCACTCAGCACCCTTAACACCACTGTTGTCTTTGTTCGAACCACCATCAATCTTCACTTGTCTTTCCGACCTATGACCCGAGCCGTGTATCCCTTCCCTGCCTATTGCCCCCTTTCTCTGCATTTTGCGATACTCGCACGGGCTCTCTGAATTTGCCTTATTTAGCCTTCTGTGCTTGCGCTCTCCTCTGAAGTTAGCACCTCGGCTACTCCCAGAGAACTCAATGCCTAGCTCGTGGCCCACACGACCTTGGCTTGGGAGCTTATCACAAAACCATCCGTTTCTATTAGGGGTGTTAGCCCGTCTGCACATCAACTTGGTAGCTCGCGCTAACTCGGCTAACTTCCCAACCACCCTAGCTCTTTTTGCACACCTTCGCTCATGCCCGCCAACCTTCCTAAGAGCTGAGCTCTTTTCCCTCATTCGGTTCACATGCCTGTACAAAAGTGCACGCTTTTTCTCCCGTTCCTGGGTTTCAGCTACGTTACTCGGAGCTACCAACTGTTTTTCGCATTGAACCAGCCCCTGTCCTGCATCGCTGTCACAATGCTCTAAGTCCGGATCTTCATCGACAGCAAAGATCTCGGTCTGAGGGCGCTGTCCTGGCAGGTCTGAAATCCCAGTAGTTGGCTGCGCATTGGTGGCCGCATTCACGATCTCAGACGCTAAGCTGCCCGCTTCACTCTCTGAAAACTTTGCGCTAGCCTTTTCGGGGATGCGGCCACTCTCCCTAACCGTAGGCAATTCTAACGGAACAGGATTCCAGCCTTCTGGCCGGATGCAATTCCTACCCGTGCACGGAGCGGCAGCCACATCGGTCTCAATAATTAATCTTTGGGCGACCGGGACACCCCCTAATTTCTCAGAGCTACTAGGCGGCACCAAGCTGTCCTCGCCTCCCGCGTTCGCCGCAACCTCATCTTCACCGACTCGGCCTGCGGTTGAGCAACGCCTGGCTATTTCACTGTGTCGCGCTTCGAACGCTTCTTTTTCCTCAGCGGGCTGTCCAAACAAACAACTGTTTTCTTTGCGTTCCTTTTCATTTGCGGCCTCATGAAGATCTGCGACCTGCGTTCTAACTGTCTCACGTGCCTGATCTCGGTCGGCGTACAGCGCGCCGTCGGTCTCACGTGCGGCACGCTCATCGCTCTCTTTGCGTCTTTCCTCCTGGGCGCTCTGTCGCGCGAGCTCCTTTTCTTTTTCTAATATTTTGCTTTCAGCATCATCGCCGTGCGCTAGGCACGTGCCCTGACTTTCACGTGCGGCGGGTTCAACGCTTCCTCCTTGTTTGTAGAAACTATCTTCCCCGAACCGCCGCTTCGATTCTTTTAGTGCTACCTTCTTTCGCAGTTCTTCTATCCATGCGTAAAATTTCTCATGCAGTTCTTCTACCTCTGCATCAAATTTCTCATGCACTTTGCGGCTCTCTTCATCTAACAATTCGAAAAACTGCGTTTTGTTCAAACCTCGCGATTGAACTAGCGTCAACAGCCTTTCCAAATCCATTCTCCAAGCTGGTTAGACACGTGACTGGGCCCGATGGAAATACCCTGAGTAAGGATAAATCAATCCTGGCAGGCTCGCCAATTATTTGTCATGTGAACGGATGGTGGGGTGGTCTTAACCAGCTCGGAGCAATGAACCCGGGGAAGCCGTTGACGTGTTTAACAACATACATTTAATGCACACACAAAGAAAAACCCTCAGGCAAAGCACTGAATATTTAAACTACACACCCGATAAACAATCAAACCTCAAACTAAATATCACAAATACAGTTCAAAGCAAAACACCAAAAGATTCTACAGTAAGGTACTACACCATTATCTCAAATACACTCATTCTATCACCTTCAAGGTTATCTGTCTACACCTACAACTATGTCCCTATAATGGACTGGCCTACCACGGTCGTCGGCGCTGACGTGTCGCACTCTTGCGTGGCCGCGACTCAGTGGTAGCCGTCGTCGTCTCGCTTCGTAGGTGCCGGCGTGCGATGCGCGCGGTCACTCCTTGGACGTCTTTCCTCTGTGGCTACCCCCTTGGTAGCCGCTCTCGCTGGAGGTCCTTGATGCCGGCGTTCGACGCGCTCGGTCATCCCTTCGGCGGCGTGCTCCCTCGGTGGCTACCCCCTGGTAGCCGCTGCCGCTGTAGGTCTCAGGTAGGCTTGGCACGAACGTCGCCTTTCGGGGCCGTCGAGACGAACGTCGACGGAGCGTGGACGCTGGCCGCTGGTGCCCCGACCGATGCCGCTGGGCCACGAAGACACAGGTTCGTGGTGCACCTAGGATGACGGTGCCGATGCGAAGTCGGCCCGCTCCCGCCCAGGCTCGGATGGCGTGGTCGATGGCCTGGCCGCGTCCCCCTGGCTCGTTCGTTGAAGCGCACGTGCTCCGGCCGCCTCCTGGTTGTCTTCTGTTTCTTGCCTCCCCCTTCTCTTAGTGCGCCCCGCTTTTATTCCCTCTGGGCTCTCCCGTGGCGCACTCCCATTGGCTTCTCGCCTCTGCTATCTCCTTATATGGCCATCTCGCCACTTGTCCCCTGCGTGGCCTCCCCTGATTGGCCGATCAGTGCTGCCGTGTTTTCCCAGGATTCCTTGGTGCGTCGGCGCTGGCGCTTGCTGATTGGTGCGCTCCTGGCGCGCACTTCAAAATTCTCGTTCCTTTGTTCTTCTCGTTTTTTCGGGGGTTTTGATGCGTCCCCCTCTCAGGGGGTACCCTGACACATGACAAAGATGATAGTCGACTGGCGAACTAGTCAAGTGAATGCGTCCCTTTTCTTTCCCGGCACCTCTTATGCTGCTCATTTCCCGTCGCATTCCTTCCAAGATAACACGCTAGAGGTTTGCTCAAATCAATTTAAATTTACGATTTCAACTGGTCCAAGTCTGGTGCCTCGGTGCTGCTGTGCAGAGACGCGCATTAATCGAGGCGCCGTACTACAGCATTTATAGAACCACTTTTCCCTACTCCACAAGCGTTCCAAGCGGAACGGGAAACCAATCCAGTGGACCTTTTCGTTGCTGTTGCCGTTTGATTTTTAGAATTCCGCCAGGTAGCGCGCGCAACAGCAGGCGGCGTTTTGCACAGTTCATCTAGTATTTGCTATCGCAAAACGCTAGCGTCCATAGGCTTTGAATCAAGGATCACCACAAGAATAAATCACTATATGATTTCGGACTTGTCCGTAGGCTTTGAATCAAGGATCACAACAAGTAGAACTCACTATTAAGTGCGAATGCACTTTATAAGCGACCCTGAATTCCGGTGACCGCCGTCCGTCCACATAGCAAAAGCTGCGGGTGCGCGCGCTCCTCGTCTTCCTTGGCAACGGGGGGAGATGGGCGCGCGCTGCCTGGCCGCTGACATGGCACATACCCACGTGGGGGATTGGCCAGGAATCTCATCGTCTTCCTTGGCAACGGGGGGAGATGGGCGCGCGCTGCCTATCCGCTGACATGGCACATACCCACGTGGGGGATTGGCCAGGAATCGGGCGTGAGAGGGGCTAATGCTTCCGCTTAAAGGAGTACTGACACGAAATTTCAAAGCTGAGATCCGCTCTAGCAATCAAGTACAACGACAACACAAATGTGAATAAATGCATCTGTGAATAAATGCATCTTTCTGTGAATAAATGCATGGTCTGTGAATAAATGCATCTTTCTTTCTTTATAGTTGTGTGTGTGTGTGTGTGATCTCTCTTTCGCGAACATTACTGAACCGCGCAAATTCAACTCCTGCATTCGCAATTTCACATTCTTCCCCTCGGGGAAATTTTTTGATTTCGGTCTTGTATTTGGGTAATAAGGGTTAATATTAAGCGGAGAGGCTCCGGTCAACAGTTGAGTAGAAGATATGAAAGAATTTTACTTATGGCAAAGTTGTGAAGAAATCATTAACAAAACCTGCCAAAAACAATTAAGGAAATAAAAAAAACAATTTAAAACGTTTTTGAAAACAGTAACGAAACAATATAATTCGGCGTTGACGTACATTCCTAAATATAATATAAACAATATATCTAAGCAAACTGAATAAAAACTAAATTTTCTTAGATTCGTATTTGTAAGGTAAGCGGCTTTTAGGAACTGTAAATGTCGCGTGGCAAGGGAGCGGTAAAGTAGCCGTGAGCAGATTGCCACTGATGTTTTTGTTGTAGAGTTGCTGAGTAAAGCACTATACATCCGCTATAAAAGTTTTGTGCTAAGCTCTCTACAGCAGCACCAATTAGAGTTGCCTCAGGCGCTTTAAATTGTTAAAAGCATGGAGCAAATAAAGTAAAAATGACAAAGAGCAGAAGATTGTTTCACTGGTCAGGAAGCAGGAAGCAGTTTTGTGAGCTTCCAAAACACCCCAATATTTTATATGTTCTCGTCTCCCTTAGTGGTTAAACACTTCATCGATGCCTGCGTTGTCGTAAGTGGAAATGTATTCAACATTGCTTATAATAATATCTTGCAACAGATTTAACGAATATATTTCACATACAGTAATCCCTCGTTATAACAAAATCGCTTTACCCGAAATATCGCTTTATTCGAAATTTCTTCTGGTGCCAACCCAAACGCTTTAGGCCGCATTACTGGAAGCGCAAGAAAAGCTGAAACCGCTTATAGCGAAGTGGTGAGCGGAGGCGTCGCCTAGCGGCGGCGACCCAGCGGCGAGTCAGGCAGTCAATATGGCAAGTTGACAAGCTGCTGCTTCCCCGGAAATTTTCTCGAGCCAGTCATACTCGGTTTGCGCCATCCGATTTCAGGCAAACAGTCGAAATGCGTGTTAGGGTGATTAAATTTTGTTCCTAGACATTCGTCAATGGCGTGGACGTGACGGTGCGCGAACACCGACACTCGAAGCGTAGAATTAGAAGTGTCGTCGAGACCGGGAATCTCCCGAAACTCGTTTTGCGAATTTCACGGCTCCAAACCTTGCCGAAAAATTGCCCAGTAATTATGCAAAGCCGATAGTGCAAAACCAGTCAGTGTTCATGATTGTGCTGTGTACCCACAAATAGCGGGTAACCGTTTTTTTGGGCTCAGAAAACACAACCTCAGATTTTAGCTGTGGAATTTGCAGCGCTTTCTAGCGCGAATCTCTCGTAGCATTCCGGCAAGCCAAATACCCCCCCCCCCTTATATAAGTGGCCACTGCTTTCTCCTCCTCATTTGCTCTGAGGTCTGCGAGGCGTTCGGACGTCAGTCACTGCTTGGTCAAATTTTGAGGGGGGTTGCTCCCGCCCGGCGAGAACATGAAACTGCCTAAGCTCACTGCCTTTCTTGCACCCGAATAAAGTTGTGCTTTACTGAATACATTATGGTTTGATTGCGCGAAGCCGTGGCGTAATTAAACCTCAACTGGTTTACCTTTTCTCGGGAGGCCGTTTGGATCAAAATACCGCTTATAACAAATCTTTTCTCCATCCCGCTCATTTCGTTATAACGAGGGATTACGGTACATATATATCTATCTCTCTCTCTCTCTCTATATATATATATATATATATATATATATATATATATATATTTATATATATATATATTTAAAACGGCCTCATTCTTCTCTGACACAGTGCAGTGCTTGTTTTTTATTTCGCCATAGTTAGCGACCATATTCCACAAAATAATTATAGTGGTTAAGCCCTAGTTTATGGCACCTTTTCTTAGAGCACTTTCAAGTAAAGATTACGCAATTTGTTCGCAAGGTCAATCCAAAATTGGTGGTCTACTACCTTCCGACCAATACGGGGGCTTTTCTACAGATACCTAGTATATTTTCCTATTGAGCTGCTAATTCATTTCCCACATTGCCAACAGTTGATTGGGGCTGCAGACCTTAATCGAATCCCGCCTTCCTGTTGAGTAAACCTTATGGCCATTCATAATGAAGACGCTTTAATTTGTACTTTTACAGCGAGATTCTTTCCATTTTCAGTCTCAACTTCTCCTTGCAAAAGAAGTCATTCCTTGTCCGAAAATATTGTCTCTGGTAATCTAACCATCGAATACTAATCTGTTATGGATTCACAATACAAAGTTTGCCCTTTGGTAACACAAAGTGTTTGTGTCTTTTTTTAATTTTTAATTGCGCAGCAGTATACCTGTACTACCAAAGAACATGTTTGTTTCCGCGTCAGCAGAAAATCCAGGCTAAATGAAAGAAATTGCTGACAACGCCCCCCTCTGTTTTTTCGGTGCCGTTATTGCTGCGTTCGCTGACTCGGGTACGTGGACTCCGCCCCCTCGAAAGAAAGGTAGCGACAGCCAGAGTGTCTATGTGTAAATTCGGGTGACGTTGCATTGGTAATCATTGTGGGTGTTGCTTACAGCTGTACTGTGCAACCACCTTCACAACGCAGATTGGAACGATTTTTTTTTTGGGGGGGGGGGGGGGGGTGAGCAAAACATGAACACTTCGTGATGGGTGAGTATACAGCTTCGACGACACGGAGATTTTGACAATTAGCATATAAATACCACAACCCCGCTATCAGGTACTGCACGTAAATGTTTTAAAAACATTTTGCATTGATTGGGCGGGAGCTGTAGCTGGAAAGTTATCAGCATTTTAGCTAAAATTTGACTTCAATGGGCCGCTCTCGGCCCAGCAAAAGGGAAAGTTGTTTCGCCTTACGTAACAGGAACATTACGTAGGTGGAAAGCGCATCCCAACACCTCCTGTGATTACACTCCCTTGGCAGGTTTTGGCGCACAGGCTACTTCTCTTTTTTTAGACTAAAACGGATATTTATTTGCAGCTAAGGAGCAGGACTTCAAAATACCCCCATCGGTTCTTCCTGATGGGCTTTTCAAGTATAAGGTACCTTGTTGGCGCGGTGCACGGGGAGCCCTCTAATTCTCGGTATGCCCAGGTCGTCATAAACGGCACTCTGGTGTTCGCTAAACTAAACTCGGGTGCAGAAGTTTCCGTGGTACCCTCAACGTTTCCTGGATTGCCTACAAGGTTATACAAGTGCGACATACTCTTAACAGGACCCGCGAATGAGCCACTCCATGTTCTCGGAACGTTTGTTGCCAATATCCAGTATAAACATCGCACGGTCCGACAAACTGTGTACGTTGTCCCACCCTTACGCTCCATACATTTTGGTCTCCCAGCGCTTGAAGCTCTTGAGCTTATTAGGTACGCTGAATCGGTCAGTTGCGCGTCAGCCATCGAGGCTTCCTACCCGGAGCTTTTCAGTTCCCTGGGAGCTATGAAAGTAGAATACAATGGTCGACAGAAGCCGAACGCGATTCCCTTTGCAGTTTAGGTTGCGCGTCGCGTTGCCTTGCCCTTGAGGGACCGAGTAAAGCAGGAGCTCGAGCGTATGAAGCGGGATGATTTAATCCACAAAGTAGACGAGCCTACAGAATGGTGCGCGGGTATTAAGGCAGTACTCAAACCGTCTGGAGATGTACGTATTTGCGTTGACTTGGCGCAAATAAATAAACGTGTACTTCGCGAGCGCTATGTCTTGCTAACGGTAGAGGGTAGCCTCGGTCTGTTAAGTGGCGCATCTGTGTTTTCAAAGCTAGACGCTAACTCTGGTTTTTATGAGATCAAGTTGTCACCCGAAAGCCATTTGTAACTGCCTTAATAACGCCATTTTGGCGTTACTGTTTTCAGAGACTACCGCTTGGTATAACATCAGCACCTGAATTTTTTCAAAATAAAAGGATGCAGTTTATGGAAGGAATCCAAGGTGTGGTAAAGATGATGGATGATGTGCTCATTTATGGCTCTGACAAGCAGAGGTCGGCGAACACACTCATGAGTGCACTCACTCAGACTCATTTGGACTCAACCTCAGGCGTGAGTTTGAGTTTGAGTGAGCGCTAGGCAAGTGTGGCATGGTTCGTTTGAACTTGAGTGAGTTTGAGCCGAATGAGCCGGACTGGGTTTGAGTTCAATTGAGTTTGAGTACGCCTGAGACCCAGTGAATTCTGATTACATTTTGAGTTCCGAGTACATTTTGAATTTGAGTCCATTTTGAGGTCTGAGCACATTTTGAGTCCATGTTGAGTTCTGAGTGAATTTGAGTTGGATCCATTTTGAGTTTTAAATACATTTTGAAATTGAGTCCATTTTGAGTTATGAGTTCATTTTAAGTTCTGAATACATTTGAAGTTTGAGTACATTTTGAGTTTGAGTTCATATTGAGTTTTGAGTACATTTTGAGTTCTGAGTACATATGAGTTTTGAGTCCATTTTGAGTCTGAGTACATATAAATAGCCCAGGAGGCAGCTATGGTTGGCTGTTAAGTTTCATGCATCGCTGGGGGCACGGAATTCAGGTTACCTGCGGGTACGGCACCATTCGCGATCCGCATGATCGTTTGGGAGGGAGGGGGTGTCTTTTTTTTTTAGTTTCTTGTTGAATTTTCATGACCCTAAGCACTTACTGTATACCAAGTTTTCGCGGCTGGACGCGTGAGTAATAATTGACCGGTGAGGTCGTAAAAAAGTGTTCTTAACTTTTCCTCTCAATGGATCCGTTAAAAAGGTGGGAAAGGGTGGTAAGAAAGCACACGGTGGTGCTTGCTTGCTGGTTGTTCGCCTGCTACTGTTGACGGCTCGATATACTAGGGGTCAGAAAGGAAGTGGTGAGCGCAAGGGGGAAAAGTGGGCGGGGGCTGTTGCTTCTGCTGTTTCAAATTATTTAGCTCAATTGACTGGTCAATGCCTCTAAGACAGAATAATGACCGCATTAGATTGGGTGAAAAGTCAAACTGATGACGCGAAGGCGTGTAAAGTATCAAATTAAAGGTCCCGATTAACGGAATCACGAGGGGTAAATAAAAAAGTGCTTCCTAGTCCACATGCAGTCATAATGAGTCATAGGTTGGGTTAAAATTCAAATTGACGCTGCGAGGGCATCTGGGGAATCAAGTTCAAGGTCTCGATGTGGGGAATAATTCGCGAGAAAAATGAGTTATGGTTATGTCATGACGTAGTCATGGTTAGTAATAAATTCAGTTAAAATTCAACTTCATGACACTTGGGCATTTGATGTATCAAAATAAAGGTCTCGATGAGGGTAATCACGTGCTTCCTGATTATTATCATAGCATAGTAAAGGTGGCTCCTAAATTTGGTTAAAATTCACAATGACGCCATGGGGTGTGCGGGGCATCAAATTGAAGATTCTAATGAGGGAAATCACGTGCGACAAAATTTCGGTATGTCTATATCATGAGATAGTAATGGTTAGCCATTGATTGGATTAACATTCCAATTGATTCCGCTAGGATGTGAGGGGTATCAAATTGATGGTCTTGATTAGCGGAATCACGTAGGAGAAATAGAAAAATGATTCCTGCTTATAACCATGAGATATTCATGGCGAGTCTTATATTGGGTTAAAATTCGAAGGACCCCGTTGGGCGTGTAGGGTATGAAATTTACGGTCTTGACAAGGAGAATCACGTGATACAATTAAAAAGGGCTTCGTGCTTCTAGTTGTGAGATAGTCGTTATGAGTCATAAATTGGGTTAAATACAAGGTGAGGCCGCAAAAGCATGTGGGCTGCCAAATTGAAGGTTTCAGTTCGGGGAATCACGACGGACATTTAAATAATGCGTCCTGGTTACAGTCACAAGAGTCATGGATAGTTTGACTGGTATGAATTCCATATGATCCAGCTAGAGTGTGTGGGGTATCAAAAAAAATGTCTCGTCGAGGGGGATCACGTGGGAGAAATATAAAATTACTTTCCGGTTATAGTTATGAGGATATAGCAAATGGTATCTTTCTTTAGGTGCTGGGTCGGGTTTAACCGAAATTCCTTGGCAACACGTAAGGCAGTTGTGCTATATACATGCGAAGGTTTGTCCAGCGATCTCCATTGCTTCCTAGTAATAAAAAACCCTTGTAATAAAAATTTTGGCGTCTAATTGGTGAATTATCGAGGCAGGATGGCAGGGGGTAAAAACAAACCCCATGCCAAGCTCTCGTACTTAAATCACCAGACTCAAAAACTCTCTGCTAATAACTGCCCTTTAAACATTACTTCCTCGTTTTCCCCGTGTCCCAACAAACAAGCAAATCCTTTGACACATATGGTGTCGCGGAAACTGTGGACGACCATAGGTAACAGGGGTCATCAGAGCGTATCAGAAGGGCGAATTTCACATTTGTTTATGAATAAGCCTTGTGGCCGTGTTTCGAATCCGTAATTTCCTTCCCACAGTTTACCAACGTGCACTCGAATCCAGAATTGTCCAATTACATGTGAGAAATACTCTCCTTGCTAGAGTGTAGGACATAGAGAGGCAGCACAGCCACCAAGACATAAATAGACATGGCGACAGAAGGAAAACTCTTCAGAAAAATAAGCAAGCGCCGTTTGTGTGTGCGCTCGAACTGATTTTTTACAATAAGAAATCAGAGCAAGATATAAAAACTAGCACATGATAACAATGTAAAGGAAAAGAATTAACTCGGGTCCTGCCGTTCTCCAACGACTACATGTGAAACACAATAAAAGAACAGATGACTGATGCAACAAACGCACACACACACACGCGCAAACGCACGCGCACGCGCACACGCACTCGCACTCACACACGCACACGCGTGCGTGCTGGAAGTTAACCGCTGGGTACGGTGGCGGTAATTGTTTAGAACAGTCTTGTGGTGCTTTTCCGAGCTGCGAGAGCTCATCCCACCTGGCAAATGCAAATAAAAATTAACACAAGTGCCTCAGCAAAAAACAAGCCACTTTTTTGTTTGTCCCACGTCATTTCCCTCCTTGACACCCTCGATTTGATACCCCACATTTTTTAGCGCCGCATTTCTCTGAATTTTAACCCAATCTGAGACTATCAATGACTCCCGTGTTACACGGTTCGCCATTTTCGATATTTTTCTTCTTTTTCTTTTTTTAGTTTTTGAACATTTAGTTTGATTAATTTTCTACATTTACGCTTTTATAAGGATTACTGGTTGAACTTCCGTGATATCTACATTTTTGTGTAAATGCAAGGCGTTACACGATCCTGCCGGGGAGAGAGGAGTGGGGTACTCGACAAATAATGCTACGCATTAAAAAAGAAAAGCATATCCATGAACGTCCGCGCTTCAGAGATTCGCGGGGAGAGTTCGCTTTGACACCTTTTCAGGATGCAGAGCAAGAATGCACGGAACCGTCACCCTAAACAGCTTCGACGTAAATAGACGGAGCAGTGAGCGCACGTCCCCTAGCCCAATCTTGCTTGTTTTGACCGAGGGACCAAGCACACCTTAAGGTCTGGACCCCCTCTGTCATGAACACGAACACGGAGCCTACATCAAGAGTTTGGCATCCAATATATACCTAGAATTGCTTGCAACCAGCGCTAGTCATCATGGGCAGCACGTATAGCTGTATAAAATCTTCAACGAAAAAATTTCCGACCTCACAGGAGCTACGGTGTCATGTCGTGCCGAATGCAAGTGTTTGAGCTCCCGAATTTGCACCCGTAACATTATTACCTCACGTGAATTTGAAAACACTGAATGCTAGAAATCAGAGTTCATCTGAGCCCGAGTAAATTCCTAGCATGAGAGAGTTGTGAGGCCATTTGAATTGTGAATTCATTTTGAGTTCTCAGCCCATTTTGAGTTCTGAGTTCATTTTGAGTTCTGAGTACACTTTGAGTTTTAGGTCCATGTTGAGTTTGAGTACAATTTGAGTTTGAGTACATTTTGAGTTTTGAGTACATTTTCAGTTTGAGTACATTTTGAATTCTGAGAACATGTTGAGTTTTGAGTACATTTTGAGATTTGAGTCCATTTTCAGTGTGAGTCAATTTTGAGTTTTGAGTACATTTTGAGTAGTGATTACATTTTGAGTTTGAGTAAAATTTCAGTTTTGAGTACATTTTTAGTTTGGGTACATTTTGAGGTCTGAGTAAATTTTGAGTTTTGAGTCCATTTTGAGTTTTGAGTCCATTTTGAATTTGAGTACAATTTGAGTTTGAGTACATTTTGAGTTTAGAGTACATTTTGAGCTTTGAGTACATTTTGAGTTTTGAGTCCGAGTGAGTTTTCAGTTTTGCGCTCAATGTGAGTTTGAGTTTGAGTGAGCGCAAATGTGCTGCTCAGCATTGAGTCTGAGTTTGAGTGAGTGGTGATACGAAAAAAAATTGTGAGGGAGTTTGAGTGAGCCGCGCCAACTTTGCCGAGGTATGCTGACCAGGCCCAACATGACGAGCGTCTGCGTCTAACTTTCGACCACCTCACGAGTGCTGGCGTTATGCTAAACAAAGAAAATTGTTGTTTTAGACTAACCGAGATAAAGTTTCTTGGTTGTGTGATAAGTCGAAATGGAATAAAGCCGGACCCTGAAAAGGTTCGGGCCATCAAAAAATTGGCGACGCCAACTAACGTATCTGACGTTCGATGGCTGCTCGGTATGACTAATCATCTGGCAAGGTTCATACCAGAGTTAGCTTCGAAAACGGCGCCCTTGCGCCACTTGCTTTTGAAGGGTTCTGAATGGGCGTGGCGACCAGCCCAAAAGCAAGCGCTGTCATACGTCAAAGACGTTATCATTTGGGCGCGCGTCATGGATAAATATAATGCAAAGTACCCTACGAATATTTCTACTGAAGCGTCATCATTCCGTTTGGGGGCAGTACTTATGCAAATTCAACCAAACAAAGAAAAATGACCAGTTGACTTTGCCTCGCGCTCGTTGACGACTGCCGAAACCAGGTATTCCCAGATTGGAAAGGAAGCATTGGCAATGACATGGGCGGGTGAAAGATTCGAAGGGTACATCAAAGGTCTCGAAATTGCGTGTGCAACCGACCACAAACCACTTGTATCCTTGTTGGGAAAATCTCCTTTAGATGTTTTACCGCCTCGTATTCAGCGTTTTCGCATGAGGTTCTTGCGGTTCAGCTATCAGGTTGTGCATGTCCCGGGCACGGTACTCCAGATATGTTGTCCAGAGCCCCAATTCGGGGTAAACAAATGGATCATGCACTCTTTGCTGGTGACGTTAGCAAGTACAGCCGTGAGCTGAAGTAAACGGACCACGGGAGCGGAGGCCAAAACTAATCGCTGCGCCGTCTGGTTGTGCGGCGCCTGCTGTCTAGACCGCGCACAGCGCAGACGCGGCATATTAGTACAGTACACATGTCGCTATAGCTCGCTTCTTCGCGATTGCGTGGCCTCCGCGATCGGCTGCCGGCGGCGCGCCGTTGCTCCGGCCG
Organism: Haemaphysalis longicornis; assembly: GCF_048455015.1. Lineage (NCBI taxonomy): Eukaryota > Metazoa > Arthropoda > Arachnida > Ixodida > Ixodidae > Haemaphysalis > Haemaphysalis longicornis. The sequence continues at coordinate 9,402,961 of NW_027526445.1, forward strand.
TCCCAATCGCCCGGAGAGAGCGTAATTCCGAAGAGGCTGTTTCGCCGTTTTCCGCCGCATCGCGGCGCGCGTAGCCTAAGGTCGCTTTCCGTGGCGCGGGCGGGCGCACAGGAGTAAAACTCGGCCTTCGCAGCCTGTGTGAGACGTATAATATAAAATTAGAACCGCTCATCCATGCAGTAGATAGAAGTAGTTACAGGTGCCATTAATTATTAGCCGTTTAATTTTTGACGTGGACTAGGGCCGCTGTGAAGCGTAAGTGGATTCATTGCACATCAGTAATTTTTATTTTTGTGGTCACGCATATTTAAAACGATAAGGCGGCTTGTTTTATTTCTGGAAAACTTGTATTTGCTATTTTAGTACGTGAAAGAGCGCGTGATACAAAGAAAGAGCGCAGTGCATTGATTTTTTTTTTGTGTGTACCAACGATATCACTTATTTTGTTTGCATTCATTCAAGAGAAATATTGTTAAGTGAAGAGTAATCTTTCACGGCGCATAGGTGTCTTACAAAGCGTTGTTCCAATCCAGTGTTGGGTAAGACAAACTTCCTGCAATGCTTTCGTTGAAGTTGCCTGGCTGGAACTGGGTCAATTTTTTATTGATTATGAGGTTTAACGCGTCGACGCTACATAGGCGATGAGGCGCGCCGTAGTAGAGGGCTCCGGATTAATTGTGACCACCTGGTTATGGGCGTCGGCAGGATTTTACCTTGAGGGGGCAAATCTATTGTTGCGCGAAAGAAGAGGGAGAGGGCATGAGGTAAAGTGTTAGAATGGTTTGGGTGAGGGTGGGAGCAAGTGGGGATTTTTAACGAGCGCCGAAATCTGGAACACACGGGCTCTTTCGCTTTCGCCTCCAGCAGAAAAGCGGCCGCGAATCGAACCCGCGTCCTTGAACTCAGTAGAACACTTTTTCCCGCGGTTGCCAAAAACATTGGAGGCTAATGCACCGAAGCTACATCTGGGCAAGAGGACAAACAAAATCATTTCAGGATACGTTATACTTTATTTACAGCAAGAAAAAAAAAGGACAATTTGCAGCATGTTTTTCGGCATTGCGCAATTCTGTACACGGAGCACATTGCAGAGTAGTGACTTGCATACAAGTTTATACATGAGACTTCATTTATCTCTCTTTCTCTCTATCTCTCTCTCTGTCTCACATACACGGACACGCCCGCGCACACACACATTCACACGCGCACGCGCACGTGCGAACCTACACGCACACACTCATTAACACGCGCCGCCAACCCATCCACATACGCATGCACGCACACGCGCGCACCTTCACACACACACATGAACACGCGCCGCGAACCCACCCATATACGCACCCGCACACACGCACTTGCGAACCTACAAACACGCATTGACACGCGCCGCGAACGCACCCACATACGCACGCACACGCGCGCGCACGTGCGAACCTACACACACACACATTGACACGCGCCGCGAACACACCCAGAAGCGCAGGCACACACACACGCGCGCGCGCGCACGTGCGAACCTACACACACACACACATAAACACACGCCGCGAACCCACCCACATACGCACGCACACACCCGCACGCCACACACGCGCACGAACCCCCACGCACACGTAACATGCACGCGTGCGCACGCGACCGCACACGCAAGCACACGCGCCGTGAAACAACACGCGCGCATGTGGCCAAGTACTTTCGAAACAGCCTGCAAGGCATAAAAAGGTAAAGCGCCGTGAAAGCTCGCGAAAAGGCCGTAAAAGTGACAAAAGAATGCAGCACACTGGCATTCAAACTGCACGAAATGCGAAGAGTTTGGGCTGCCTCATTCGACTTACACGTAACCAAACCGGCTGCATGCAAAACAAACATGTGCCTTTTAAACAACGTACGTACCTTAACTTTGTGCTTCTTGCAGGAACGAGTGAAAACACATCGAGCGCATACTCAAGGTTTGTCTGCAGTGAAAACTCGACAACGAAAACTGACGAACACCTGAAATCGCAGGCAGTGTCGGTCAGATGAGCCTCGCTTCAACCTTAGGCTAACGGCGCCGCCTCGCGGCGTGTGTCGGAGTTAGCCAAATTACAGGTTTTTGCTGGGGGACGCGCCGAATGGGACGGCCGGAGCAACGGCAGCCGATCGCGGAGGCCACGGCGATTGCTTCGGGGTGCGATAAATTGACGCCAGGGGGACCTGGCGGCCCTTTTTCTGTCTGCTGTGGAAACGGCGTGCTGGCGCAATCGGCGGCAACGCGGTCCCGCTTGCAGAGTTGACGCGCTGATGATTATCTCGTGCTTGTAGCTGTTTTTTTTTTTGTTGCACTCCCTTCCCCACCGCGTCATATATCGAAGCAGATAATGAAGCAGGAAAAAAATCACTGTGCAGCCGAAGAAAACAAGAAAAAACACCATCTTTGTCGTTATTGAGAATAGATGCGAAATTATAGGCGTCCTGAGAATGTCAGCGAAGTTGAAAAATTATTGGTGCTAAGCTTACATGAGGTTTTGACAATACCTGCTGTGTTTAGGCATGTAATGGATTGGTTTATGATACGTCGTTTGCCGTATGCGGCGTAAGTGCCATTTCGCTATTGGTCGGGAAAATCCAGCTCCGCAATTTTTTTAAGTTCGAGTTGCCCACACATGCATTTAATGTTAAAAAAAACTCCGTTGCGATGTTGGGGACCATTGAACCCCGCTTTAAATGCCCATCGACTATCGAAACGCATACGAACTACAGTTTTCAATTAGATTTATTTGCACTTGAAAACAGTATTGGCAGTTCTTGCGCACTTCTGTGACACGAGTTGATATTGAAGTATTTGATCCAAAGAGGGATCGGCCAGTCGACGATTCAAGATAAAGAGATTACTAGCTTATGGTCTACGGCATGCGGCAAACAAACAACGGCATAATAAAAAACAAGTTTATTTACACGTATTATTTTACAAAGCATTGCACAGGGCCATCGTTCTCAGATGGGGGTCCGCCGCGAAAAAAAGGTCCGTGAAGACACTTCGGACTCCGTTGGTCCCTCCGCGATACTCCCAAGTTCTTTTTTTCCCCCAAACCCTGCTGCAACTAAAAAAAAGTGGATTTTTCGCATTATATGCTAGAATAACTACTCCTTACAGCACAAATTTTAAAGCTGTCTTTTTGCACAACGTTTCAATTATGCAGAAAAGCCACACTCAAAAAGCGGGCGTAGAGAGATGTGTATGAGCGACTTTGCCTGCAAGGGTTAATTGTGTGATATTCCGACATGTATCCCCGTCTTTCATCGTGGGGTCCCCCACCACTTTTGCAAGCCCAGAAGGAGTCGTCGGCACGCTACCGGCCGAGTACGACTGACATAAAAGATCAGAGGTAGGGTAAATCGCATGTCCTCCAGCCAGCCCTATTTCTTTGACACCGCCATGCAAAGTTTAATTACAAAAGTCCCGCCTCCAAAAGAGACGTCACAACAGAGAGTGAGCAGGACCTATCAATTACCCGTATTCTAGGCCGCTGATCGGCCACAAATACAGTCAATTGTTGCGTACACAGATAGCCATATGAACGAACTCTAGCTCGCACCCTCATACGGAAACTCCAAGGTGTTTATCAAAAACAGGCTACCGAAGAAACAACAAGACAACAGATCTCAACAGAGAAACTTGCATCACTTAACAATCAAACCTCGGGAGCTCCGTACGAATTCCCAGCCATGCAACGCACGCCTAAAATTAAGCTCCGCGCAGAAGATTCCTTTTGTTGATAGCCGGCGCCGGTATTTGAAGAAGTCGGGCTGCGCACGCATTACAAAAGAGCCATCACTCACTCCCCTCCTTCAACATATCTCTGCGGTAGTGGCTACAGCCGTAGACCCGCGAGGAATCGAAACGCGATTCCGTAGTTTTAACAACATTATCCCCGTGGACACGTTTTCGCGTTCAAACCCGTTTAAGCCTTCTGACCCCTCGACTCACCTCATAGTTAGCGTGTTTTTACTGGGAGCTTCTATCTACCATGTTCCTTATAACACCCTCAAAAGCAATTATCGTCGCCTCCTCAACACGGGACAAAAACGGTGCCACTCAGGTGACAAAAACACTGGTAAAAATGTTATACACTTTGCCAGCTCACCTCCGCCCGTTTCGGGCATAATACGCGACATCCAGACTTTCCTGGAAGCGACGGAAGGCAAATAACGTTCCCACACGTGTGCTGCGCACCCCCAACGCACATCAGCCAAGCCGAAATAAAAGCAAGTACACAAACAATCAAAACAAGCAAAATAGCCCGTACACCATCTTGAGCTAAAAGAAAGCACCCACGTTGATCGGCCCCTTTTTTTGGATGTATTGACTGCAATGCTTTCCCTCTGCGACTTTGTGATACCGAAGAACAGAAAGGGTAAGAGCCGTATCCGCAGCCACAGCATGCTATGTGGGACAGCGTAGAACCATTGCCGCATATCAGTTGACTCGCACCGTTTTCAATATAGGGCGATACCCGGCAGTGTTCCCCTAACTGCGCGGCGTGATTCCCCTGGCGCTGATTTATCGAAGCAAGAATCAGTCGCGAAGGGGCAAGTGATAGTGGCATGCATGCAAAACTGGTTGGCTGCGTCTGCGCTGTGCGCGGTCTCGACAGCAGGCGCCGCGCAACCAGACGGCGCAGCGATTAGTTTTGGCCACCGCTCCCGCGGTCCGTTTACTTCAGCTCACGGCTGTACGTTTCTCGCTCTTTGTCAAACGCCGTCGAAGCTGACCTTTTTGAAAAAGTGAAAGGAGAACAAGCAGCTGGTGATGTCTGTCAAACACTCATGAGATTCACCCTCAAAGGGTGGCCGAAGTTCTCGTCGCTTTCGACGGTTTTGCGTCCATAATGGCAGGAAATAGTCACGCTGACTGTCGTAGAACGCGTGCTACTGAAAGGTGCACGGCTTGTAATTCCACAGAAATTGCGCGCAGACATATTGATACGCTTGCATGAAAGTCACCAGGGAATCGAGAAATGCAGAGCTCGAGCCAGAGAGTGGGTACGCTGGCCTGGGTTGAGTTGTCACTTGAGAGCTTTGGTGACCGATTGCCGCGTATGCTCAGAGCACAGACAACAAAGGTCATAAACCATGATCCCGACAAACACTCAACAACGTCCTTGGCAAAAGCTAGGTGCTCATCTCTGCCATATTCAAGGAAAATGGTATTTGGTGGTCGTGGATTATTTTTCTAGATACCCAGAGATAGCGTTGCTATCTTTGATAACAAGTGCCACTGTTATCATGCCCCTGAAAAGTTTCTTTGCAAGACATGGCATACCAGAGGTCGTTATGTCTGAAAACAGAGCGCAATTCGTGTCGCAGGAATACAGGTTTTTCTCTCGCAACTACGGATTTCGCACTGTGACGTCGAGTACCAGATACCCCCAAGCAAATGGGGAAGTAGAGAGGATGGTGCAAACAGTTACCGTACTTACCCGATTCTAACGCGCCCCCGAATTTAACGCGCACCCAATTTTCCTGTCTAAAACTCCAAAAAATCTTGCACCTCCAATTGTAACGCGCACGGAACTTGAGCAAGAAAAACGAATACAAGAGAAACGGGCGATTTATTTCCAGAAGTAATCTCACTCATCTCACTCCTCGTCGCTCTCCACTGACCACAACCTCTCGTCCTCGGTGCCGTCAAGTGCGTTTGCGATGTCACTTCTGAACGAACGTTCAACCATGGTCGATGGGATCGTTCGTGGCCCACGCCGCATACGCCCATCCCGCGACTTCAGAGGCGCATGCTTCAGCCGACCGCTTGTTTTGAACGCGTGAGAGCCGCTGCTGCCATTGCTGTTATCAAGCGCGCAAGTTGAACGATTTGACGATTTCTGTGAACGCCGACAGAAAAGCCTCGGCGCCTATGCTTCCGGCGTCAAAAAAACATAAAGGAAGAAAATCGTTTCTAAAAGCTTTGGCGCCATCTTGAGATGGCGATGGCGATGGGTGGGACGAAATTCCACTGTTTCTGCAGTTCCGGTTTCGTATCCGATTCTAACGCGCATGCTATTTTTCGGCCTATTTTTCCGGAAAAAAAGTGCGCGTTAGAATCGGGTAAATACGGTAAATGTTTGATTACAGAAGCGAAGAACCCATATCTTCATCTCCCAGCGTACAGGTTCACTCCGGGGCCACTGGGAAAAAGCCCGTCAGAACTTTTAATGGGCAGGCGGAAACGCACAACGATACCTGTCCATCCAAAGAGCCTTCTGCCTCAAAACGCGTGCCTGAACAGGTTGAGAAACCACGATACAACCACTCGACAGCGGCAGCGTACGTATTTCAACCGTCGCCGTAGAGCTACTTCATCGGCAGCGCTAGAACCGGGTGCGGAAGTCTGGGTGATAGACTACAAAGTCAAACCGCGAGTCATGCGTCCTGCTGAGCGGTCGAGGTCGTATGTGGTTAGTACTTCCACAGGCGTAGTTCTGGAGAAAAAGAGGAAATTCCTTGTTCGCTTTGTTTCGCAGCCGGTGGGGGGGGGGGAATCTTACTGCCGGCCTGCACGTGGCCCTCCCTGCCTGCGGACTGGCTGTGTCGGTCGGTTTCGGCTGTCCTGCTTTGGTCTGTCACAATGGCAGGAGTCAGTGGTGTGCCAGGCCCACTGTATTGGGTATTCAACGCCCATGGGAGCTTAAGCAACTCCCAGGCACTCTGAGGGCAAGTGCCTTCCAAGAACACCGTTGCGTGATGCGGACGCAGGCCCGGACAGCCTGGGTGGCTACCGAGGTTGGTGCTTGGAATGGTAATTCGAATAAAATTTGCGGTCGCAAATTTCTGTGGATCAACTATGATTCGCTTTGGCCGGGGTGGTAACGCGCCCCTGTTCTCCAGTGTGGTGGAGGCCGGGGGGTCAATGTTGCGAAGTGCAACTGCACCAAGCGGTACAGTTTTTGTTATAGTGGCGCACGGTTGCTAAAGCAATGTGAAAGCTACTATGAGGCCGGGGGAGTGGCGAGCCCCTGTAACCGCAGCTAGGAAGCGGCCTATAAACACGAACCCATCTGCTCGCCGAGGGAGGTGACTAGTACACACAATGAGGCCGGGGGTGTAGCGAACCTCTGTAACCGGAGCATGGAAGGGGCCTTTATTGCGAACTGGTCTGCTGACCGAGGGAACTTTATGAGCCCTTGTAACCTTCAGTCTTGGGGGCGAGAGTGCAGAGCCACCGGGAGTTCCTCGGGGGATCCCTTTTATCCCGAAAGATGGTATTTGTGGAGCAACTATGACTCTCTTGGCTAGGGGAAGTAGCGAGCCCCTGTAATCCTTGTGGGAGGAGGCTAAAGGCTGGGGGTGGTAACGCGCCCCTGTAATCCAGCGTGAGAGGAAGCCAGCGGGTCAATGTTGCAACGTAATCACTGCGCTCAAGCGGTACAGTTCGCACGTAGTGTTGGCGTACCATTGCTGAAGCAATGGGTAGACCACTACCGAGCCGGGGCCGTGCACACCCCTGTAACCATAGCTTGGGGCTCGTTCTGTTGAACTTGCGAACTGGTCTGCAGGCTGGGGGTTGTGACAAACGCTTGTAACCTAATGTCATACGGGCCAGAGCGTGGAAGTACGGTAATTCCACGAGACCTCATCGAGGAATCGGGGAGGCCGCACAATCCCTGGCTAGGGAGCGTGCAAAACGGCCGCCACTGCGGAGGTTCCTGGTACAACTGGAATCAGGTCCTACGCGGAGGTCGGGCGGTCGGGTGTCAACCCGGCACTTGGCAATGCGATTCAAGCAGGCAAGCGTGTCGAGATCGATCAACTATGACTTTCTTTGGCTGGGGGAAGTAACGCACCCCTGTAATCCAGCGTGGGAGGAGGCCGGCGAGTCAAGTTGCGAAAGTAGCAAGTGCCGCAAGCGTACAGTCGTTGTATTGGGAATACCAATTAAATTCGGGAAACCATTACGGGCCGGGGAACTGGCGACCCTTGTAACTGCAAGCTTTGGCGGGGCCAGCGAATTTATCGCTATAAGTCGGGGGAGTGACATACCCCTGTAACCAAATGTCACGGGGGCTAGATGTTGTACAGTCCGTATGAGGCCGGGGGGGGGGGTCGCGCCCCCCTGTAACCTTGCTGCGAGGGGCCTATAGACTGATCATCTCTGGCTGCCACGGGACGTGCTACCACGAGCTACTTAATGTTCCGCACAGGGGAAAACGAGGAAAGGTGAGGTTAGTACACCGACCGGGGAAACTCTCCTGGCTTAGTAACGGCTAGTAGGCCCGGACCGATCTCCTCCTCCGAGCCGCCCAGCCCAGCGGCAATGCCACAAGACTCTTGTTTCATTGAGCGAAAGAGTAGGCACAGAGGAGGACATAAGAAAAGGGCTCGCAGAACAGCCCTGTGGGACCCTTGCGAACGTGGTTGGCTTGCCAACATTAATTTCAGTTCACGTTCGCATACAAACTTCTTGTGTCCGGAGACCGTGAAAAGCAGGTGTTGCAAGTACCCGTGTATAGTGGAAAGCTTCACTGGTGATTCATGAGTACCTTGTGCGGGACAGTTGATCGAGGACGTTAGTACGCATCGGCCGCAGAGCTGGGGTTCGGGGGGGGGGGGGGGGGGGCGACCGTCGCCACTAAATAGGGTACTTCCTGTCTCCGACAGTTGGAGCCCAGTTATCGGACCCTATGGGTGAGCGGTAATCCGTGGCAGGGGCCGCATATTTGGCAATTGGCACTGTCTGATGCCCTCGCTGAGCAATCAGTCTTCGAAGAGAGTCAGACAAAAGGATTGGAACAAAATTGCTTCCCTCATTCCCACCCTTTTTCCAATAACCCAACCTGGTGTCCAAGTTCCCGTTCCCAGCAACCCACCCTATCCGCTTTTTCCTAGGGGGGTCAAGAGGGGTCTCGGGCTCGTGCCCCTGGCGGTGGGTCGCAAGAAAGTCTTTCCCGTTAATTTCTCTCCACCTTCGTGTGGACAAAATTCTCTTTGCCGGTTGGCCTGTTTTTGTACTATTGCAATTGGGTATAACCGGTTGTACTTCGTGTGGTACCGGGGAGCTATTGAAAGCTCCATTTACTCGATGTTTCGCAGACGAATGACGGTGACGACGATGTAGGTAGCTATAATTTCCTTGAGACAGACAGTCGGGTAGAAATCGAACAGGGATCGATGCGTGTGACTGACAGCACGGTACTTGACGATTCATCTAGACCTTTATTACCGCGAACTAACCCCCCAGAATACATAACGCAATCTGGTCGTCTTGTTCGACAGCCAGACCGCTATGGGTTCAGTTATTGAATGTTATTTCCGTTTGTTGTGCATTGTTTCTTTCTTTTATAAGGTTCCTCTTTTGCTCGCTGTGCGGCTAAGTTTCATTGCAACTCTCAGCGTATTCTTCAAGAAGGACAGATGTGGTGATAGCGCCTATGCCGCGTATCGTGTGCCTTTGTTATCTGCTGCTTTCGCCCCGACGCGCCACGTGCAGTTTGTACGTGACGCCACTGGTCACATGTGTGTTTGTTATATATGTACGCTCGTTGCATGGAACAAAGGTTGTCATTATCTCGACCGCATCGTCGGCGGCTCTGTTCCTTTCCCCGTTCTTGCGGCAGCCCAGCTGCACTCGGCCTACTCGCCCGCATCGTCGGCGGCTCTGTCCCTTTCGCCGTTCTTGCGGCAGCCCAGCTGCACTCGGCCTACTTCTAGGCCGCAACACGGCAGTTTACCACCCTCAAGCCAATGGCTTAGGGAAAGATTCAACAGGGCTTTGAAATCGTACATACAACTAGCTCTCCTAGAGTAGCGACCAATCAAGATAACTGTTATAGAGTAGCTGGGTATTTAGCGAGCCACACCCCACACCGCCACTGGCATCTCCCCAGCAGTGTTGCATTATACCCGCCGCGGTGGTTCAGTGGCTAAGGCGTTGCGCTGCTAAGCACAAGGACGCGGGTTCGATTCTCGGCCGCGGCGGCCGCTTTTCGATGGTGGCGAAAAGCAAAAACGCCCGTGTGTGCGAGATTTCGGCGCACGTTAAAGATCCCCAGGTGGTCAAGATTAATCCGGAGCCCTCCACTACGGCGCGCCTCATCGCCTGCGCTGCGTCGGCGCGTTAAACCCTACAATCATAAATCAATCAATCAGCTTTATGGCCGCCACATGAGGACATCATTAGATGTTATTGGACAGCCATCAGCGGATTTCGTCACCCATCCCGTCCGTGAACTGCGTAGACTTCGGCGTCGTGTCTGCGAATACTAACCAAGAAATAAAGTGTATGCAGACAAGCAAACAGAAGACAGGGAGCCCAAATTTAAAGTGGGGGCCTACGTGCGGGTGAAACACACGATACCTGGAATGAAAGGCACCCCTAGTTGTGGTGCTCCACTCAAAATACTGAAGCTGGTGGGACGATGGTCATTCCACTTGGACTACGGCCGTACCTGGAATGCCTCCCAACTGTCTGCTGTACCCCATAAAGCTTTTCACGATGAAACAGGGGCAAGACAAGAACCGCTGCCGGAGGACTTGGAGACAGACGGTTCGGCAGGAAACACCAATGCACGGACACCATCCTCGAAGTCAAAAAGTAACACGTCCCAAAATATCCCAATACAGGAAGCTGCTCGGTCTCGGGAGGGGGGGGGGGAATGGGGGTCAACATTGCCTCCTCATACGCCAAGTCCACCACGGCCCCTACCAACGGGGACCACGACCTCAGGACTGGGTGGTGCTCGTGTCGACGAACCCAAGGTCTTCCATCAGCCAGAGGAGCAGCCGGGACGCCTCCGTCACTCTACACGGGAGCAAAGACCACCAGACAGACTCAGGGACTATGTGCGGTGACTTGTTTACAGTGGAGACTTTACTATAATTTTACTGTAACAGGTAGTGACTGTTTCTGTTCTATGCACATAATCTGTGTTCTATTGTTAAGGGAGGGGGTAGATGTAGTGTTGTTCGTTTAAACCAGATGTCCTTCTGAGCCATTGGACACACAATGGATGGCGTCACTGCGCTCGCGTGTATTTAAACGATACTCGACGATTAAACGGGGTTTTTGTCATGGATCGTACAGTGGTGTAGTGTGTTTACTTTTACGTGTCGCCGTGACGGATACACGGTAGTTTTGTTGTAAATGATTATATCCATTTTTTTTCCTCGACGCAGCAGTAGTCCGCGTGGTAACAAAACCTTTTTTTTTCTTTCCAATTTGCTGCACATCCTACTGCCCCCGCTGCGGCTAACTCCGAACCCCTGGGCCTTCATGGCGGCCAAATGCTTAGGTTGCCGGTTTCACGGCGCGAAAATCCCGGTAACTCCCTAACCTACTTTTTTCCTTGAGGGGGGGACTCCACACACCTACTACCGTTAAATTTGGATATAACAAATTTGGCAAACATTCTCAAGGTTCTGCAAAGCAGTATATGTCTAACACCCTCCGCCACCACAATTTTTATTCCGTTGTCATCGATGTACTCGGCGTGGCTCTGCGTCTCCTCCTTACCACCGCTGACACGTCTTTCACAACTATTTTCCCCCTCAACTCCACCGATGCCCCTTTGGCAAATAGCGCAGTCGGCAGATAACCCCCGTTGTGCAGTTATCAGAGGCGAAAAATAAACAGAAGCACAGATATTTGTCAAAAATGCACTGCCCATTACTATACTCCCTAATATAAAATTTGTGCGCAGTTACAACTGCAATCTTCTCGGTCCCGGCACATTTCTGGTGCGTCTAAGGAAGTGTCCACGTGATCAGCGAACGCAGGGCGACGTGCGCTACTCTGCTACTACTACGCAGCGTCCCGCCGCCAGCCAGCATGTTGCAAATCGTATTTGTACCTCCCGCGCAAATGTCACGTGGTTCTAATTAGCCCCGCACTAAGGAGCAGCGAGCATGTTGTAGCAAATATTGTGTTAACCTCCCGCGAAATGACACGTGGTTTATATTACCTAGAATGGAACAGAGTCTGGGGAAAGTATCAGGGGGAGGGCACTCTCTGATGGCGATGCATTTGACAATTGCGAGCGAAAGGCAGCAAGAGAGATGATGGATTAGCGGCACGTGTCGTACTCCACCTCAACTTTCGCTAGACGCTCCTCTCCGTGTTGTTTCTTTCGTCGCTGCTGCGATCGCTAACTCAGTTACGTGGACCTAAACAGGTAATGGCTGCCAAAGAGCTGTCCCCTAAAAATACTGAAACACGCCATCCCCGTTTCCGTTCCAATTCCACTTCGACACGTAGCTGCAAATCCCTCCTGGTAGAAGAGAAACTTGCCCAGCTGGAACACGGGCATGAGACCATATTTCTGTTTCAAGGTGGAAGGCCTTACAAACAATATCCGCGCCGTTGTCTTTCGCGGCTACGTATGCGCAATCACCGGTTGCCTGTTTATGAGTGCGCGGTTCGGAGGTGGAAAAGGGGGGCCGTGCACACACAGCTAGGCTTCATGCTGCTACCGATGAAATGGCGGTTGTGCTCGGGGGACGTATTGATGTCCAAATTACATGGCTCAGTGCGGGTAGTCGGTTGTCCTCCTTAATAGAGTGGTTCGGATGTGGGTTGATGTGTTACACCGACATCTTACACAGGCAGTAAGATGCCTACGTGGGGAAAGAAACCGGGCCGCCCTATGTTTGTAAGCGAGAATGGAGCTCAAGGGCTTCCAAGATTTAAATCGTTATGGCACGGATGTATGCCGTTCGTTTGAAGGAAGAAGAGCAAGTGGCCCGAACGCAAGCGCGAACGGGGCAGAAACAAAGGAAAGCTGCTTGCGGCGAAGTTACCACCTCAAATTGAGATCGTCGAGTAGTGGCGAATGCCTCCCGGATGAACGGAAACTTGCCCGCTTGCAACGCCAGCATGCCCTAATGTCACTTCTTCATAGGGCTTTTAGGAGATATTTTCGAGCGCTTCTGTCACTTCTAAGCGCGGGCACATGAACGGTTGCCGGGTTCTGCAGGCGCAGATTTCTAGTGGAAAACAGTGAGAGAGTGGGTGGGTGGGCGTGCACGTGCAGCTATATGTTTCATGCCCATACTGATAGATGACATGTCCGTTCTGCTGGTGCGAGGTTTAATCGCGGACTTTATACGGGTAAATAGGACCTGTCCGGAGTCCTTAGGGGTAGAGTGCATTGCGCTAACAAAGCTTGAATCCTTCAGAGGTGCATTTATCTGCTGGGAAGTGTCCTCCATTGGAAGTGGTTAGGAAGTGCGCTCCATCGCAAATTACAGCAAACGTGCTTTGTTTTGTGCACTCCGTGGACTGGGACGAGCTTTGCTGGTAATCCTTTTTCACAGAGTAGAAGGGCACTAATTTTTTTGTTCCAAGCAGCTTTTTGTTACGCGCAGGTTTCCAGTTAAGGCTGGCGTGAAGGAAGCAGAAACCAGAGCAAAATACTAAACTGCTGTGATGATTAACTCACCCTTAAGTACAGAAAAATACTGCATGATTTGCGCCTGCTCCTTTCCCGTGAACGTAGTCACTACACAGCACTCCAAAAAACCAAGATCTTTTACCCCCCTATTTACAAACGTACCTTAAGTGCACTTGTGCCAGTTTTTCGGTGCGTTAGCCTGTTTTAAGGACTATACTTATGCTCGAAGAACGCCTTTTCGCGAACATGACACTCTTTGGGCACTCAAAATTGTTGGGAGGGCGCTAGCTGGGACACGGTACAGGGTTCCGACGTTCAGTCTCGTGGGCGGAGATGCCATTTGAAATTGTGAACTTGTATTCAAAAACAAAACCATTTGTTTTCTGGCATCATAACTTATCACTGACGAACCGACATGACAGATAGAAGTGGGGACTCGCGACTAAACGCCGATACACTCTTAATCTGGTTCCACTTAAGATTCACTTAGTAACTGGAACTTTTTTGCAAAAAAGTTCCAGTTATATAATTGGAACCGTGTTCCACATATTCTAAAAATTAAGTGGAACAGTGCACCACATATTTTTGCAACTAAATTATGTGGATCGGTGTTCCAAATAAAAGTATGCGGATCACTGTTCCAAATAAAAGGGCAGTTTAAGTTACTGGAACATTGATCCATGTAAAATGATTATGGAATTTATCCGGTGCGCCGTTCCAGGTACCTTCAGACCAGCTGTTTATATAAAACGGTGTTCCTATAGACATTGGGAAGCTGTCTATGGGACTCCACTTTTCCAATATTTCTGCTTTCCTGTCGGTATACACCGAGGTCATATGCCAGGCTGGCGGATGCATTGGTATCAACAGGAAACCGCAAGCACCATTTTAGCACAGCCTTGATATATGACCCCCAGTGATACCAACAATTGGAAAGCAGAAACCACCGCAGCAGTGTGGTCCCTGACAGTTCCCAACAGTTGCCTATCGGAGCACAGTTCTATATAAAAGTTGGTCTGAGGCACCTAGAGCGGCACACAGTCTTTGGCTTCACCCGCAGAATCCGGTTCTGGGTTACAGCTGCATGTAAAAGAAACAATATATTTGCATTAAAATACGCACGAAACAACCGATTATGATTCATACACTGCTTTTCAACATACTATACAACTTTATTGGGTGTTAGTATTCATACTTTTCAGATTTGAATAGCTGTCTATTTTAAATTGCACAGAAAATGACCAACGTACAAGGAATAAATACCATAACGATAACACTAGGCTCCAAGTGGCATTTTCACATATTCACTTTTACTCAAAAACATGGTAATAAAGACGGTATTAGACGTGTGCGTCTACCGCGGCACTGACACAGACATTATAAAACAGTGAGCATCAAATATGCTGTTTTATCAGATAAACCAAGCTAATTCAAAGGCGGAATTACTCATTGCGCTTGCCATACTATGTTTACGCATAACTGTTTGGGAAAATGCAGTTTGCTATTAAATTGTAGGAAAAGGCCTTAAAACAAGCCATACACGGTTGTATTATCACAAACCTACAACAGTGCAGTGCAAGAGTTTAGGAAAACAACGCTCGAGCCAAGATTAACGATAAAACATTTTGACACGAGTGGTCACAGGCGGCAATATGCCACAATTAAAACATGATTATTAAAGATAGTAGTTTCCTGACATCAGACGTAAGTGTAACATCAAGCTATTTGTAGGCAAAATACTTTATGAGCATCCTGAAAAGGCATTTGAATTAAGGCACGTTACTTGCCCAAACAATTTGTAGTTGTTTAAATATTCATCACAAGAAATCACACAAAATCCAACGTGAATCTTATATAAATTTTAAAACCAGGTAGCTGGGAGCATGTTACACATATTAAAATTTAACAAGCAGACTAATATACGTCGTCAATTCAAGCGGGAACAAGTCAGACATCTTTAAGAAGCAAACAAGCCAGCGTTGAATCATACAGGGGACCAGTTTTACAAAGCAGACTTGAAAGCATTTTTTCCAGCCTCAACGTTTTACCATAGTTTACCTATGGTAAGACGTTGCGTGCTATAAAAACCCTCCCGTCTTGCTGTCAGTGTAATTGTGACCAAAGCCCTGCTTCTGCAAAGCAAGAAATGCAACTTTGTTTAAAGGAGAAGACTTGTTCAAGCCAAATACGCACATTTTAAATCCTTCTACGGCATGGGTGTCAGCTCACTTACAGTACTAAAATTTATCAATGAAGGCGGAAGCCATCTGCGTAAATAAGCACTGTCACTTTTGCATCAGCAGCAGGACTGCCACGAAAAAAAATCTCATGAGCTACACTTGAATAATAGGACGTTACAATGCGGTGCCATGAACTACATTAACACCCACTATAGATTCAAAGACAGCCTGCGCATTGTGCCAATGATGAAAAATAAGGCATGAATTCAGTGTTCAGTTGACATGAAACTTGCATGTGCCAGTAACCTAAACCTCTTCATCTGATTTCACCCCCTTCATGCATTTCATCTGACCTCCTTCATGCCTTTCAAGAGATAATTTAACCTCTACCAATAATTTAAAATCCCAAGTAGAGCTGAACACTTCAAGTATTTCAACAGAGACTCCAACTTAAATGACACCAGGATACTGTCAAATTTCTCATGCTTTCCAAGAACTCCCTGCAAAAGTCCCAAGAACTGTTCAAAGGCACACAACCATAAGAACATGATGACACGATGAAAAAGATGACATATGCGGCGAAGAAGATGGCCATATCCTGAAGTGACAATGCAGGCGGCGAATCCGTGATGTGTTTCTTGCGGGCAATATTGATGCCGCCAGTCCCTTCTCTCAGAATAACCGGGCCTCGAGAAGACTTACGGCTCACCTCATGTACCTTCAAGGAAACAAGAATATTTTGTTACATGGTTGGTTTAAATGAGTGAGTTGCTTAGGCCCTTTCATAACACAGTAATTGATTTAAAATCAGTGATTTCTTGGGTTTTTTCTGGGACTGCTGCTGAAGGTGAAAGTGCGCTAAACAATATCACCACAGACAATCAATGAAAGTGCCCTGATTCTAGAAAGTATCCCACCTTGCGGCCTCGGTATCCTGAATATAAGGTTTTTTCCCCTTGAGAGGTTTCGTTTATTAATCAAATAATAATTACTATAATCACCTTTCGGCATTATATCTTACACACCTTCTCTCTGCAAAAAATGTCCTCTGTACTGTATAATGTGCTCCCTAGAATGCTGTAGTGAGGCTGGCTTAATATACCTTACAACTAAACGATGTTTCTACCACAAAGAAATAAATGGCCAGTCATAGGAAATCATAAATATCGCACTGTGGCAGAAATTTTTCGGGGAATTAGTTCCACCTAAAATATTTCCTCTCGATATGTATTACCTCCATGGGTCGTATTGGTATGAGGCAGAAGTTGAGCTGACTAATGCTGAACCAGGCTGTTGCACAATTTTATTATAAATCACAACTATAGCACATTTTCTTGCAGACGTCACTTTCTGTGCTCTAAACAATTCCCTTCGAAAAAATTACTCTTTATTTAACCACCTGTCAAAATCCAATGCAAGCATTACTCATGCTACGGCTGTATTTTGGAGTATTATTGGTGCTACGGGCGTATTAAAAGCGGGAAATTGAAATCGTCAGTTGCCACCTTATTGTTGTAGCAGCAACCACATTGGGCGTGTCCGTGGTGCTGGCAAATCACAGCAACAACTCTCATGGTGTAAAAGCTAAATATTTACAAAATTTAAATACAAAATACTGGGTTTTTTTGGCCACTGTTGGAGCATCCGTAACAGGCGGAATGTGAACACAATGGCCAATATTAGCGTTCACGATAGTTTGTTAACAGTGAGATTTTATTAGGAAGAACAGCCCCAGAAATTGAGTCCCGCTAAAACAAAATGCCATCTTACCCAACCAAAATTAAGACCCGGGTGTTTCTGCCAGGGACGTCTCAAAGTGCACTTCCAGGAAAGTTTCGCTAACGTGTTCCGAAAAGCTCCTACTGTCACCTTGAGCCAGAGGCCAAGCTGTCACTGAAAAGAAGTAAGTTTCAAACCATTAGTTACAAAGAAACTACCTAAAAACGCGCCATGAAAGACCCAAAAATGGCAGTGAGTACTTACTTGTAGAATGCAATGATTTCATCCCGTGCAAGAGCTCTAATGTGTTGCCTTCTGATGATACACTTCCAAGAAGGGGTCCAAATACAATTAAAATGGCCATATGCATTCCCTGTACAGCTGTTTTAGGTCTATCTTCGCCCTATTGCCTAGAAAATAAACAGTACAAAAATATCAGAGAATAAATTTATGCCTTGCTTTATTCAGGGAGCACGAGAAAATATTGAACAATGTCTGATTCGTTCCACGAAAGTCGAATGTCTTTTTTACAGCGGAAGCCCTGGTAAATCGTTTCTTGCTAAACAATTTGAGATATAAAAATATTTGAACATGCTTTAAGCTCACCTGTCCTTGGTGTATGCGAACTGGTGAATATCTGCAGAATATGCACGACTCAAAAGGTACACGTTTGTGGCTTATGAGCTCCACAAGGCATTCATAATCCACCACACTCTCCCCGACGACCCTTCAGCATGCCGAAGATGTCTTCAGCCAGTAAATGACACAGCCATGACTTCGCAAGAGCATGTAATAAGGGAAATAATTTGTTTTCATTTTTTTGCAGAGGAACAAAACATTTGTCACAACCTATCAGTAGAGGGCCAAATGTCTCCACAGTCAGCCACAGACTCTTTCTGAACAGGTCATAGAGTATGAATACAGAATGTAGCAATCTGCTTTTGCAGTATGATTTCTACGTTCAAAGGAGAACAGAAATGGTTTAATGTTTGGTGCACATCATGATGCAACAACTTTGCACCTGAGCGTTTTGGAAATTATCCCAACTCTCTAGCTGCCACTGACATTGATAGCATAAAATGGCAGGAATTAATTATTTTTAAACTTACTTTGTGACGTTAAAACTTCTAATAGTCCACACGTGAGCTTTATGGGTAATTATTCTGAGGTCTCAGGTTACCACTGACATTGACAGCATAGAAACGGCTCCACACTTTCTGTGTGTTTCCACCTGACTTCCCCTCCACAAAAGGAACGTTTTGTTACTACGCTGCTGCTCAGACAACCACTTTCCCTTGCATTTCACTACACGTCAGGGAGCAAACTAAAGTTGACTAGTGTAAATAGACCATCTGAATTCATTGAAGACACTGGAAGAAACGGGGAACAACTACACACACAGCACAGATAAACGTAAGCAGTGCTGACGCCAACTTCGTGAACGCACATCAACATTAGGCGGAATAGCGTCATTAGCACAGTAAATTTATGATTCTCAGAAGACCAACACAACGCAATTAACACGGAAGTTTTTAAATACCGATAAGTCTAAAGACAGACGCCCCGACAAACAAGCTGTGCAGTGTGTGCGCGCGAGACAATAGCGTGCGACTAACCCGAGAAGATTCAGTACCGCTGACAGGTACAGCAACCGTCAATATACAACTAAGCAACACCACACCATAAGGAGACATGCAGACTCGAGAAACGCGCGCACCAGCGACTTTCTAAATAGCACTAGCTAACGTATGCAGTCAGAAATGTCAAGCCGACTCCGACCCACAAACATACAAGCTTAAGTGAATAACGGCCGCAAACGTTTCTCGCATCGAACAGGCACCGGAGCGGCACGTTTATCGGACGCAGTGATGAACAAGTCAATGAACAACAACCATTACCAGAACGTAAATATGCAGCACTGACCTTTTTTGCGCCTCCCAGCAAAACTTCACTTCGTCGAACAGTAAATGCAGCCCGAGGAAATGAAGAAATCCGCAGTTTCCGGCCACGACCAAACTGGTAACCGTTCCCGCCAGTCGGACCGACGGTTCATTTAGTACATCAGGCGCATAACGCAAGTAATCGAGAAAACCGCTATTGCAGGCCACTAGTGGCGCTAGTGGCGCTTCATGCGGATGAACAAGCTTGCGTAACGTTGAGACGTAGGGGCGCTGCTGTCGTTAAAAGTGTTCACGCAGTCCCGTTTTTCCCTTATCGTCGTTGTACCCGTTGCCGTCCCACTATACCATGCATCAACGCAAGCGGCGCTGCCTTGCGGCTGTCAACGCATGCGCACGGCATGCCGCACTGAAGTGGCAGTCGTTTCGTAATGGTTTCGGCCAACTTTTTCTTCCTCCGTGCCTTGGGCGATGCACGCCGTGGCCAGCCCATGACCAGTCCGCTGAAGAGATCACAAGCTCGCAGTCGGTTATCATTATGTATGCATCCCATCACAACATAAGTAACGTGGACTAAGTACCATTGAGCGCGTACTACACCACATCGAGATGATGAGTGAGTGTTGAACAAAAACTCCCGTTTCTGCGAAACTTTGTAAACCAAATGCATAAAATTTGATGGCCTCAACGAGTATTTCGTAATGAAGTTGTTCACAAAAGCACCACGAATTCTTGAGCGCTATAGCAGCTATGGCTTTGCCTGAATGGCAGACGGGGAAAGGTAAGACGTTTATTCCTTCTCAAATTGAAGTCACTGGTGATTTTGTACTTGACGCTTCAAATTAGAAAAATACGATGTTTACGAAAGCGGTTTGGGTGCCGCAGAACACCTGGAAATGAGTTCCTGCAATTTCTTCTTTTGCCTAAGATATCCTCCTCTAGACATTTTTAATGCTTTGTACGGCTTTGACAAAAAAGTGGGATTTCGTTTTCTGTCAAAGGCCATCACTAAAACTACATCTTAGCCGTATAATGAAAGTTAACTGCTGCAAGGCAGTTTCACAGATGTTGGCGAAGTTTATTAAATTTTATGTGCGGTGTGCGCGTGTATATTAAACGCGCACGTGCATCTTGGGTCCAGAAGCACCTAATATATATGCGGTTCATTCTTCCAGTTGATGCACGAAAGAGTGCATACTTCACTGCCATGCACGAGTTATGTGGAACAAGACACGAGCAAAAAATATAGAAACGCACTCTCCCCAAACGTTTACTGGGACATAAGTTGAACAATAACCGGAACCGCCAACATCGCATGACCCCATTTCTTCGGTTCCAGATAAAAACCACGAACATAAAGAAAACAAGCTGACGGTTCCAGATAAGATCCACCTATATGCCTCGTTCCAGTTATTCTTTCGTTCAGATCCACATAAAATATATGGATCCCCCTTTTTAACTGGAACTTATATGGAACCAGATTAAGAGTGTAGGCAGGCCTAGCGCCTAACCAACACCGCACTGACGCTGGAAACGCGCGGTAGTTTGCGGTGCGGCAAACTTCGATAAATTAGCGCATTTGTCCCGCCAATTTGAGAGAAAAAGTGCGGAAAACAATGAATTATCACCATAGCTAATTCGTTACAACAAGGTTTACCATCGTGACGCCTGCGTTACATACAGGTCGCAAAAGGATGGGTTTCAATGGGGCTGTCACTGGGTAATTGAAAAACCTCCTTAAATCTTCTAGTTTGCTGCGTAGAGGTTCATTGCATCCTGATTTATCTGTATTTGGCTGCTTGCCTCTCCGCAGCTTTAAATAACCCTTTTTTGCCTAGCATTTGTACTCCCTCCCGTGCACCGACGATATTTTTCTGGCAACGCAATACGGAATAGGGCAAAACGGCAAGTATAGTATGGAAAGGAATACAGTGACACCAAGGCGGAAGTGAAAAAAAAGAAACGCATTTTCAGAAAGTGCCGTGCCTTCGCAGTGAAATTCGTTCTACCACCTGTTCGTGTTAGCATGCTCGGCAGACAGGGTCGCCAGCCGTGCCCCCAACGGACGCTATCACATTAAAGCACTGCTCTTCCGGAAGATCAAAAATGAAAGTTTTGTGATTCACATCCCGAAGCCATACCCGGGATACGAGGCGCACAGTATTGAAGGCTCTAGATTAGTATCAACGTGGGGATATTTACTGCGCGCTGAAATATCGACACAGTGTTGTTCTTCTTTTCTTCTTCAATCAGGTGAACTGTCGCCGCAGCCAGGAATCTAACTAGCGTACTTCGGCTCAATTGCGCAATTCCATACTCAATGAGGCACCGCGGCGTGTTTTCACCCTCATTGACACCGGCACCAGCATTGTGTCACCAAACTAAAATATGGGGAAAAGAATGAACTCCGGTGTCTGGAAGTCCAAGGAAGGCATATAATACCAGAAAATACGAACGAAAATCAAAGCCCAATATATATGCTTTATTTACATACATTTTGAAACTCATTTTAGATATTCGCTAAAAACATTAATCGACGCTAAAACAGGGACGAAGAAGAAACACGTAACACACCACACGGTGCCGAAATTCCAACTAGAATTTATTGAAAAGATGCTGCTTATATACCCAAAACTAAAATACTAAAAACATTGGGACGACAAAATGCATCACATTTCTAAAAACGCTACTTCTCTATCTGTCAGTGATATGGACGGAGTACTAACGCAGTTATCCCCTGCCTGTCTGATTAAAAGAGCTTCCATAATTTCGCGCTCAAGCTTACCTCTTGCTTTCCGCAACACCTTTGTCCTATCTAGCAGGGGGCTACACTTGACACTTTTGCAGTGCTCAGATAGGTTGCCACCAGCTTTATTTGCAACTGTCCAGTTGTGCTCCTTTGCCCTCTCATTGAAGCACCTTCCCGTCTGCCCTATGTACAGTTTTTTGCAACTCAGGGGAATTTCATAAACTACACCCTTGCTGCAGTCTGTGTAGCGAACAGCGTGGTTTTTAGCACAGGGTTCAGATTTTTTCTTCGAAGTTTTGCTCATCATAGGGCAAACTTTTGACAGCTTTTCCGGGGCACTGAAAACGATATTTACCCGGCATCTTTGCGCCATTTTCTTTACATTGTGCGACACTCTGTGTAAATATGGTATGACGTGCACCTTTTTCCTTGTCGGCCTATCTAGTTCGTCTCGGCTATCTTTTCGCCTCATCTTTTGTAGAAGAGTTTCACACACCCTGGAAATCAGAAAAGAAGGGAACCGGGCCCGGCTTAGCCTCAAAATCAGGTCGTGGAAACTAGCCTCCACTTTGTGCACGCACGATTTTCTCAAGGCTTCTTGAATACACATCATCGCTACACCCCTTTTCACTACTTTTGAGTGCGCACTATTGAAGGGAAGAAGCTGTTTTTGTGCCCTAAGACTGTGCTGCCAGCAAACAGGCGTGCATCCTCTAAACGAAAGCTGCAAATCAAGGAAGCGGATTTCATTATCACATGCAACTCACATGTAAATTTGAGAACTTTTGACGCCTTGGTGAAAGTGCTAATCACATTTTTTACTATCAAATCTTGATGCGCTATTCCCTGATTCACCACCACAAGAAAGGCATCCACATACCTACAAATGGTAAGGTCAAGTGAACGATCTAAAGACAAGCTAACTCGGTTATCAAAGGCACTCAAAAACAAGTCGTTAGAACGTTAGATCATCCAAATTTACACAAAGAGGGGGATATGAGAGGAGAAACTTAATTCGGTGAGAGTAAATTATTTTGAGAACACATTCTACACTGACTCCTGGAAGTACGAAAAAAGGCGGTAGCATTTGTCGTACATGAGTGCTGTGATTTTATTTGCGACTGCATGAGCATCCTACATACAGGCGCCACGAAGGGGAAGTTGGGGAAGTTCTCTTGGCAATCCGACTAGCTGAAGCATTAAATTGTAGGGAAGAATCATTAGAGACTAAAGAGCATAAACTTTGTTCTGTATGCAGAATATCTCTACAATTCTGTAAGATACCCTCATCCCTAATGAAGGAAGTCAACGACGTCCCTACGAATCCCAGGCATAAACGTTTGTAGAGATGGCGGTATTTACCTTGAGGTACGCGAAAACACCCGCAGCGCTCCTTGCGACGACGACTACTGCACTCCCCTTCCCGTAAACATCTATGATCGTCTTGTAATCTGAAGCCATGAACACGATCTTCCACTGAGCTAGATACGGTCTCAAAGCTCAATTCCAAACGCTGTCCTATATCTATTATTTATTCAATAGTACACGCTTGACAGCCCAGGCAGGAGAAACAACAAGTCTTTACAATTTATTGTGGTTGAAGATGTTGCGTTGGAGAATATGATAATATTAATAATATTAATCACTCTATCTATGCTCACTGCAGCGGAGAGACCACATATCTCCCATTATCCCGGTCCTGAGCTAACTCCGACCTATTTATCACCGCAACCTTCCTGATCTGATCTGCCTATATAACATTCTGCCACCCCCTGCCACGCTTACCTTCTCTAGGGATCCACTCTTTTACCCGTAATGTGCAACGGTTTTCCTGCCTTCGCATTACATGCCCTGCACACACCAGGTTCTTCTCCTTAATTTCTACTAATTTGTCCTTCACACGCGTTTGTTCCCTGACACACTCCCCTCTCTTTTCCTTAATGCTACACCTATCACCTTCCGTTGCATTGCTCTCGGAGACGTCCTCAATTGGGTTAAACACTTTTAGTGAACCTCCAAGTTTCTCCCCCGCAGGTGAGTACCGGTAAGATGCAGCTCTCATGCACTTTCTGCTTCAGGGACAGCGGTAGGCTGCCATTCATTATCTGAGAATGCCTGCAGAATGTACTCCACTCGATTCTTATCCTCCTAATTATCTCTACCTCACAGCTGGAATCCGGGGTCGCAACTTGGCCTAAGTAGATATATTCGCTTACCACTTCCACTTCATCGGCAAGAATCGCATAATAATACATAACAAATTAACTTAAAATCTTCCGGATTCCGGGAAACAGCCACTCTCTTGCACGCAACATAGGCATGCAACCTACGACACCTAGGGGCATGCTCAGAGGCGCGCAACTCGAACATTGCATAGACCACCTCTATTTAAACATGGGAGGCAGCTTTGACACGCGCATTGTCTCAAGACCTGCCCTAGCTTATTTGGAGTGAAAGTGAAGAAGCCGCTGCATTCATGGCCCTAGATTCAAGTTCCACCTTTCGACTCTTTCGCATCTGTTTATCGCCATTTCCAAGATTCACTTATTTCTTCTGCAACAAATTTATTCTTTGTCTTCGCGAAAAAGCAAGAACTTCGTTCCCGGCACAGACATTCCAGAATGCACACTTTGAAACCCGGATATTTCCACGCCCATGCTCAAACTTACCAACACCCTGGGGCAGCAACCTTTCGCGTTCACGTATTAACCCAGAAAACCACAGAGAGATAGCCTCAGTCTGTTCTCGGCCACGGCAGTTAAACACCCTTGCTGCTAGTGCTTCTCTTTTCGCGAAGCATCAGTGCTCGTGAAGCATAAATCGTAAATACAGCACTTTTGTTCGAAAACGTCTCGTGGGAAACGAAGTTACGCTCCCGCGGCGTATATATTACAGCAAAAAGCAGGATTTGATCTGAAAATTTTTATTGTATGTATGACTTCTCCTTGGACAAATAGGTGGAAAAAATTTTTAAAAACTTTTCCATGTTTGGTTTTCTTGTTAGCAATTCAACCCTACAGATAAAAGTAAAGAAAAGTGCTACAAGTCTGCAATAACGTGTTTTGTGGGTGTGGCTTAGGACTGCAGTTGCCGGACGTAATAATACGTTTGTAGGGCAAAACGGCATTTGGGTGAGAAGGCAGTTTTTAATATTCGCTGAGAGATCTGTGTTCTTTTATAGCCATTTTAGTTGTATAAAGCGTACGTGAACTTTCAGAACTTTCAACTGGACAAAACGCGCTTAGAATAGAGACCTTGTATTATGTCTTAAAGGTGGTATTGAAACTCGAATTGTATTAAAACGAAAAAGGTCCTAGTGGGACTAAGGCCGTCCTAATAATGAAGTAACGCATTTCCCCATAGAACTTTCGGTCCAACTAAAAGGTCAGATATGATCTCTGGACAGGGGACGCGTGGGTCAAACCTGCCACTAATTCTGAAAAAACGGTTACTTGAGGGTCGCACAAAGGAAAGGTTCTAGACTAGACAATAAGCGCATCCATCATAGAGAAGGACTATAAAAGTAAACCTCTATCCTGTGAACCACCCTTTGATATAGAGAAATGGTTGGTAGACACATTTACTTATCGTAAAAAACACGTCGCCTGGGTTTGTTCTTCGTAATTGATTTGGGTACTTCATGTGTGACGATTATTTCAATGAACTTTCAGCGAAGCTTTGACGCAATTAAAGCAAAGATTGGGATGCAGTTTTGATGTGAGTAAACATTCGGTCTTCCCTCAGCTTTTTTTATAAAGGGATGGTAACGTTTTCAGTCCTGGCTGTTTTCTACCTTGATAATGAAATATATGCCTCGGGTGCACATTCCGCGAACAATTCGTTGCTTTCGAATAGATGTCGTATCTAGTTGCTTTCATACGTGCTTTCGTATTTATTTCAAACTAACCAAAGACTGAGCCACAGAGCGTTGACAGAAATCAGAGCACCAGAACGGAACGTACAACCCGTAGTTATAATTCTAATTTAAGCAGGTTTATACATTTAAAAAGATTGTGTTGGATGTGTAGGCGTTTAATTCACCTGTGATCTTTGTTAGGTTGTGTAGTAAGACCTGTGTTTAATGCATATTAACAGCCGAGCTGTTTAAGCAGGAGTTAAAATGATAGCGTCACCAAATATTCTAAAGATACACACTCCTGGCGCAAGGTGCACGACCGTACCTTTGCGGGGTGGCTTGCCCGTATAAAAGAATGCGGAGGCTTTAAGCATCCGCCTCGTGAGGAGCTTAGCATGAGCTTGCGCCCTTGCACCTACTTCTCTACTGCCGCTACGGGGCTCCCCCCCGTACAGGTGGAGTCCGTTGACTTGCCCACATGACATTTGTGGCTCGTTCAGCTGGCGAACGACAATAAAATAAGGGAGGGCAGTGAGTCAGGAAACAAATGCGTATTAAGGACATATTAGTAGAAATTAAAAAGAAGAAATTGACGGGGGCAGGGCATGTAATGCGAAGGCAAGAAAACCTTTGGTCATTAAGGGTAAAGAGTGGATCGGCAGGGGGCGGCAGAAAGTTGGATGGGCAAATGAGATGAAGTTTACAAGGCTAAATAGGTAGCAGTTATCACAGGAACGGGTAATTGGATACGAATGGGAGAGGCATTTGTCCTGAAGTGGGCGTATATAGGCTGGTGGTGATGATGATGATTATGATGAGCTGGTGAATTCTGGTACGGGCTCGTCGAGACAGCGAAGTACTGAGTAGTTCGGACAGAGCCGACGCAAGAGCGGTTATCTTTGGCTGCGGCGACGCCGTCTTGGCGGCCTCTCAGTACAGGGATGATAGACTTGGGATGCCGTTCGCCGTACGAAGAACGTTCGTAGACTTGTTCGTTGAGCTCCATGTCTCCTACAATCCACTGTGAGTCTGGAGAAAGGTAGGTGAACATCCAGCTATGCAGTGTCTCCAGCCCGAGCAGCACTAGTGCAAGCTGTGCGAATATTGACTACTTTTTAAAATCCGGACCTTAAAAGTAACCCGCCATCAAAAAAGTTCGCACTCCCAGATATCTCCAACCTAATTGTTTTTAGAGCGGTTTACTGTGGCTAACAGTTCTTCTCCAATTGCTGCATTAGTTCTGAGAATGATGTGTCCACTATAGCTAATTTTACAGTACATTAGAGAAGCTGCCAAGGTCCACTGTATTTTATTATCATATAACTTATGTAATCGCACTTCTGCCCTATTACGACTTTGCGCAAATGTGTAGAGCCCCGCTTCTTACACACCCCCTATTGCAACCGTGCTCGTCAAAAAGATCAAAATCTTACAACTGTTCTGTGTATTTGACTTGTCTTTAAGCAATCTAAAAGGGAATCTGTTCCCCCGAGGAAAATAACCGCTTGCTTAAGGTACTTCATTAAAACGTTAATTTTTTATGTTATCTACGCACTCCGTCGGCAGGAGGAGCCCATTAAATCTTTCATGGTCAAGGAACGCAACAAAGATGTCTGCAAACGTGCCTAGAACACTCTAAAAAGTAGGAACCTGCGAAGCGTCCTAGAAACGTTTCTATGGACCTAAAATGCACCTGTTCGGATGTGTCTAAAATTAGCCTCCCGCATTGGGTTTATATTGCAAAAATATATAAATTGTCTGAAGCTGAGCCCCAGAATGCATCACGGCTCTTTTTGACACTTGTGGTTATTCTTTATCACATGAAAAGAACGCGCCATTTTATTACAGTTTTTGCAAACATGGCACACGATGTGCGCCAAGTATTTTTAGCGGGTGCCTTAATCTATCTTCGCCTTCGATATTCCCTCGCAAAGTTGAATTACCCAAGCCCAATCGGTGATTCAATCAATGAGAGATAGCATGCACCTTTCAACAAGCACAGTGGATTCTGTGAAAGTGCCTTGTTATATTGCCTTATGAATGAAATAGGTGGATAGTTGCCAGAAATAATGGCAGGTAATTTTGTGCACGAAGTATTGGTCTATTTACATATACAATTCAAGTTCGTGTTGGTTTTGCCTTGCTACCGCATTATTTTTGCTGACTGTTTTGTTTCACGCACACGTGCAGCCTTTGTTAATACGCATACTGCAATTTATTAATATGACCCCGGTTTTCTTACGCGTAAGGATGTTATAGCGAAGCTTAAAATAGTTATAGTTGAAATGCCAATGCGGTAAGCGTTGTACGCCGAAAATCGTCCGCCGCATACTCTTTTAAAGCACAAAAACCTGGTAGGATATTAGTTACAGGAAAGATGAGAAATATGCTTGGTTAAAAGGTTTCACTGCTAGATTCCTTCATCTACTGATACTGACAAGCGGAAAATGACGGGCGAAAATGACGTTCTTTGTCTACTAAAGACGTGGTTGAATAAGAAATATAATTCTGGTCAATACTCCAACCGGGAGTACAATGTGTTTAGCGCTGACCGTGACAGTTGCATGCATTTCTTCAAATGTATGCGTGATGTCGTAATCGGCATAAAAGAATGTGCTGCCAACAACACGTCAAAGCAATTTGAACCAATATGCAGCGAGCCTGTGGGTGGAAGTAAACATGACAGGTAGCAGAAAAGCTTTCCCTGGTAACTACGCACCAAAATATTCTCTGTCCTACAAAATTGCCCGCCGATCTTCTCCTTCCATTGCAAATGTCGATCAAGATGATACTCGACTGGCGCCCTACTCAAGTGAATGCGTCCCTTTTCTTTCCCGGTCACTTCTTATGCTACTCCTCTCCTGTCTCGTTCCTTCCAAGGTAACAGGCTAGTGGTTTGCTCAAGTCAATTTAATTTACCGATTTCAACTGGTCCAAGTCTGGTGCCTCGGTGCTGCTGTGCGGAGACGCGCGTTAATGGAGGCGCCGTACTACTGCGTTTATAGACCACTTTGCCCTACTCCACGAGCATTCCAAGCGGAACGCGAAACCAATCTAGTGGAACTTTTCGTTGCTGTTGCCGTTTGATTTTTAAAATTTCGCCAGGTAGGGCGCGCAACAGCAGCCGGCGTTTTCTACAGTTGATTTAGTATTTGCTATCGCAAAAGGCAAGCGTCCGTTGGCTTTGAATCAAGGAAGTCATGTATAACTCACTATTTGATTTCGGTTTATAATATGGATATGGGGCGGTTTGGACGGTTAAGTGGAGGTGGTCGCCTATTCAACTTATGGTAAAATTATGAAGCCATCACTAACAAACCCTGCAAAAAAGTTAAGGAATTTCAAAAAAAAAATAACTTCAGATGTTTTTTACAACAGTAATAAAAGAATAAAATTAGGCGTTAAAATACATTTTTAAATTAATTTAGCACTGTGTCTAAACGATGTGAAAAAAACTGGATTTTCTTAATTTTTTTGGTAGGCTTAGCGGCTCTTAGGAAATCTAAATGTCGCGTGGCAAGGAAGCCGTAAAGTAGCCATGAGCTGATTGCCACTGATGTTTTTGTTGTAGGGTTGCTTAGTAAACCACTCATATATTACAGCCGCTATAAAAGTTTTGTGCTCAATCCTTATAGCTGCACCAATTATATTTGTCTCACGTGCTTGAAATTGTTAAAGCATGCAGCAAAATAAAGTAAAAAGGACAAAGAGCAGACGATTGTTTCACTGGTCACGAAACAGGAAGCAGTTTTGGGACCTTACAAAACACCCCAATATTTTATATGTTCTCATCTCCCTTAGTGGTTAAACACTTCATCGATGCCGGCGTTGTCGTAAGTGGAATGTATTCAACATTGCTTATGGTAATATCTTTCATAAGCTTTAAGGAATTTATTTCACATACAGTAATCTCTCGTTATAACAAAATCGCTTTATCCTAAATATCGCTTTATTCGAAATTTCTCCTGGTGCCAACCCAAACGCTTTAGCCTGCATTACTGGAAGCGCAAGAAAAGCTGACCCGCTTATAGCGAAGTGGTGAGCGGAGGCGTCGCCTAGCGGCGGCGACCCAGCGGCGAGTCAGGCAGTCAATATGGCAAGTTGACAAGCTGCTGCTTCCCCGGAATTTTTCTCGAGCCCGTCATACTCGGTTTGCGCCGTCCGATTTCAGACAAACGGTCGAAATGCGTGTACGAGTGATTTAATTTTATTCCTAGACATTGGTCAATGGCGTGGACGTGACGGTGCGCGAACACCGATACTCGAAGCGTAGAATTAGAAGTGTGGTCGAGAGCGAGGCTCCCAAAACTCGTTTTGCAAATTTCACGGCTGCACAACTCGGCGAAAAATTGCCCAGTAATCGTGCAAATCCCAGAGTGCAAAACCAGGCAGAGTTCATGATTGTTCTGTGTACCTACAATGAGCGGGTAATCGCTTTTTGAGCTCAGCAAACACAACCTCAGATTCCAGCTGTAAAATTTGCGCCGCTTTCTAGCACGAATCTCTCGTAGCGACCCGGGACGCCCCCTGCCCCCCCCCCTATAGAAGTGGCCACTGCTTTCTCCTCCTCATTCGCTCCGCAGTCTGCAAGGCGTTCGGACGTCAGTCACTGTTTGGTCAAATTTTGAGCGGGGTTGCTCCCGCCCGGCAAGAACATGAAACAGCCTAAGCTTACTGCCTGTCTTCCACCTGAATAAAGTTGGGCTTCACTGAATACATTGTGGTTTGTTTCCGCGAGGCTGTGGCGTATTTAATGCTCAACTGGTTTACCTTGTCTCGGGAGGCCCTTTGTATCAAAATACCGCTTATAACAACTTTTTTCGCCGTCCCGCTGACTTCGTTATAACGAGGGATTACTGTATATACATTTATATATATATATATAGATATATTTAAAAAGGGCTCATTGTTCTCTGACACAGTACAGTGCTTGTTTTTTATTTCGCAATAGGTAACGACCATATCCCTCAATAGAATTGTCGTGGTGGAGCCCTAGTTTATGGCACCTTTCCTTAGAGAACTTTCAAGAGAGGTTTAGGCAATTTGTTCGCAATGTCAATCCAAAATTGGTCGTCAACTACTTTCCGACCAGTACGTGGGCTTTTCTACACATACCTAGTATAATATTTTCCTATTGAGGTGCTAATTCATTTCGCACATTGCCAACAGTTGATTGGGGTCGCAGACATTAACTCGAATTGCGCGTTCCTGTTAAGTAAACCTTATGGCCCCATTCATCATGAAGACGCTTTATTTGGTACTTTTATAGCGTAATTCTTTCCATTTTCAGTCTCAACTTCTCTCCTTGCGAAAGAAGTCATTCCTTGCCCGAAAATATTGCCTCTGGTAATCTAAACATCGCATACTAATCTGTTATGGATTCACCATACAAAGATTGCCCTGGGGTAGCACAACGTTTTTGTGTCTTTTTTTCATTTTTATTTGTGCAGCAGCATACCTGTACCACGAAAGAAAATGCTCGTTTCCGCGTCCGAAAATCCAGGCTAAATGAAAGAAATTGCTGACAGTGCCCCCCTCAGTTTTTTGGGGACCGTTATTGGTGCGTTCGCTGACTCGGTTACGTGGCTCTGCCCCCTCGAAACAAAGGTAGCGACGGCCAGACTCTCTATGTGTAAATTCGAGTGACATTGCATTGGTAATCGTTGTGGGTGTTGCTTACAGCTGTGCAGTGCAACCACCTTCACAACACGGATTGGAACGATTTTTGGGGGGGAGGGCGCGGCGTGAGCAAAACATGAGGATTTCGTGATGTGTGCGCATGCAGCTTTGACGACAAGCAGAATTTCACAAATAGAATATAAATACCACAAACCAGCTACCAGGTACTGCACGTAAATCTTTTAAAAACATTTGGCATTGATTGGGCGGGAGCTGTGGCTCGAAAGGTATCAGAGTTTTAGCTAAAATTTGACTTCAATGGGCCGCTATCAGCCCAACGAAAGCGAAATCTGTTTCGCCTTACGTAACAGGAACATTACGTAGGTGGAAAGCGCATCCCAACACCTCCTGTGATTACGGTCCCTTGGCAGGTTTCGGCACACAGGCTGCTTCTCTTTTTTTAGACTAAAACGTATATTTATTTGGAGCTAAGGAGCAGGACTTCGAAATACCCCCATCAGTTCCTCCTGATGGGCTTTTCAAGTATAAGGTAACTCGGCGTCTCTAGTGTTCATCCCAGGCCATCTTTCCTAGAGCAATAAGCACATTTATGTCAAGGTTCAAAATTTTCATTCGACTCGTTCATGTTTTCATTGTATTTCTTTTTATATTTATTTATTTATTTGTTTGTTTATTTATTTATTTATTTATTTATTTATTTATTTATTTATTTATTTATTTATTTATTTATTTATTTATTTATTTATTGAAGGCGGGATTTGGAACAGCCGCTTATTGAAGCCAGCTGGACAAAGAACAAGGAACCATGAGCTATGAGGATGACTAGGTACTAAAAAGGCAGAAGCAGGTTGGCGCCGCGGGGTGATGTTGGGCCATTTACAGGTGATTCCCAGAAAGGCTCTCTGGGAGAAAATCACCTCTCACACTTGTTCTTCGCTCCGCGGGGAAACAGCCGCATGGCTGAACTCTATAACTCTATATAGACAAATGGTTTTAAACGGAAAACCCGCACGACTTCACTGCTCCGGCAACGGCGGTTTCAGGGAGCACTGCTAGGGGTCACGCTGTAGTCTACAGTCGATGTTTCTTCTAGAACCGTGTAAAGGCTGCTGAAATAAAGAAATTTTTCACAGATTTGGGGAAACGCATGAGGTGTACAGAGCAGGACTTCGTCCCCAGGGCGAAAGCGAACGTCGCGGTGGGAAGCGTCTTAGCTTTGTTTACGGCCTTGTTGTGCAGCTTGGTTGCGGAAACGAGCTTGTCGACGGCAGCGATTTACAGGGGCATTGATCTGCTCCGACAGTAGTCTGAAAGCTTGTGGGGCGCAGTGAGGAAATCTGTGTCAAGTATGAAGTATGGTTGGCCGCCGAAAATTAGGAAAAAAGGGGAAGTTCCGGTACGACCTTGAAATGCTGTATTGTGTGCAAACGTAACCAACGGCAGAATAGTGTTCCAGTGGCGGTGGTCAGGTTGAACATACCTGCAAAGCATGTCAGGCTGGAAGCGGTGGAAGCGCTCGGTGAGGCCGTTTGTTTGCCGGGGCTAACTACAGGTAGTTTTGTGCACTGTACTTGACGATCGAAGGGAGTCAGCTGCAATCAACGAGAAAACGTCGTCCTCCAACCACGTATAAAGACCCGAGGGGCAGCATAGGTCAAGAGAACCGCTTGTGAAAACTAGTGAGCGATCTCTGGAGCGCAGCCAGTACTAAAAGGGGTCGTTTCCACTTATGGCGTTGAATGGTCGACTGCGGTGACACTCCTATGGTGTCCTACGGGTGTAGCTGGTCAAGGTACATAAAAACCACTACGCACAGTTTCAAAAGGCTTACCGGGCACGAAATAGGCTGTAGGGGAAGAGTGGGGCTGTAAGCTGGACGTTTTTGCAGCTCATTTCAAGACGTCGTCGTGAAGTTGGATTTGGCCTCGTCGAGAAGTGCAGCCAAACGTGCGGATCAAGAGTGCTTGGCACAACGGGAACGCATTTTGGGCGATAAGGCTGGTGAGCCTAACGGGATACTGCGTCATCTAGAATCTTGAATTGGCATAGATGACGGCGCAGGGGACTGTTGGGGGGCTGTCTGGCACTGGTGATGCGGTTAATTATAGTTCAGCAATACGTTTCTGTTCGCTGTCGATCAACGAATTTGGAGTGGCTCTTTAGTCAGCGTAATCGAGTGGTTCGAATGTGTGGGTTACACTAAGTGAAGTAGCCCTGCTAGACGATATAAGCAATGGGCAGCACGTAACAGCGTCTGCGTCAAGATGTTTGTTTCCGGACGTGTACGTATTGGTAAAGTCATACTCTTTAAGGTACAGTATCCAGTGGCCGAGACGTCATTAGAGTGTCTTAAGTGACGAAGCCAGCAATGTGAGTGGTGATCTGCCACTACACTTGAAAAATGAAACGGCGACGGTATCCCAAACCACGGCTTTTTTCGGGTTTTCTCCTGGTTTCACAGGCTGTTGTTGCTGCAGCTGCTGCTGCTGCAGCAACAAGAGCCTGTGAAACCAGGTGCACCGCTAGGTGTTATCTTACACGAGTTAGCTTTCGGCTCTCTATATAAACACGAGGAAGCGGTGACAGTGAATATTAGGGGAGTGGGATGCAGCCGACGATTGTTGCCCCACCATATCGCGCTGGCCTTCCGGAGGAGCTCTCGGTGCATGGGACAATGGCTATCGCACTGCAAGTTGATCCGCTTTATGCGTGCCTAATGTTCCTAGCGCTTGGGCTTGGTGACACATTCGCTGGAAGGATGGAAGCATACAACGTTTGACACTACGTTTCAGATTTTCGGCGCCAGTACACTCTTAGGCAACATTTCTAAACATATTAAACCACTGCAAACAAAATAACAATCGGCAACCGCTCCAAACATAAGATCCGGCTTCACATACTACGCGGAAATGTTGGAGAACCCAGGTGCAGAACGCTGAATGCTTCGCATTAGGTCGGTTGCAACGTGCGCGTGAGATACGCCGTATTTACCTCTAGTTTTTTGTAGTCAACTTGCAATAGGAAAGGGCCTTCTGAGAGATTGGAGCACGATGTTAGCCCACATGCTTGAATCTAAACATCAAGAATATTTTTACAATATCTGAAATGGTTCCTTTGAGGTAATAAATAATCCGCATGAGTATTGGAATCAATAAAAATTAATTACCTAATGTCCCTCCTAGTATCTGTAATTCACTCTAAATTTTTAACCACATTTCAAAGACGATTCTACTAATAACAGTAAACCCAGAGGAATACATTCAAAGTTTTATTTAATCTGATGCAACTCTGTGCCATGAGGTGTGTCAGGCCAGGCAGTGTTTATTTTCGGTAAACAAACAAAATACAACTAATATTTCGAAACCATGATGCAGGAATCACTCACCAATTGAAAAATAAAACTAATTTCTATTGACTTTGTCACAAACAAAGGTACGTCTAAACGTACCGCCGCATGTTTACCGCGTTATTTCGCATATACGCCGCCCCTACTATTCGATCAAGAAGAGCTAGAAGGAAATAATTACTTAAAGGCGCTACCCTTTCGGCTAATAAGGAATTGTCCTGGAACAAATTTCTGGCATTCTTCAGCGTATATGTAAGTGATGCCTGAGAACGTCACGTTTTTTCTCTCTCGATGTTTCCCTATTACCGCTGCCTGATAAAGTGACATACACACAAACCGAACCGCATGCACTTTGTCCTGAGAATCATTTATTTCGGTGGGTTTTTGTTCTCATAATAAATCATGTTTAAGAGAAAAGTTACGGCAACACAGTCTGCAACTGGTACCCAATACTTACCTTTGTGTACTCGGACACATGTAAATGCTTTATTTTCAACACGAATAGCATACCTTTCATTGCGGGTTTTTTTTCATGGAAAATCTATGGTATTCACAGTAAGGGTTTTGTTTGTGTAGCACGCATCAGACCGAAGGGACAAGAGAAAGAATGAGCAAGACAGGCAACACGGGTGCAGGAATGTGGAGAGGCCGTCGCTAGCGTCGCAAAGAACAACCGACAGTCACAGGTGAAGCGTAGTGTCAGTTTTGCACCAACCACCGCTGGGCGGTGTCTTAGGATAATAGAAGAGGAGTCAACAAATTTAAAAGCGGCCCCAGACAGATGGTTTGCAGTAGAGCACATTTATAAACAGCCCATTTTGGAATATTTCTTGAACATTTATAAAGTGGGTAAATAAGTGCGGCCTCTGGAAACAGAAGTCGCAAGTCGGAAGCACCAGCGAGAGATGGCGTGCGAACTGGTGCTAATGCGAATCGACCCGCAGGCTTTGAGAAGATCTATGCAGCTTGCCCTCACGAGTCGCGAAAACTTGAAGCGTCGCCCTTAACATAGTGTCCCCGACGTTAGGTGAGTCAAGGTGGGATAATTTGTTTACCGGCTTTAACCGGGTATATACCCCTAGTCGATGCTTCCATGGCACGATTAGTGTCAAGGTTGTCGTAGCGTTGTGGAGAGGGTGCAGCTTACGGAAGAAGACAGCAACACCAAGCTGACACGCAGCACGTTAAAAGCAGGGTTTAAGGACCCACTTATTAAGGACTATCTTTTCTAAACTAACAATAATGGCGTCGCCGTTTACCGAGGCCAACATTGCTGAGCGATGAACTATAGACATATGTGTCGCCAAGACATACATAGCCAACCGAAATTTGCCCTGTTCATTCAATAGAGGACTTTTATGAAGCTTGTTGTTGCAGGTGGGGAATGCCAGACAGCTTCGCCATTAACATCGATGTTCGTCACGTTGATTCAGTGAAGCTGACCTAATTTCCCTTATTTCAACAACGCACACTGTTTCAATCCACGAAAGCACATACAAGCGCTTAGATACATTTATTTAATTACACCATTGCATGGGAACAATACATCGAACGAGCATATGATATAACAAATGCTGCACAAAATACGTATGAAAAGAAGGCAACATTGTAAGGAAATAAATACCCAAATATTTATAAACTTTGTTTTACGGTTTGCCATTATAACATTTTTTTAGTTGGAAAAACAAGTCCACACAATACGTCTAGCTGGAGAAAGCGTTAAAACATTTAAAACGTCTCTCCGCATTTGTGCGGTTATAACTGTTTATTCAAACTTTGTGGCATTGTATACGTATTTGGAAACTTCGGCCTTATTTCACCATGAAGGAAACAAAACAAAACCTGTTTTAGGCTTCTGCAACAGAAAAGGTTCCCTCCAAAGTGCTCCATACCAGTAGGCGTTGGCTGCACCAGTAAAGTCTTTTATGAAATAGTAAGTTCTCGTCAACGCCCCACTCTGCAGATGGAAAGAACTAAAAAACGCGGATTAATTAGCTGAACGGTAATGTAATCGCCAACGTAGTGAAATATACTTCGGCCGGCGGCAGAAAACAGAAGCGCCGCAACACGCAGAACGTTGAGAGATGCCGTGTGAAAGAGTTGCGATGGATCGCAGTGAAACTCTGCCGATTGGCAAGATTGCAAATCCCTCCAAGAACGCTAAGGAAAAGCAAGACATCTCATGCTTAGGTGTGTGCAATTTGTTTCCGCATTTACTGCAGAGAAAACGTGGCTAGGTGTAATCATACTTTTGTATTGCATATTTGAGCAATACATATATTAGGACTTCATTGTATGGCGTCACCAACACGCCGCAAAACACATTGGATGACATGAAAATTGTAGGAATGCTCCAACACGCCGAAACACTCCTATGGGATGACCACACACAACAAGTAGCCGTCTACTGCATTTTCTACCCTCCAAGGGCAGATGACATCCACCACCCCACTTGCATCCTTCTACCTCTGTGGGTTGAAATAAAATTCCGTTTCCCTCGGTAATTGCAAAAATCTAGTGTTACCGCGAGATTCCGCACAATTGTTTATTCGGAAAATATTTGCCCGCTTTTTTGTGATTGTTGCGAAATTTTGCCACTTTATTTCTGAGTCGTTTTATGACGACCTGCTGCCGTCTCGTTGGCGTCGAAGGCCTAGAGCTGGAACGTCGTTATCGGTGCGGCGGTTTTTATCTAGCCAAAGCATTGTTACACAGGACGCAAGATGGCAACTTTATAGAGACAGAACAAGGAGAATGGCTGTGTGAATGATTCCTAACGCGGAACAGGAACTGCGATTACCAATCACATGGACGTGCCACCAGAAAGATGCAAAAGCGTGGTACTATTCTTTGAACTGCACACCAGTGAATTGGTATTTGGTTTCTTGAATTTGTGGAAACCAGCGTAGCTAAAAACATTTCAAGTAATGTTATGTGGCCGTGGTAATTATCGGGATACCAACTTATTTATGAAAAACAACTTGGGAAATTTACAAGACGGAAATGTTCGCTGCGTCGGTTCCTGAAATTTGCAGGCAGAAGGAGGCATCAGGATGGATTGGCTCGAAAATAATATACCGTAACATCAGGTGATATTAGATGGTGCCTTTTTGACAAGCTGGTACCTTGTTGGAGCTTCCTCAACGCAGCGGCATGCTAGCAAACCCTGAAATCCTTGGCGGTGCTGATGAGCGCTCTCCTTTGCGAAGTCGCAAAATGCGATAACACTCAACCTCTTTCCACAACTCGTCTATTATACCTTTACCCACCAGGACTAAAAAAAAACTGCTAAGCTGAGTAACTACTGGAAATTTCGAACTGTGAAATACGTGGTATTGGCCGTGCTTTGCATGTTCGACGTTTTCTGATGGTTATAACTACGAGGGCGCTTGCACTAAAGTATCCGGCTTCATTTGATCACCCGCTCTGTAGTTCCCTGTTTATCGCTATTGCGACCGCCCGTTTACCCCACATTTACCCTTTAAAGCTCTTTGCAGTACTACGGCTGGCCATTCTTTTGGGGACCATTCTGACGATGTGTGCTGAATACAAAACATTGATACGAACGCCTTCCTCGTATATATCGTCCACCTTCTGCCATTGGATGCACTGTCGGTGAACAGGTTGTCGGTGTAATTATCAGTATACAAAGTTGCACTACTGTTCTGGTAGCTTCTGTAAAAAGAGCACGTGAAGACTGTACCAATGAAGGAAAATATAGAGGACTGGTGTAAACTAACAAAAGAATTTCTCTGATATAAACAAACTTTTTTACATGCAGAAACGAGGTAGACTGCATACGACACGTTTGTAAACACCGGCCTAAAAGTAATTAAAATAACGACTGCCATATGGCATACCAAAGCATTACGACCACGGGCGAACTATACTCTTTATCAAGAGAAAAAGACACATAGGACTAAGAGACCAACATACCTCACTTATTTTTCAGAAACATGACTCTTGCAGAGAAACCTAGTGTGGGTGCTGATTGAGGTTTGCGTGGTTTAGTTATTATTTCGGGTGAGTTCCTCACACATCGCTTACTAGCAGTTTTCAATCTGAACGGAATCCCCATTTCAGACCTCAAGTCTAGCGTTATAATAGAGATTGAGTATAATAATAGTTCTATCGTAAAAGACACCGACATTTCCTATAACATAGTATCACCTTCTCAATAGTATATTCTGTTTAGTACAAGAATGCAATGTCCATAGAGGAGCTCACACACCCGCATTGTGCACCGCTTTGGGTAATAAATAAAAAAATAGGTATTTTTTGAAACAGACATGCGCTGCACCATAATTACGTTGTCATCGAGATAGCAAATATTTCTCAAGCAGGCCGCATACCTACTGTAAATACGCGAATTTGCAGCAAAGCACTCTGCATCATCGCCTTCTCAACGCCTATTTTCGATGTTTTAGCAGTTCTGCAAATGACCGGTCTTCTAAGGATCTCAAACGAAATCAAAGATGTTGCGGTACGGCGCGAACTCGCTCTGCAACAAAACTAGCTCACTCTCATCGCACATCAGTAGAGAAGAGGTGACGAGATTCCGTTTTTGCTGCTCAATAGCGCACGCTAGGCACACGACCCTCTGGGGGCATTCACATACACCAATTCCTCCCACTGCCGTTTCTTGACACGGGGAAATCATGGGCTGCCCGATTCATCCTGCTTCCTTATCATCCGCCCCTGATTTGCTTTCTTGAAAGATTTGTTTACCTCTTGTGCAAACCGCTCCTTTGCAACTTTTCCAGTGGGCAAGTCCCGCCCGACGGACTCAGGCGGGCACCGCTCTTACGATTGGCTTTTAGTGCCAAAAAGGCGTCGGTGGTCTCGCTCTGCCGCGTTCGCACACATGGCCGCTTATTTTTAAAACGCAGCTTGCTCTATCTCAGTGATGTCTCCCGTAGCAAGGAAAAGTCATGGCAGAACCCAGCAAACCACTAACATCTCTGCGACATCCCAAAAAGATCCGAACGTCTATGTCCCAGCAGTATCTCTATTAGACACCCGTACAACGTGCAATATTTTAATGAAAATTTCTGAATGTTGAGATAACGTTGCTGGTACCTTAATGTCGTGCGTTCTTTCAACTTTGCTAAAGACGTACTCTCGATGTTGCGGCTGCTTCATTTGGGGACGGTATTTAGACATATTTTGCTGAAGTGATTCAGATGTTCCTGGTACGTCCGTTTTTTACTTCGAACATGTCTATCGCAGTTACATTTATTTTAGCTATATCTGCTATACTTTATTTTCAAACTCTCCACAGGCGTACTGTATTGAAGTTACCGAGGGGTTTTGTGTGTGTTTTGTAAGGGTTTTGTACCGAGGGGTTTTGTGCAAGTATTGTAATCCACCGCTATTGCTTTGAACCTTTGACCTTCCAAACATTAGCCCAATACCGCACCTCACGAAAAGAGGCAGGGCCTTATAGCAGAATTCGTTTACAAGCGACGTTGCCAACGAGCCTTGTAAGCTTTTTTTGGTGGCGTGTGAAGAGACGGGGGGTCATTGCCGTCAAATCTCAACAAAATAAGGTACGATAAATAAAGACGACGCAATTAGCACAACTTTACTTGCTACTTCATTTAACCTTGATGTTACGTACCGACTGTAGCTTCATGAATTAAAAGTGTGAGCAAAGCAAATTTCTGAGCTGCCTTTATACTGAGGTTACCGTGAAAGCTCACTTGTAGGTTAAACGGCAAGGCACTCTGCCTTCTTTTGCCTTGAAAAAAAAAGTCGATGACACCCTCACTGCTAAAAAAAACTAAAAAAATCCCTGAGGTTTTGCGAAGATTCGAACCATAGACTTTCAAAACACAACACCAGCACCTAAGCTGCAATCTACTCGACCACGAGGCGGAGGCGCGGTCAATTATGCTAATACTGCAAGTGATGTAACCAAAGCTCCCTTATTTAACCCAAGAAAAGCTATCGCGCTTCATCGTTCCCCCTACGGTAGCCGCGAATGAAATTAAATGCACCGGCAGATTTCTGGCGTTGATAAACTTTGTTCGTTACGCACCGATCTTGCAGACAAGCCAATCATGCTAACACTACAAACGATTCAGCCAGAGCTCCCGTATTTACCTCACAAAAAGCTCTCCCAAACCCCCGATCTCCCCGATGAATGCCAAGCTAGCCACGGAGGCATGCGCACTTTCAAACAGAAATAGCTTGTAATTTGCCTGAAGTCACCAAATTACCGCACGTTAAAAAAATGATTGTTTTCTGCGAACATAATGACCCCCAACCAGGAGATGGACATGGAATCCGGACGATGTCGCTTGCTTTCGGATTCTTTATGGCCCTGCGTCGACGCTGATATCTGGCGAGCAGCATAGACATCGGCGTAGCTACATAGGAGCAGTGGGAGATTGAACTTGCCACCTCGGACGTAATAAGCAGCTTCGGCTCGCTGAAAGGGCCAAGACGGCAGGCCGCACCAACGGAGTCCTGGACTTAGGACCCCGCCCACTTCGAAGCTCGATATACCGGTTCAATAAAGTTTTCTCTTCCTCCTCGTCCTCCCGCGTCAGCTCACGGCGCCGTGCATTTTGCCGACGCCATCAACGCGGGGCGATGTCGACGCCCGAAAGCGCGGAAGCTACGCAGCAAGTGGTTGCGGCCTCAAAACAAACCGTAAAATTACGGCCCCCACAACCCCACGGCAGCTGTATTTCCACCGCAGACCCTGAAATTGCCTTAAATGCCGTAATCTAGATTGTCGGTACAATTATTGTTTTCTTTAAAAAATACCCACGCTCAAGCTCTTGTATATTATTGGCAACTAATATCGGTATTTACCAATAACATGGGTATCTATTTCGCAACGCATTTTTATCAAGGTGGTGTCTTTCAGGAAGCAGTTTTTCCCTCGGACGAACACAAGACACGAAATCGCTGCGCGGCGAGTCCGATCGTCCAACAGTTGTTATAACTGCCCTTCGTATCGATACACGTGCTACAGGACGGCGACGGCAGGGGTGTGCTCGCCTTCAACTTTCATTTTTTCGGTGATTTCACTACCATGGATTTATCTACCGGACGAAGAAATACTGCCAAGTAGTGGAGGTAAGTGAGCACTAGTGAACCTTGTTTTCTTGTCATGTGTATTTAACGTAGCAGAGTTGCTCTCGAACTTCGGTAGGCGTAAGCGGTTAGCCCTAACGATTTCAGCGACTCGCTTTGTGCGTTGCGGAGATTTGTCGGTAGACCATTGTACCTGGCTGCTGCGTTTGTAAACAGAATCAGTTTTCGCGCAGTTTCTACCCCTGTGTTTGGTGAAGTGACTTGTGCTGTCCTGTTTTGCTAGGCAAATGTTTTGATATGAAATATAATAACAGAAGCTAGAGAGTGCGAATATAAGTGCATGTGCGAATGTAAGCGTGTCTGCGTTACACGCACATCGTGTACTTTTAGCGTGATATGGGTTTTTGTTTCGTTTCTGCAGATGCCGTTCTTTTTCGTCTTAATAGTTTTCGGGTAAAAAAAACCTGCACAATAAAATGAATGATTGCCGTGCGTGTAGCAGTAAAACAAAATAATAAATCGGGTGAATTCCGAGAGTACAGCATTAGATTCGAGTGCCATCTGGATGCATTTTTCGTGTTTCGATTGAGTGTTCAATCTTTTCGAACGCTAATTTTGGTCGTGAAATGTCAGAATGAACAACGTGTATGCAACCTGAGTCTATTTGTAACGTCAGAACTACAGGCATGTCGTAACTACTACAGTAGTATGAGCAGCGGTGGTTGTGTTTCGTACTCTTACTGCAGCATCGCAAACGTAAATTAACCATAAAGGGTTAACAGCGCACAAACACGACGACAGAAGGAAGAGAAGACAGGACAAGCACTGACACAAGGAAGAGAACACAGGACAAGCGCTGAACACAAGGAAGAGAAGACAGGACAAGCGCTGCCTTGTGTCGTCGTGTTTGTGCGCTGTTAACCCGTTATGATGCTACACCAACTGGCCCACCAAGCCATCCTCGTAAATTAACCTTTCAGAATATAGTAAAAATATTCAAAATGGCTGTTAAATTTCTGTCACAGAATTTTCAGCTTAATGTATTTAGTGTGACAACACCATGGTGATCAGAGTGACACAGCATTTGGGATTTCGCAGGTTTAAGGCCGAGTACGATTCCGGTGGCTGGCCTGTCGTTTGCTAATAACTTATATGTTGCAGGCTGGTGACCGGTGCAACTTAGACTATGTGTGAATGTGATTGTGCTGTAAAAATGTCTTGCACTACTTTGATGCTTCCTGCTGTACAACGTATACTTCAACTAAAATGTAGGCCTAGCAGGACAAGCGAACAGGCCAACATGACGAGTGTTTCAGTGATGTGCTTTTTGAAGGTTTAGTTATGCATATATACCAACTAGCCCACCTCGCCATTAGGCTGCAGGAAGTATACGTCCATGGCAGTGACGCTATCTGGGTTTGTGCATATTTCCTTTTGCCACATTTTGTGGACATGGCTTCATCCGTGTATATATTGTCAATTCCATCCCTCTCAGCAGTTCGGATAGAGACAGAAAAATATTTTACAAGTACGGATGGGACCTGTAGCTGGGCTAAAATGTCCTCAGAGTCCCCATTCACGAATATAGTGGTACCTCAGATTAGCTGTCATAATTAATGTTAAGGTTGCCTTAGTAGTGCCAATGCTGACATCAAATTATATCCACTCCGCTCTCTTCCTGTCCCTCAATGTTACACCCATCTTCTAGCGTTCTATTGCCTGCTAAGTCGTCCTTAATTTAAGTTAGACCCTTTTAGTTAACCTGGACGTTTCTGCCCCATAGGCGAGTACTTGTAGGATGCAGCTGTCAAACACTGTCTTTTTCAGGGACAATGGTAGGCGGCGATTCTTCATTATAAATGTCTTAAAAAGCTGTATTAACAACGCAGATTTTCCTGTAGCCACGCCTAGATTGATGAACTGGCTTGCAAGGAAGGTGCTACTGCAACAGTCTGCACAACGCGCCTGCTCAATCTACTGTTGACGGTCAACTTGGCGCAGGACTTGTCCTGGTTTGGGAAACAGGGAACACGCTTTTTTCCACCTGTGAGTGGCATCGTGCATTGTGTGTAACTAGATGTCTTCGTGTAGTTACAGACAATTTATTCTTTCACCAGACAGTGTATAGGGCCCAGATTTTTATTGTCAGTCACATCCTGCACAAATATCATCTTTGTCGACAACCTGCGGCTTCTTAGTTTTTTTTTGCTATAAGCGGTATTGAATTTCTTTCAGCCTTTGGACAATGAAATATTTACTCACTTTCCAACCAATCCGGTCTGCAACTATTTTGTCAGTTTCTGGCACCACAACAAAGTACGCAAACTGTTCAAGAATACCTACCATAACTGATGATGAAGGCATACACCATTGAACCGCCATTGAATCATTTCCTTGCTTCCATGCGTTTTTATTTTGTGTTGTTGTTCTTTGAGGGTATCACTTTTTGTGAATCACGTAGTAATGTAAATGTGTCTTCTTGTAACTAATATTCAATAATTTCCGTGGTCCCCATTTTTTCGTTTGTTCCCAAATCATGCCACTTTGTGTGAAATATTAAAAAGTGTAACTTTTTGTTTTCCCAAACAGAATTCAATTAGTTTTTTTTAAAGTTTTTGTTGTTTTATTGTTGTCCTGCCATTTCACTAAGTATGAATCATTTGATCACGTAAATGTCTACTGCTCTTGTAACCGCAGTACGGTCATTTCTTTATGCACACCTTTTTTATAGATCATAACCATTTCCCTAGATGTTGGTTTGTTTAAAGTAGCTTAAATTTGTATGGCACTCAAAACCACCACTCAACACCACATCTGTGTTTCCTAGGGTCTTTTGGTTTATTGTTCTTCAAACTTTTTACTACATTTGAACTATTTAGTTTCGCAAATTTGCTGTGTTTTTATACCCACCATTGAATCATTTCTTTGTTTTCACACATTTCTTGCGTTGTTATTTAACCAAATATTTTAATGTGCGATA
The DNA here is from genome assembly GCF_048455015.1 of Haemaphysalis longicornis. Classification (NCBI taxonomy): domain Eukaryota; kingdom Metazoa; phylum Arthropoda; class Arachnida; order Ixodida; family Ixodidae; genus Haemaphysalis; species Haemaphysalis longicornis. The sequence continues at coordinate 9,447,737 of NW_027526445.1, forward strand.
TTTCAAGTTGCATAACTATCTTGTGCTTGTACCCTAGGTTTACATGTTTGCTTTTTTTCCTATTTTTTGTCAACCTTCCTGCTGTGTGTGACTTATTTATAGTCATGAATATTTGTACTATTCTTGTAATTGTACAATGTGTACCCTGTGGGCCAGGGCAGATAGGAATGAAAATTAAAGTGGTTGTGTTGCGAAAGCATATTAAATAATTTGGAAGTCAATATAAACGGTTTTACCTGAACTCTTCTGTGTTTTATGTGTACTTTGAAAGCTTTCTTACTACCCATATGCACATACTTACAGATAGGATGGGAGACTCACATTTTAATTAGTTTATTTTTGAATTGTTTCTGTGATAGTTTATTTGTGGAAGGCCTGTACAGTCATGCGGTATGGTACAATTCGATAACGCTACTGCGGTTGCCTTAGTGGCCAGGGCGCTTGTGCTGACCAGGACTGGTTTGCTGTTACACACTGCCTCTTGTTTTCGATGCGACATTTCTTGTTTACAGCTGTGCTTCGTGTGCTTCTGCGAGAATGTGTGGTCAGATTGGCACTTCAAATATGAGACTTCATGCAGTATGCAGCACTTCAAAAGTGGAAACACTTTAATCTAGAAACGAGGTTACAAGTAACAGCAAACAGTGCTGAATAGCTTGCAAGACATGTATTTGAAGTATAAATGCCCACAACAAGTAGGCAACCTTGGAAAGGGGGCTGGCCAAACTTCCAAATAATATATAAAGAATGTATATTTCAGGCATACAGGTTCATCTCCAGCTTATCATACTAACGTACACAAGTCATGAATATAACATACTAATGCTTGGGCCAAAGACAGAAAGCCAACGTGAAACAGACATCTCTATACGTCTTGCAAGCGTACCACTACAATATCCTTAAGACGTACAAATAAAGTAACGTCCCGTAAACAGCATATATAAAAGTCCATGAGACGTCTATTGCACGTTATCCTTCGTGTGATTTGGACAAGTTTTTTGCTGTTGTAGCAACGTTGAATTTATGTAACTGCGACCCCAACGGTACGTCTCCTCCACATCTGCAATGTCGATTGCTGACGTCCCCGAGATATCTGCTTGACGTAACGTGGTTTGCTAGGAGGCCAACTTCCTCAGACGATGATGATAATCGTGACTGGAATGAGAGGAAAAACGTTTCCCTTGGTCGGCGCAGAAACTGGTTCTCTCGCGTTATGGAGCCAATGTGTATCTGACTGCGGCGTTTCGACACGGTGAAAGCAGTGTGAATTTGGACAGCTCTGCATATCCTTACAAAACCAGACAAAACAATCCTGCATACCTTCTTCTAACGACGGCCATGGTTGAACGCGAAGCTTTCTTCGTGCGAAATCCAATGGCAAAGGGTCAACGCGATTAAAAGTCCAAAATGCATCTGAGTCGAAGTCCAAACCAACCTAACAAGGAAGCACTCCCTCACTAGAAATGTTCTGAGTTAAACCATCATTACAGTTAGACGGATGGGTGCCGGACGTTAGTTCTGCAAGCAGGATTGACGGCGGAACAGGTAATGTGGAAAAGCTAGCACATTATGACCCAAGGAACATTGTTCTGCCAATTTTCGGTTTATCTGCAAAAGTCTAATGCATTGTCAGGAAAACTTTTTTCCAAGGCGAAATAAAGCGCGTTTTTTGTCATAGTTTGAAGCGCTTGAAGAACAGGCGCCCGATAGAACAGAGTGCGCCGGACTATAAGAGACGGGAGCCGCTTTCCGCGCTCTTCGAAAAAACGTTGGAGGTGAGGTAGCAGCCTATAACTCATCGTCATTGAAACAAGAAGAGCATATTTAGGTTCACCACAGAACAGCTGCCTGTCTTATTCACATCCACCAGCTCCTGGCCTCGGTCCTCGAGTTCATTATTTGCCTTCGAATTTTTCCATTTCTGCCCTCCGTATATATAACAGCTTTCGCACTATACTTGTATCGTTTCACGTTATAATTTTGTCTCTTCGTGCTTTAACTCTTGTCGGTTAGTGCCACCATGCCGCAATACAAGCTTTATTTGTGTTTCTAAATATGAACTATGATATCTTCGACTCGAGTTTGCTTCTTTATCCAGTATTCTTCTTTCCTAAGTGGTGCTCCTGACATTATTTGTTACATAGCGAAATTATATTTACATACATACCATCTATTAACATTTTTTTGTACTCATTTTAGCCCCACGACTTACCAATTTGGTTATAATTCTTCATTCGTTCTATGCAGTTACTCTGCAGATCCACTGAGTGCGCCGGTTCGTCTGCAAACCTGCAATGGTAAAAGATTACGCGTTCGTACGTAATCCTGCGTCCTACCAATAAAGATTTCCAAATAAACCCTACAGACATGCTCTGCACAGTTTGTTGAGATCATACTTCCAGGCGCACTCCTTTCCGGATCGCAAGTTTTCGCTTTGTTTATGAAGAAACATTCTATCGGTACATATTTTATACACGTCGACTGGACGTTTAAAGTAGGTCTTCTCTCTTCCCTGCTTTTTTAATGCGCCCACACATCTGTGTTGCGTACTGAATGAAAAGCTTTTGTATAGTGAATAAATGCAATGTAAAGTGGTTTAGCGTGCTTCGCTGTTTTATGAAGTAACTGATTGACATCATGGATATGATGCAATGTTGAGTAATATTTCGTAAACCCTGCCTCCTCTCTGTTCTGCTGGGAATGCAGGCTTTAACTTATAATTTTATCTATAGTTCTGTAATGAACTTGCATAAAACTAGGAGTAGGCTGATTGGTGTGTAATTTTTACGGTTTTTGGAAGCTCCCATTTTGTGAATCACAGTTACATTGGTGTTTTCCCAGCCGAAATTAACTTTTAAAGACTTTAAGCATTTTGAAAATAGTTCAGCATGCTCTTCCTGTAGAATATCCCCAGCCGAATGTCATATTTTTCCGGCCCCACACGGAGCACCTTCAGTATTCTTAGTGACGGTATTAGCGACCCCGCGGACCCCGAGCCCCCATACTCATGTTGTAATATAGCGTGGCTAGGAGTTTTATTGTGAAGGGGAGAAACCACTACCGGTGGCCGTCAGAGCCCAGGTCACCCTCCGGCGGATGGGCTGCATGCCTGTTAACCAGGCAGACCGCTCCGGGACCTCTTCAGCTGTTTGTGTAAGGCTGACGAAGAAAGTACCACCATACCGTGCTTCTTTTACATACGATATGGTAAATCGTAACCGCCCTCCCTCAAACATTGTCGGCCCCTGAAAAGGGGCCGCACCGAAGGTTCATTTCTATAACTCCAAGCCCTCAGTTCTCCAAAGCCCGATAAGTACCCCCGTTTTTTGGTGTTTGAATCCACTGAAGAAGTAAAGCCTCTTGCATCCCAGTCTCTTTTCCTGATATCAAAATTTCTGGAAAGCTTCATTGGAGATTCATACAAGGCCAAAAAACAAACAACTGGAGAAATCCTGGTTGAAGTACACAACCAACAGCAAGCCACGATCATCCTTGGTCAAACTCCATAGCCAATCTTGGAATAAGGGTGACACCCCACCGGAGCCTCAACAGTTCTCAAGGTGTCATTTCCGAACTAAACACCATGAATGAGACAAATGCTCACCGGCTGGACGGCCTAAAAATGAGAGCGTGACAGCGTGACAATATAAGGAGGCATGACAAAATATTCTTGACCAAGCACATTATCCTTAGTTTGCACCGGTCCACACGTCGCCAGTGCGCAAATACAGATTTTGTACAATGTAATGTCCGACCCTACATACCAAACTGGCGTCGCTGCTTTAAAGGCCAGCGGTTCTGGCACGGAACCACCTCCTGCCGTGGCCGACTGACCTGCGCAAAGTGCGCCCAGCATGATCACCCATTTGACAATTGTCCATCACAAACCATCGTCTCAACAACTGCCACTGCCTCGCCTGAACAACTGAACAATTGCCAGAACAACTGCACGCCTCTTACCTCTGACGAGGAGATGGATGTCGGGCCGTTCCTGCCTGCAACGCAGCGCAAGGAGCGGCCTTCGACACCCAAGCCCACATGAAGGCCCAAAAAGTCCCTTCCGAGAGTACAAGCCCCCAAAGACTACACATGAACAAACACACTCCAGTCATTAAAAAAACATAAATAATGAGAACACAAAAAACCATCCAATGAAACTGCAGAGGCCTCCTTTAAAACGTTGACGATGTGTATCTGATGCTGCCTGCCAATTAGCCAAGTATCATGTGTCTCGAAGAAACTCTCCTCAATTCCAAACAAATTTCAAAAATATGTACATGGTATTCAGAAAGGACAGGGTTGCCGGCACACACTCTTCGGGTGGTGTTATCGTTATGATGCCCCTCTCTAAACACTGTCTTTGGGGACGTAGCAATCCGTACAATAATATTTAATAGGTTGACAATGGGACACTAAATTTACGTATCTTCTGATTTTTCGCTTCTGAACTGTGATTTCAAGACACTGGTTGACCAGCTACGCTAACCATACATGCTTACAGGTGACCTTAATGCGCACAAATCTCTTTGCGGCTTCTCCCAAACGTATGCCCGAGGTAGCCTGATAAAGAAGTTTCTAACATCCTCTGGAGCTTGCCTTTTCAAAAAAACAGCCTACACAACATAGCTAATACACAATACATTCTCGCATCTTCACTTGGCTATTGATTGTGCAGTTCTCTTTCCATGTCTTGAGTGCGGTGTTGCCACGGTCCCATATGGTAGTGACCATTTCCCCACTTCATTAACGTATACAGGTAAATGCCCAAGCAGTTCGTCTTCTCATAAGAGGGTTAATGAATCAAAAGCAAACTGGACTACATTTAGATAACCCTCTAAACTACAATACTCATACATAAAACACCTATACGTGGAGGAAGCAGCACATCCTCGACCCCGCGAAGAGTCAAATCCCCATGTCTCCAGTACTCGCGTGCAACCAAAGGAGGCCGTGGTGGAATGAGGCGTGGGGTATAAGGCGTGGGGTATCCTAAGTCGGTACCCCACGTCGGATAACCTCATTTTTTAAACGACCAAAGGCTTTTGAGAAGCGGGATCGTCGTGAGACGAAAAATGGAAGTTGGAGCGCCTTCCTCTGCATTACCACTCTGGAAGTTTAGGGCTACCCTGAGCACGTGTAAACCTGGAGCTCCAAGCGCAATTAAGATTGCATACACCATGATACACCACCTACGCCGATACATTCTTGGCACACTCCTACACAAATACAACAAAATATGGCTTTCGGGGCCGCATCCAATATCTTGCAGGGAGGCCATTGTAGTGGCTTTCCTGAAGGGAAGGGCCCATCCTCTCCTGCCAGCTATCGACCGATCGCTCTCACAAGCTGCCTGTGAAATCTTTACGAGAATATTATATAGAGGAGACGTATATTTCTTAGAGTACAATGGTCTTCTTGAGGACTGCCAGGCAGTCTTGAGATTACGGCCTCTCCCATTGACCGCCACCCTTCTGTGTCCTTCTCCACCCAAGTTCATTCTATGCTACGATTTTTCTTCTTATTTTAATCCGTCTAGTTACATAACTTCCTATTCTTTTAGTTCAGCCTCTCGGTGCAAATTTTGCTGCCGTCGATGTCCAGATATTGTCACTTTGTCGGACTACACGGCCAGCCCAAGTGTATTTGTTGTTTATTAATTTGAACTCTCACGTCTTCTATCAGACTTGACCCCCTAATCAAGGCTGGCCGTCTCCTCTCCATAAGCGTAGCTCTTATTATTATTAGCTTCATTGCACGTTGCGCGTATTTAAGTTTCCTTTCTGGAAGTTTAAAAGGCGCCGAGTTTCTTATCCCTATGTTACCGCCGGAAGATGCAATTATTCAATACATCAGTGTCTATAGAAAGAACTCGCTTACTTATCATTTGTTGTGAGTGCTTGCACAGAAAACCTCAGCCGTATCCTATTTTAAGCCGAATTTCCTTCCCATTGTTGGGCTCTGCACTTCCCTCCGGCGAATGAAGTTATATTCTTCTACTTGTTGCAGTGTGTCGTTACCTATGGGTGCAAATGCGGCATTCAGAATTTTTATTTTGTACAATTTGGGATTTATTCATAGTTACCTTAAGCCCGAGGAGAAGACTCTGTGGATGTAGTTCTTTCATCATTTTTGGAGTTGCTGAGCAGATTCACAGAGCAAGACTATGTCATCGGCGTCCCTAAAATTGCTCAAGTAATCCGCGTTTCCCCGTAAACCTTAGCATCCCCAGCAGAGCTTCCTGAATACTCTCGCCAGACATGCCGTGAACAATTTGGGCAAGAAGGTATCTCCTTGACACACCTCTTTTCGGATTTAGAATTTATCATCTTGCTTGTGAATAATTATCCGGCCTATGTGGTATAGGGGTCCCTTTTTCGGTCCTTTAAGGCGCACATCTCTTCGGCGGTGCTACCTTAATAAGACTCTCTTTCAGAGGGTACACATGCCATGCAGCGCCACCTATTACACTCTGCGAATTTTTCTTTTACTTGGTTTACGGCGAGGATGTGATCTATTGTAGAGTATTCTTTTCGTAAGCCAGCCTGTTCTCTGGATTGTTCGGAGTGTAGACGGCCGCTCGTTTGGCTTTTACTTGGTAAACATTCAGCAGGTATTGAAACTACTGAGGGCAGCTGTTTTTGTTCTCAAGGACTTTGTTTTATCTTTTCTTGTGAAATAAAACTATGTTGCCTTTTTTTCCAGGCTTTGGGTACCTTTACATTCTTTAAACAATCTCAGAATTTTTAGTGAGCTTTTGTAGTAATGTACAATGACCCTCCCTGAGATAGTATATAGTTATGATGCCGGCGTCTGCAGTATTCCCTATTTTTTCCCATTCTCATCATTCACTCTTCGTATCACTTGTCATTAGCCGACTATCTAACACTATCTCAGCCGTCAACAAGAAGAAGCAATCATCCCTTCAACGTTTCCCCTTAGAAAAGGTGCACTAATATTTATTTTTTTTCCGCGCAAGAAAGAACTTCAGAATTTTGGCAGGCGACATAAGTTCCCTCCCATCGAAGAAATGCGTGACCAAACTTCAAGAGGTCCAAGCAATGCCTTTTTTTAACAAGCAAATTACATTTTCCGTCATTTCTGCTTCCTGTATATCTGGTATGTGTGGGATTTTTGATGAGCCCGTGCGCAGGGTACTTAGTCAAAGGTGGAAAACATGCGTGAAAATGTTAAATACGCATATCTTGTGTATTGTTATGCGAGCATATGTCTGTGTACTTTCTAGTTTAATATGTTTTATGTACGACTGTGTACACCGGTGCACGCACAGAAACCTTGCACATTCTCCCCCACTCCTGCTATAGCCCCACAAGGGCTGCAGTATGTTTAAATAAATAAAAAAATAACTACATTTTAGTGCCCCTGCGGCTTTTCCACGTCCTCTTTAGTTACTAGTGTAACACTCCACTGAATTTGTAGGGTCAGTAGTTTCCCCTGGTGGAACGTCACTAGCATATAGCCTGGTGTAGAATTGCTACGCTATTTTAGATGCGACGCATTTCTTTAACACGCCTTGTCCCGCGTCGTTGTCGCGGTGTAGTCCGCATCCTCGGCACGGCAGCTGTGCGCTCCGCCGCTCTCACCGCAGCGCCATCTATGCGTCAGCGCAGGCATGTCGCTCCCCTCGTGGTGACAGCTGTGCGTTAGCGCGCAGCTTGCGCTCGGTTAAAAAATGCGCATGCGCTGCTATGCGCTTCTATACGCTGCTATGGGCTGCTCTCTCTCATTCCGCTGCATATAAACGCGGTAAGTGCGCCGCTCCGCTCAGTCGTTCTGCCGCCGGCGCTCTGATGACATCGTCCGATGATTTGAATAACGCAACGGCAACCCCCGATGCGTCGCATCTACCATATGGTTCCCCTCGCGGGAAGATGGTTTTTCTTTATATGATGTTTTTTTCGTATTCTTAGCGTGTTTACCTATTGGTCCACACAATCTGTCTCATAATTGTAAGATTTCTCTTTTCTGCCTTCAAGCTTCCTCGTATTTCTAACGTTTTTTCGATGACTGCCGCATTGTACGAACCACTATCATTTGTTTTACTTATGCAATTCAATTTTTAAAGCTCTGCTAATTCAGTTTCGCCTACCGTACTCGACTACTTCATGTTCCCAAGCTTCTAAAAAAGTTTCTTCCGGTGCTTCTTTTTTCTTTTGCGTTTCTTTGCTACATGCTGCTTCTCCAATACTCGCTGCTGACTCCGCGATTGCCATTGTTAGGTTGTCGTTTGGGGTGTGGAAAATCTCTTTGTTCTCACATACTAAAATTGAGACGTTGTTCCGATGGGTATTTGAAACTCCAGCGTCCAGTCGCTCGCTGACTAGATACTGGAGTTATTACTTTTTCCGAGTTGATCAATTTCCCTTTTGAGATTGAGCTTTCTTTTGCACCTAACCATCTCATGATCAGAGCGCTGAACATTGCGTAGAAGCTCCACATCCTCATGAGTACTTGTGTTGCCACCTAGAATGTAGTCAATACTGCATTTAGTAATTCCTTCTGGGCCTATCCATGTCCAATTCTGGCACTTTCCTTTGCGGAAAAATGTATTCAATAGCCTCAGGTTATTTCTCCCCACAAATTCAACCAGTGTATCTCCTCGACTGTTGAGGCGGCCTAGTTGAAAATTTCCGAGTGATTTTTCTTCTACTCTGCGTCTACTCTGGCCCTACGTTTGCGCCTACTAGCCTCGTACCACGACTGTGAACTGCGTTTTTCCCCTTAGTCATTGCAGACAAGACTTCTTTGTACAAGTTGCTTTCGTCCTCGTCCTCGTATCTACGTGTTCGTGTACAGGTTAATTGAAGTAAATGAACATAAAATCCTTCATGATTGAAAGAGCGCTAGTTAGACGGGAACACGAATGAATAGACATACAGTAGATACACAAGGGAGATCATGGAAGCTTTTCGCCTTAAAAAGGGGGAGCTTCTTGTGTCAGCCCGCCTTCTGTACACTTATCAGATATCGTGTTTCCCTTTTTGGAGAGGGTTTGACTGGGTTTTCTAGTTTTCACTACACGTGCCGGCGTGATTGTTAGGTGGATAGGTACTCGCTGCTTTCTGATATTGTTATGTCCTTCCTTCATACGTATTTCCAAGTGTATCGATGCTATGAACATTTCGGTGATGACGCAGATTTAGGTTTTTCTTGTATAAATGTTCATATTTTAGAAATAAATTCAGTTGCTTGTGCCCTCCGTGCTGTATGTCTCTTCATTCGTATTCGTGTCTAAGTAGTGCTTCTTCAATCATGAAAGCACACCAACAAGCCCAAATGGCACTTCTTATAACATTCTTGTTGTCACAATTATTTAACATGGAATTAACATGCTTCGAACATGTTATCCCCAGGGAATTACCGAGGCAAAATATGAAGTGCACCAGTATTTCGTAAGCTTCGTGCACTCCAGCACAAGCTTAACAATGCTCCTGCAAACATTGAACTTGTAGCTAATTGTAGTCCCATTGCCAGACTCAGGCCTGAATATGCATGAATAGTTAGGGACTCTGATATAAAAAACTGTGGTTAATTCCTATGTCGTAGGAATCAGTAAAACGTGACATTGAAATGTGCCGCGAAACCTGCAGCTGAGCATCATTTGCGGTGGGCGGAGGTCTTCAGGGCCTGCTTGGCGAGCGACGTCCTGCTGTCAGGTCGGTTCGGCCAAGGTGTACGGCCGTCATTTCTGTGACTGATATAACGTCAGTGAAACCTTGGTGTATGGCGGCGTAAAAAACTTCCGTGTTAGAATTACCATGAGCAGAAAAAAGGTCATTGCGCAATATTTTGCTGTAAATGTTTAAATTTGTTGTCTAGTCCGGATATAGCCGAACACCCATTTAAGAGCTAAGAAAATCTTGGTTTCTGCCACATTAGTGTTCTCAGTGCCCTGTCAACGGCACCATGTGTGACAAGTGGCATCAAACTGCATTAACCAGAATTTTTAGTGTCAGCTGTGCAAAGTGGGTTACTTGGGGTTAGAGTTGGCCGCCGTAAATGGCCAATCCCAATATAAAGCGTCGCTTAAGGGGGGTACACACATTTTTTGTGTAGTGTCCACAGCTAGTTTGTTCAACAGCTGCAGTAACAATATTTATTTTTTATATTTCTACAGACACAACATCACCAGTTTGGAATGTTTTGCAATAAGACTGCAGAAAATGCTCTCTCTACAACAACTGCAAAAGCGTATGAGTGATAGCTCTAGCACCTTTAAGTAATTTTTTCTTGTACATTTATTACCACTGCATTGGAAATATTGCACACATACCTTCACACGCTGCTTCCCCTTCTTCACTGTGACCGGCTTCGCAGAAGTCTAGTCGTCCATTTCCTCCTTAGACTCCGTAAGAAAGGAGAATGAAAGCACTTGAATAGCCAAAATATTCAAATGTGCATGTGCTTGAGAGAAAGTTTGATTACATAATGTATGCTCCTAAAATAATATACCATTGCTACCACCCAGTATAATAATTTCTCATCGACGCAGAAGAACATCGCTTTGCTCCCTTACCCATTTGTGGCCAGTAACTGTTTATACCACCAGTATAGGGCAGTAATGTATTACCTCAAGAAAAAGGTTTTGAATTGACTGGCCCCTAATAATTTTAAGTTGCTTAATTGAATCTTTCAGTTGAATAGCAGTTATGTGATTACTGGAAATTTTAACGGCAATGGAATGGTAGAAATTGCTCGATAATGTGAAGCTGTAACATATTTATTCAGAAATGTGATCATTCTTTTGCAATCAAAGCCCACGAAGCCATTATTTCTGGATTAATTTGAAACTTTCGCCCCAAGAACGGTGCCATGACTTGTACTGATATCGGCGACATCGCAACAAGGGCAGTGCACAGTTGATAAAGATGCAGGCCAGTTAGACACAGCCCGGGGTATGCGTCTCTCTCTTTTGTGGGTATTAATGCTTTTTTTAGCAGCAAATAGCGCCGTGTCAGCAGCTTGTGTGGTGAACACTTCATACTATGATTTTAGCAATCTTGTTTAAGCAATCTTGCTCGTGAAGCGCAAATCGTAAATGCAGCACTTTTGTTCGAAAACGCCTCGTGGGAAACGAAGTTACGCTACCTCGGCGTATATGTTAAAGCAAAAAGCAGGATATGATCTGAAAATGTTTATTGTATAGGACTTCTCCCTGGACAGATAGGAGGAAAAATTTTTCAAAAAATTTTCAATGTTTGGTTTCCTTGTTAGCAATTCAACCCTACAGATAAAAGTAAAGAAAAGTGCGACTAGTCTGCAATAACCTGTTTTGTGGGTGTGGCTTAGGACTGCAGTTGCCGGAGGTAATAATACGTTTGTAGGGCAAAACGGCATTTGGGTGAGAAGGCAGTTTTTAATATTCGCTGATAGATCTGTGTTCTTTTATAGCCATTTTAGTTGTATAAAGCTGACGTGAACTTTCAGAACTTTCATCCGAACAAAACCCACTTAAAATAGAGACCTTGTATTCTGTCTTAAAGGTGGTATTGAAACTCGATTTGTATTAAAACGAAAAAGGTCCTAGTGGGACTAAGGCCGTCCTAATAATGAAGTAACGCATTTCCCCATAGAACTTTCGGTCCAACCAAAAGGTCAGATATGATCCCTGGACAGGGGACGCGTGGGTCAAACCTGCCACTAATTCTGAAAAACCGTTACTTGAGGGTCGCACAAAGGAAAGGTTCTAGACTAGACAATAAGCGCATCCATCATAGAGAAGGACTATAAAAGTAAACCTCTATCCTGTGAACCACCCTTTGATATAGAGAAATGTTTGGTAGACACATTTACTTATCGTAAAAAACACGTCGCCTGGGTTTGTTCTTCGTAATTGATTTGGGTACTTCATGTGTGACGATTATTTCAATGAACTTTCAGCGAAGCTTTGAAGCAATTTAAGCAAAGATTGGGATGCAGTTTTGATGTGAGTAAACATTCTGTCTTCACTCAGCTTTTTTAATAAAGGGATGGTAACGTTTTCAGTCCTGGCTGTTTTAAACCTTGATAATGAAATATATGCCTCGGGTGCACATTCCGCGAACAATTCGTTCCCTTCGAATAGATTTCGTATCTAGGTGCTTGCATACCTGCTTTCGTATTTATTTCAGACTAACCAAACACTGAGCCACAGAGCGTTGACAGAAATCAGAGCACCAGAACGGAACGTACAACCCGTAGTTATAATTCTAATTTAAGCAGGTTTATACATTTAAAAAGCTTGTGTTGGATGTGTAGGCGTTTAATTCACCTGTGATCTTTGTTAGGTTGTGTAGTAAGACCTGTGTTTAATGCATATTAACAGCCCAGCTGTTTAAGCTGCTGTGGGTCTGATAGCGTCACCAAATATTCAAAAGATACACACTCCTGCCGCAAGGTGCACGACCGTACCTTTGCGGGGTGGCTTGCCCGTATAAAAGAATGCGCAGGCTTTAAGCCTCCGCTTCGTGAGCAGCTTGAGCTTGAGCTTGCGCCCCCTGCACCCACTTCTCTACTGCCGCTACAGGGCTCCCCCCGTACAGCTGGAGTCCGTTGACTTGCCCACATGACATTTGTGGCCCGTTCAGCTGGCGAACGACATTAAAAGAACGGAGGGCAGTGAGTCAGGAAACAAATGCGTGTTAAGGACATATTAGTAGAAATTAAGAAGAAGAAATTGACGGGGGCAGGGCATGTAATGCGAAGGCAAGAAAACCTTTGGTCATTAAGGGTAAAGAGTGGATCGGCAGGGGGCGACAGAAAGTTGGATGGGCAAATGAGATGAAGAAGTTTACAAGGGTAAATAGGTAGCAGTTATCACAGGAACGGGTAATTGGATACGAATGGGAGAGGCATTTGTCCTGAAGTGGGCGTATATAGGCTGGTGATGATGATGATGATTATGATGAGCTGGTGAATTCTGGTACGGGCTCGTCGAGACAGCGAAGTACTGAGTAGTTCGGACAGAGCCGACGCAAGAGCGGTTATCTTTGGCTGCGGCGACGGCGTCTTGGCGGCCTCTCAGTACAGGGATGATAGACTTGGGATGCCGTTCGCCGTACGAAGAACGTTCGTAGACTTGTTCGTTGAGCTCCATGTCTCCTACAATCCGCTGTGAGTCTAGGGAAAGGTAGGTATACATTCAGCTGTGCAGTGTCTCCAGCACGAGCAGCATTAGTGCAAGCTGTGCGAATATTGACTACTTTTTAAAATCCGGACCTTAAAAGTAAGCCGCCATCAAAAAAGTTCGCACTCCCACATACCTCCAACCTAATTGTTTTTAGAGCGGTTTACTGTGGCTAACAGTTCTTTTCCAATTGCCTGCATTAGTTCTGAGAATGATGTGTCCACTATAGCTAATTTTACAGTACATTAGAGAAGCTGCCAAGGTCCACTATATTTTATTATCAAATAACTTATGTAATCGCACTTCTGCCCGATTACGACTTTGCGCAAATGTGTAGTGCCCCGCTTCTTACACACTCCCCATAGCAACCGCTGTCGTCAAAAAGATCAAAATCTTACAACTGTTCTGTGTATTTGACTTGTCTTTGAAGCAATCGAAAAGGGAATCTGTTCCCCCGAGGAAAATAACCGCTTGCTTAAGGTACTTCAATAAAACGTTAATTTTTTATGTTATCTACGCACTCCGTCGGCAGGAGGAGCCCATTAAATCTTTCATGGTCAAGGAACGCAACAAAGATGTCTGCAAACGTGCCTAGAACACTCTAAAAAGTAGGAACCTGCGAAGCGTCCTAGAAACGTTTCTATGGACCTAAAATGCCCCTGTTCGGATGTGTTGAAATTAGCCTCCCGCATTGGGTTTATATTGCAAAAATATATAAATTGTCTGAAGCTGAGCCCCAGAATGCATCACGGCTCTTTTTGACACTTGTGGTTATTCTTTATCACATGAAAAGAACGCGCCATTTTATTACAGTTTTTGCAAACATGGCACACGATGTGCGCCAAGTATTTTTAGCGGGTGCCTTAATCTATCTTCGCCTTCGATATTCCCTCGCAAAGTTGAATTACCCAAGCCCAATCGGTGATTCAATCAATGAGAGATAGCATGCACCTTTCAACAAGCACAGTGGATTCTGTGAAAGTGCCTTGTTATATTGCCTTATGAATGAAATAGGTGGATAGTTGCCAGAAATAATGGCAGGTAATTTTGTGCACGAAGTATTGGTCTATTTACATATACAATTCAAGTTCGTGTTGGTTTTGCCTTGCTACCGCATTATTTTTGCTGACTGTTTTGTTTCACGCACACGTGCAGCCTTTGTTAATACGCATACTGCAATTTATTAATATGACCCCGGTTTTCTTACGCGTAAGGATGTTATAGCGAAGCTTAAAATAGTTATAGTTGAAATGCCAATGCGGTAAGCGTTGTACGCCTAAAATCGTCCGCCGCATACTCTTTTAAAGCACAAAAACCTGGTAGGATATTAGTTACAGGAAAGATGAGAAATATGCTTGGTTAAAAGGTTTCACTGCTAGATTCCTTCATCTACTGATACTGACAAGCGGAAAATGACGGGCGAAAATGACGTTCTTTGTCTACTAAAGACGTGGTTGAATAAGAAATATAATTCTGGTCAATACTCCAACCGGGAGTACAATGTGTTTAGCGCTGACCGTGACTGTTGCATGCATTTCTTCAAATGTATGCGTGATGTCGTAATCGGCATAAAAGAATGTGCTGCCAACAACACGTCAAAGCAATTTGAACCAATATGCAGCGAGCCTGTGGGTGGAAGTAAACATGACAGGTAGCAGAAAAGCTTTCCCTGGTAACTACGCACCAAAATATTCTCTGTCCTACAAAATTGCCCGCCGATCTTCTCCTTCCATTGCAAATGTCGATCAAGATGATACTCGACTGGCGCCCTACTCAAGTGGATGCGTCCCTTTTCTTTCCCGGTCACTTCTTATGCTGCTCCTCTCCTGTCTCGTTCCTTCCAAGGTAACAGGCTAGTGGTTTGCTCAAGTCAATTTAATTTACCGATTTCAACTGGTCCAAGTCTGGTGCCTCGGTGCTGCTGTGCGGAGACGCGCGTTAATGGAGGCGCCGTACTACTGCGTTTATAGACCACTTTGCCCTACTCCACGAGCGTTCCAAGCGGAACGCGAAACCAATCTAGTGGAACTTTTCGTTGCTGTTGCCGTTTGATTTTTACAATTTCGCCAGGTAGGGCGCGCAACAGCAGCCGGCGTTTTCTACAGTTGATCTAGTATTTGCTATCGCAAAAGGCAAGCGTCCGTTGGCTTTGAATCAAGGAAGTCATGCATAACTCACTATTTGATTTCGGTTTATAATATGGATATGGGGCGGTTTGGACGGTTAAGTGGAGGTACTCGCCTATTCAACTTATGGTAAAATTATGAAGCCGTCACTAACAAACCCTGCAAAAAAGTTAAGGAATTTCAAAAAACAAAATAACTTCAGATGTTTTTGCAACAGAAATAAAAGAATAAAATTAGGCGTTAAAATACATTCTTAAATTAATTTAGCACTGTGTCTAAACGATGTGAAAAAAACTGGATTTTCTTAATTTTTTGTGGTAGGCTTAGCGGCTCTTAGGAAATCTAAATGTCGCGTGGCAAGGAAGCCGTAAAGTAGCCATGAGCTGATTGCCACTGATGTTTTTGTTGTAGGGTTGCTTAGTAAACCACTCATATATTACAGCCGCTATAAAATTTTTGTGCTCAATCCCTATAGCTGCACCATTTATATTTGTCTCACGTGCTTTAAATTGTTAAAGCATGCAGCAAAATAAAGTAAAAAGGACAAAGAGCAGACGATTGTTTCACTGGTCAGGAAACAGGAAGCAGTTTTGGGACCTTACAAAACACCCCAATATTTTATATGTTCTCGTCTCCCTTAGTGGTTAAACACTTCATCGATGCCGGCGTTGTCGTAAGTGGAATGTATTCAACATTGCTTATGGTAATATCTTTCATAAGCTTTAAGGTATTTATTTCACATACAGTAATCTCTTGTTATAACAAAATCGCTTTATCCTAAATATCGCTCTATTTGAAATTTCTTCTGGTGCCAACCCAAACGCTTTAGGCTGCATTACTGGAAGCGCAAGAAAAGCTGACCCGCTTATAGCGAAGTGGTGAGCGGAGGCGTCGCCTAGCGGCGGCGACCCAGCGGCGAGTCAGGCAGTCAATATGGCAAGTTGACAAGCTGCTGCTTCCCCGGAATTTTTCTCGAGCCCGTCATACTCGGTTTGCGCCATCCGATTTCAGACAAACGTTCGAAATGCGTGTAAGAGTAATTTAATTTTATTCCTAGACATTGGTCAATGGCGTGGACGTGACGGTGCGCGAACACCGATACTCGAAGCGTAGAATTAGAAGTGTGGTCGAGAGCGAGGCTCCCAAAACTCGTTTTGCAAATTTCACGGCTGCACAACTAGGCGAAAAATTGCCCAGTAATCGTGCAAATCCCAGAGTCAAAACCAGGCAGAGTTCATGATTGTTCTGTGTACCTACAATGAGCGGGTAATCGCTTTTTGAGCTCAGCAAACACAACCTCAGATTCCAGCTGTAAAATTTGCGCCGCTTTCTAGCACGAATCTCTCGTAGCGACCCGGGACGCCCCCTGCCCCTCCCCCCCCCCTATACAAGTGGCCACTGCTTTCTCCTCCTCATTCGCTCCGCAGTCTGCAAGGCGTTCGGACGTCAGTCACTGTTTGGTCAAATTTTGAGCGGGGTTGCTCCCGCCCGGCAAGAACATGAAACAGCCTAAGCTCACTGCCTGTCTTCCACCTGAATAAAGTTGGGCTTCAATGAATACATTGTGGTTTGTTTCCGCGAGGCTGTGGCGTATTTAATGCTCAACTGGTTTACCTTGTCTCGGGAGGCCCTTTGTATCAAAATACCGCTTATAACAACTTTTTTGGCCGTCCCGCTGACTTCGTTATAACGAGGGATTACTGTATATACATTTATATATATATATAGATATATTTAAAAAGGGCTCATTGTTCTCTGACACAGTACAGTGCTTGTTTTTTATTTCGCCATAGTTAACGACCATATCCCTCAAAAGAATTGTCGTGGTGGAGCCCTAGTTTATGGCACCTTTCCTTAGAAAACTTTCAAGAGAGGATTAGGCAATTTGTTCGCAAGGTCAATCCGAAATTGGTCGTCTACTACCTTCCGACCAGTACGTGGGCTTTTCTACACATACCTAGTATAATATTTTCCTATCGAGGTGCTAATTCATTTCGCACATTGCCAACAGTTGATTGGGGTGGCAGACCTTAACTCGAATTGCGCGTTCCTGTTCAGTAAACCTTATGGCCCCATTCATCATGAAGACGCTTTATTTGGTACTTTTATAGCGTAATTCTTTCCATTTTCAGTCTCAACTTCTCTCCTTGCGAAAGAAGTCATTCCTTGCCCGAAAATATTGCCTCTGGTAATCTAAACATCGCATACTAATCTGTTATGGATTCACCATACAAAGATTGCCCTGGGGAAGCACAACGTTTTTGTGTCTTTTTTTCATTTTTATTTTTGCAGCAGCATACCTGTACCACGAAAGAAAATGCTCGTTTCCGCGTCCGAAAATCCAGGCTAAATGAAAGAAATTCCTGACAGCGCCCCCCTCAGTTTTTTGGGGACCGTTATTGGTGAGTTCGCTGACTCGGTTACGTGGCTCTGCCCCCTCGAAACAAAGGTAGCGACGGCCAGACTGTCTATGTGTAAATTCGAGTGACATTGCATTGGTAATCGTTGTGGGTGTTGCTTACAGCTGTGCAGTGCAACCACCTTCACAACGCGGATTGGAACGATTTTTTGGGAAGGAGGGGGCGGCGTGAGCAAAACATGAGGATTTCGTGATGTGTGCGCATGCAGCTTTGACGACAAGCAGAATTTCACAAATAGAATATAAATACCACAACCCAGCTATCAGGTACTGCACGTAAATCTTTTAAAAACATTTGGCATTGATTGGGCGGGAGCTGTGGCTCGAAAGGTATCAGAGTTTTAGCTAAAATTGGACTTCAATGGGCCGCTATCAGCCCAACGAAAGCGAAATCTGTTTCGCCTTACGTAACAGGAACATTACGTAGGTGGAAAGCGCATCCCAACACCTCCTGTGATTACACTCCCTTGGCAGGTTTCGGCACACAGGCTGCTTCTCTTTTTTTAGACTAAAACGTATATTTATTTGGAGCTCAGGAGCAGGACTTCGAAATACCCCCATCAGTTCCTCCTGATGGGCTTTTCAAGTATAAGGTAACTCGGCTTCTCTAGTGTTCATCCCAGGCCATCTTTCCTAGAGCAATAAGCACATTTATGTGAAGGTTCAAAATTTTCATTCGACTCGTTCATGTTTTCATTGTATTTCTTTTTATATTTATTTATTTATTTATTTATTTATTTATTTATTTATTTATTTATTTATTTATTTATTTATTTATTTATTTATTTATTTGTTTATTTATTTATTAAAGGCGGGATTTGGAACAGCCGCGTATTGAAGCCAGCTGGACACAGAACAAGGAACCATGAGCTATAAGGATGACTAGGTACAAAAAAGGCAGAAGCAGGTTGGTGCCGCGGCGTGATGTTGGGCCATTTACAGGTGATTTCCAGAAAGGCTCTCTGGGAGAAAATCACCTCTCACACTTATTCTTCGCTCCGCGGGGAAACAGCCGCATGGCTGAACTCTATAACTCTATATAGACAAATGGTTTTAAACGGAAAACCCGCACGACTTCACTGCTCCGGCAACGGCGGTTTCAGGGAGCGCCGCTAGGGGTCACGCGGTAGTCTACAGTCGATGCTTCTTCTAGAACAGTGTAAAGGCTGCTGAAATACCGGAATTTTTTACAGATTTGGGGAAACGCATCAGGAGTGCAGAGCAGGACTTCGTCCCCAGGGCGAAAGCGAACGTCGCGGTGGGAACCGTCTTAGCTTTGTTTACGGCCTTGTTGTGCAGCTTGCTTGCGGAAACGAGTTTGTCGACGGCAGCGATTCACAGGGGCATTGATCTGCTCCGACAGTAGTGTGAAGGCTTGTGGGGCGCAGTGAGGAATTCTGTGTCAAGTATGAAGTATGGTTGGCAGCCGAAAATTACGAAAAAAGGGGAAGTTCCCGGTAGGACTTTGAAATGCGTTATTGTGTGCAAACGTAAGCAACGGCAGAATAGTGTTCCAGTGGCGGTGGTCAGGTTGAACATACATGCAAAGCATGTCAGGCTGGAAGCGGTGGAAGCGCTCGGTGAGGCCGTTTGTTTGCCGGCGCTAACTACAGGTAGTTTTGTGCACTGTACATCAGGATCGAAGGGCGTCAGCTGCAATCAACGAAAAAACGTCGTCATCCAACCACGTATAACGACCCGAGGGGCAGCATAGGTCAAGAGAACCGCTTGTGAAAACTAGTGAGCGATCTCTGGAGCGCAGCCAGTACTAAAATGGGTCGTTTCCGCTTATGGCGTTGAATGGTCGACTGCGGTGACACTCCTATGGTGTCCTACGGGTGTAGCTGCTCAAGGTACATAAAAACCACTACGCACAGTTTCAAAAGGCTTACCGGGCACGAAATAGGCTGCAGGAGAAGAGTGGGGCTGTAAGCTGGACGTTTTTGCAGCTCATTTGAAGACGTCGTCGTGAAGTTAGATTTGGCGTCGTCGAGAAGTGCAGCCAAACGTGCGGATCAAGAGTGCTTGGCACAACGGGAACCCATTTTGGACGATAAGGCTGGTGAGCCTAACGGGATTCTGCGCCATCTAGAATCTTGAATTGGCATAGCTGACGGCGCAGGGTACTGTTGGGGGGCTGTGTGGCACTGGTGATGCGGTTAATTATAGTTCAGCAATATGTTTCTGTTCGCTGTCGATCAACGAATTTGGAGTGGCTCTTTAGTCAGCGTAATCGAGTGGTTCGAATGTGTGGGTTACACTAAGTGAAGTAGCCCTGCTAGGCGATATAAGCAATGGGCAGCACGTAACAGCGTCTGCGTCAAGATGTTTGTTTCCGGACGTGTACGTATTGGTAAAGTCATACTCTTTTAGGTACAGTATCCATTGGCCGAGACGTCATTAGAGCGTCTTAAGTGACGAAGCCAGCAATGTGAGTGGTGGTCTGCCACTACACTTGAAAAATGAAACGGCGACGGTATCCCAAACCACGGCTTTTTTCGGTTTTTCTCCTGGTTTCACAGGCTGTTGTTGCTGCAGCTGCTGCTGCTGCTGCTACGCTAATCTTTCTGTGTTCTGTCCAGGTGCACCGCTAGGTGTTATCTTACACGAGTTAGCTTTCGGCTCTCTATGTAAACACGAGGAAGCGCTGAGAGTGAATATTAGGGGAGTGGGATGCGGCCGAGGATTGTTGCCCCACCATATCGCGCTGGCCTTCCGGAGGAGCTCTCGGTGCATGGGACAATGGCTATCGCACTGGAAGTTGATCCGCTTTATGCGTGCCTAATGTTCCTAGCGCTTGGGCTTGGTGACACATTCGCTGGAAGGATGGAAGCATACAACGTTTGACACTACGTCTCAGATTTTCGGCGCCAGTACACTCTTAGGCAACATTTCTAAACATATTAAACCACTGCAAACAAAATAACAATCGGCAACCGCTCCAAACATAAGATCCGGCTTCACATACTACGCGGAAATGTTGGTGAACCAAGGTGCCGAACGCTGAATGCTTCGCGTTAGGTCGGTTGCAACGTGCGCGTGAGATACGCCGTATTTACCTCGAGTTTTTGTAGTCAACTTGCAATAAGAAAGGGCCTTTTGAGAGATTGGAGCATGATGTTAGCACACATGCTTGAATCTAAACATCAAGGATATTTTTGCAATATCTGAAATGGTTTCTTTAGGGTAATAAATATTCTGTATGAGTCTTAGAACGAATAAAAATTAATTACCTAATGTCCCTTCTAGTATCTGTAATTCACTCGAAATTTTTAACCACATTTCAAAGACGAATCTACTAATAACAGTAAACCCAGAGGAAGACATTCAAAGTTTTATTTAATCTGATGCAACTCTGTGCCATGAGGTGTATCAGGGCAGGCAGTGTTTATTTTCGGTAAACAAATAAAATACAACTAATATTTCCAAACCATGATGCAGGAATCACTCACCAATTGAAAAACCAAAACTAATTTCTATTGACTTTGTCACAAACAAAGGTACGTCTAAACGTACCGCCGCAAGTTTACCGCGTTATTTCGCATATACGCCGCCCCTACTATTCGATCAAGAAGAGCTAGAAGGAAATAATTACTTAAAGGCGCTACCCTTTCGGCTAATAACGAATTTTTCTGGAACAAATTTCTGGCATTCTTCAGCGTATTCGTAAGTGATGCCTGAGAACGTCACGTTTTTTTTCTCTCGATGTTTCCCTATTACCGCTGCCTCATAAAGTGACATATACACACCAACCGAATCGCATGCACTTTGTCCTGAGGATCATTTAATTCGGTGGGTTTTTGTTCTCAATAATACATCATGTTTAAGAGCAAAGTTACTGCAACACTGTCTGCAACTGGTACACAATACTTAACATTGTGTACTCGCACACATGTAAATGCTTTATTTTAAAGACGAATACCATACCTTTCATTGCGGGTTTTTTTTTCATGGAAAATCTATGGTATTTACAGTCAGGATTTTGTTTGTGTAGCACGCATGAGACCGAAGGGACAAGAGAAAGAATGAGCAAGACAGGGATCAAGGGTGCAGCAATGTTTAGAGGCCATCGCTAGCGTCGCAAAAAACAACCGACAGTCACAGGTGAAGCTTAGTATCAGGTTTGCCCCAACCACCGCTAGGATGTGTCTTAGGATAATAGAAGAGGAGTCAACAAATTTAAGAGCCACCCTAGACAGATGGTTTGCAGGAGAGCACAATTATGAACAGCCATTTTGTATTATTTCTTGAACATTTAGAAAGTGGGTAAAGAAGTGCGGCCAGTGGAAGTACAAGCCGCAAGTCGGAAGCACCAGCGAGAGTTGGCGTGCGAACTGGTGCGAATGTGAATCGACCCGCAGGCATTGAGAAGTTCTATGGACCTTGCCCTCACGAGTCACGAAAACCTGAAGCGTCGCTCTTAACATCAGTGTCCCCGACGTTAGCTCAGTCAATGTTGGATAATTTGTTTACCGGCTTTAACCGGGTATATACCCCCAGTCGATGCTTCGATGGCATGATTAGTGTCAACGTTGTCATAGCGTTGTGGAGAGGGTGCAGCTTACAGAAGAGGACAGCAACGCCAAGCTGACACGCAGCACGTTAAAAGCGGGGTTTAAGAAGCCGCTTATTACGGACTATCTTTTCTAAACTAACAATAATGGCGTCGGCGTTTACCGACGCCAACATTGCTGAGCGATGAACTATAGACATATTGTCGCCAAGACATACATACCCAACACAAATTTGCACTGTTCATTCAAAAGGGGACTTTTATGAAGCTTATAGTTGCATGTGGGGAATGCCAGACAGCTTCGCCATTAACATCAATGTTTGCCACGTTAAATCAGTGAAGCTGACTTAATTTTCCTTTGTTCAGCAACGCACAATGTTTCAATCTACAAAACTAAATACAAGCGCTTACATACGTTTATTTAATTACACCATTGCATGGGAAAAATACATTGACCAAGCGTATGATATAACAAATGTTGCACAAAATACGTATGAAAACAAGGCGACATTGTAAGAAAAAAAATACCCGAATATTTATAAACTTTGTTTTACGTTTTGCAATTATAACATTTTTTTAGTTGGAAAAACAACTCCACACAATACGTCTAGCTGGAAAAAGCGTTACAACATTTAAAACATTTCTCGGCATTTGTGTGGTTATAACTGTTTATTCAAACTTTGTGGCATAGTATGCATATTCTAATAGTTCGGCCTTATTGCGCTATCAAGGAAACAAAACAAAACCAGTTTTAGGCTTCTGTAACAGAAAAGGTTCCCGCCAAAGTGCTCCATACCAGTAGGCGCTGGCTGCACCAGTAAAGTCTTTTATGAAACAGTAAGTTCTCGTCAACGCCCCACTCTGCAGAATGAAAGAACTAAAAAACGCGGCTGAATCAGCTGAACGATAATGTAATCGCCAACGTAGTCAAATATCCTTCGGTCGGCGGCCGAAAACAGAAGCGCCGCAACACGCAGGACATTGAGAGATGCTGTGTGAAGGAGTTGCGACGGATCGCAGAGAAACACTGCCGATTGGGAAGATTGCAAATCCCTCCAAGAAAGCTAAAGCAAAACAAGACATCTCATGCTTAGATGTGTGCATTTTGTTTCCGCATTTACTGCAGAGAAAACCTGGTTAGGTGTAATCATACTTTTGTATTGCATAATTGAGCAATACATATATTAAGACTTCATTGTATGGCGTTAACAACACGCCGCAAAACACATTGAATGACAGAAAAATTGTAGGAATGCTCTAACACGCCGAAACACTCCTATGGGATGACCACACACAACAAGTAGCCGTCTAGTGCATTTTCTACCCGCCAAGGGCAGGTGACATCCACCACCTCACTTGCATCCTTCTACCTCTGTGGGTTCAAATATAATTCCGTTTCCCTCGGTAATTGCTAAAATGTAGTGTTACCGCGAGATTGCGCACACTTGTTTATTCGGAAAATATTTTCGCGCTTTTCTGTGATTGTTGCGAAATGTTCCCGCTTTATTTTTGAGTCCTTTTATGACAACCTGGTGCCATCTCGTTGGCTTCGAAGGCCTAGAGCTGGAACGTCGTTATCGGTGCGGCGTTTTAGAGTAGAATCTAGCCAAAACAATGTTACACAGGACGCAAGATGGCAACTTTATAGAGACGAAACAAGGAGAATGGCTGTGTGAATGATTCCGAACGTGGTAGAGGAACTTCGATTACCAATCACACGGATATGCCACCAGAAAGATGCAAAAGCGTGGTACTATTCCTTGAACTGCACACCAGTGAATTGGTATTTGGTTTCTTGGATTTGTGGACACCAGCGTAGCTAAAAACCTTTCAAGGAATGTTATGTGGCCGGGGTAATTATCGGGATACCAACTTATTTATGAAAAACAACTTGGGAAATTCCCAAGACGGAAATGTCCGGTGCGTCGGTTCCTGAAATTTGCAGGCAGAAGGAGGCATCAGGATGGTTGGGCTCGAAAATAATATACCGTAACATCAGGTGATACCATGCAGTTGGTGCCTTTTTGACAAGCTGGTACCTTGTTGGAGCTTGCTCAACGCAGCGGCGTGCAAGCAACCCCTGAAATCCTTGGCGGTGCTCATGAGCGTTCTCCTTGGCGAAGTGGAAAAATGCGATAACCCTCAACCTTATTTCACAACTCGTCTATTATACCCTTACCCACCAGGACTAAAAAAACTGCAAAACCGAGTAACTACTGCAAATTTCGATCTGTGAAATACGTGGTATTGGCCGTGCTTTGCATGGTCAACGTTTTTTTATGGGTATAAGAGGGCGCTTGCACTCAAGAATACGGCTTCATTTATTCACCCGCTCTGTAGATCCCTGTTTATCGCGATTGCGACCGCACGTTTACCCCACATTTGCCCTTTAAACCTCTTTGCAGTACTACGGCTGGCCATTCTTTTGGGGACCATTCTGACGATGCGTGCTGATTACAAAACATTGATACGAACGCCCACGTCGTATATATCGTCCACCTTCTGCCATTGGATGCACTGTCGGTAAACAGGTTGTCGGTGTAATTATCAGTATTCAAAGATGCACTACTGTTCTGGTAGCTCCTGTAAAAAGAGCACGTGAAGACTGTACGTACGAAGGAATATAGAAAGGAGCTGTGTTGACTAAGAAAAGAATTTCTCTGATATAAACAAACTTTTTTACATGCAGAAACGAAGTAGACTGCATACTGCACGTGTGTAAACACCGGCCTATAAGCAATTAAAATAAAGACTGCCATGAGGCATACCAAAGCATTACGACCAAGGGTGAACTATGCTCTTTATCAAAAGAAAAAGACACATAGGACTAAGAGATCAACATACCTTATTTATTTTTCACAGGCATGACTCTTGCAGAGAAACCAAGTCTCGGTTCTGATTTCGGTTTGCGTGGTTTAATTATTATTTCAGGGGAGTTCCTCACACATCGCTTATTAGCAGTTTTCAAACTGAACGGAATCCCCAATTCAGACCTCAAGTCTAGCGTTATAATAATGATTGAGTATAATAATATATCTATCGTAAAAAACACCGACATTTCCCATACATAGTATGACCTTCTCAATAGTATATTCTGTTTAGTACAAGAATGCAATGTCCATAAAGCAGCTCACACACCAGCATTGCGGACCGTTTTGGGTAATAAATAAAAAAAACAGAGGTATTTTTTGAAACATACATGCGCTGCACCATAATTACGGTGTCATCGAGATAGCAAATATTTCTCAGGCAGGCCGCATGCCTACTGTATATACGCCAATTTGCAGCACAGCACTGTGCATCATCGCCTTCTCAACGCCTAATTTCGATGTTTAGCAGTTCTGCAAACGACCGGTCTTCTAAGGATCTCAAACGCAACCGAAGATGTTGCGGTACGGCGCGAACTCGCTCTGCAACGAAACTAGCTCACTCTCATCGCACATCAGTAGAGAAGAGGTGACGAGATTCCGGTTCTGCTACTCAACAGCACACGCTAGGCGCACGACCTTCTGGAGGTATTCACAAACACCAATTCCTCACACTGGCGTTTCATGATGCGGGAAAGCATGGGCTGCCCAATTCACCCTGCATACTTATCATCCACCCCTGATTTGCTTTCTCGAAAGATTTGTTTACCTGTTGGGCAAAGCGCTCCTTTGCAACTTTTCCAGTTGTCAAGTCCCGCCCGACGGAATCCGCTGGCACCGCTCTAACGATTGGATTTTAGTGCCAAAAAGCCGTCGGTGGTCTCGCTCTGCCGCATTCGCACACATGGCCGCATATTTTTAAAACGCAGCTTGCTCTATCTCAGTGATGTCTCCCGTAGCAGCGAAAAGTCGTGGCAGAACCCAGCAAACCACTAACATCTCTGCGACGTCCCAAAAATGTGAACGTCTATGTCCCAGCAGTATCTCTATTAAACACCCGTACAACGAGCAATATTTTAATGAAAATTTCTGAATTTTGAGATAACGTTGCTGGTACCTTAATGCCGGACATTCTTTCAACTTTGCTAAAGACGTACTCTCGATGTTGCTGCTGCTTCATTTGGGGACGATATTTAGACATATTTTGCGGACGTTGTTCAGATGTTACTGGTATGTCCGTTTTTTACTTCGAACATGTCTATCGCAGTTACATTTATTTTAGCTATATCTGCTATACTTTGTTTTCAAACTCTCCGCAGGCGTACTGTATTGAAGTTACCGAGGCGTTTTGTATGTGTTTTGTAAGGGTTTTGTTCCGAGAAATTTTGTGCAAGTATTGTAATCCACCACTACTGCTTTGAACCTTTGACCTTCAAAACTTAGCCCAATACCGCACCCAAGGAAGGAGGCAGGGACTTAATGCAGAATTCGTTTACAAGCGACGTTGCGAACGAGCCTTGTAAGCTTTTTTTGGTGGGGGGGGTGGAGAGAAGGGGGCTCATTGCCGTCAAATCTCAACAAAATAATATAGGATGAATAACGACGACGCAATTAGCACAACCTTACTTGCTACTTCATATAACCTTGATGTTACGTACTGACTGCAGCTTCATGAATTCAAAGTGTGAGCAAAGCAAATTTCGGAGCTGCCTTTAGACTGAGGTGACCGTCAAAGTTCACTTGTAGGTTAAACGGCAAGGTACTCCACCTTTTTCTCCCTTGAAAAAAAAGTCGATGACACCCTCATTGCAAAAAAAAACAACTAAAAAAATCCCTGAGGATTTGGGAAGATTCGAACCATAGACATTCAAAAAACAACACCAGCACCTAAGTGCCAATCTACTCGACCACGAGGCGGAGGCGTGGTCAATTATGATAATACTGCAAGTGATGTAACCAAATCTCCCTTATTTAAGACAAGAAAAGCTATCGCGCTTCATCGTTCCCCCTATGCAAGCTACGGTAGCCGCGAATGAAATTGAATACACCGGTAGATTTCTGGCGTTGATAACCTTCGTTCGTTACGCACCGATCTTGCAGACAAGCCCATCATGCTAACACTACAAACGATGTATCCAGAGCTCCCGTATTTGCCTCACAAAAAGCTCTCCCAAACCCCCTGATCTCCCCGATGAATGCCAAGCTAGCCACGGAGGAATGCGCACTTTCGAACAGAAATAGCTTGTAATTTGCCTCAAGGCACCAAATTACCGCACGTTCAAAAAATGATTGTTTTCTGCGAACATAATGACCCCCAACCAGGAGATGGACATGGAATCCGGACGATGTCGCCTGCTTTCGGATGCTTTCTGGCGCTGCGTCGACGCTGATATCTGGCGAGCAGCATAGACATCGGCGTAGCTAGATAGGAGCAGTGGGAGAGTGAACTTGCCAACTCGGACGTAATAAGCAGCTTTGGCTCGCTGAAACGGCGAAGACGGCAGGCCGCACCAACGGAGTCCTGGACTTAGGACCCCGCCCACTTCGAAGCTCGATATACCTGTTGAATAAAGTTTTCTCTTCCTGCTCGTCCTCCCGCGTCAGCTCACGGCGCCGTGCATTTTGCCGACGCCATCAACACGGGGCGATGTCGACGCCCGAAAGCGCGGAAACAACCCTGCAAGTGGTTGCGGCCTCAAAACAAACCGTAAAATTACGGCCCCCACAACCCCACGGTAGCTGTATTTCCACCGCAGACCCTGAAATTGCCTTAAATGCCATAATCTAGATTGTCGGTACAATTATTGTTTTCTTTAAAAAATACCCACGCTCAAACTCTTGTATATTATTGGCTACTAATATCCGTATTTACCAATAACATGGGCATCTATTTCGCAACGCATTTTTATCAAGGGGGTGTCTTTCAGGAAGTAGTTTTTCC
The DNA here is from genome assembly GCF_048455015.1 of Haemaphysalis longicornis. NCBI lineage: Eukaryota > Metazoa > Arthropoda > Arachnida > Ixodida > Ixodidae > Haemaphysalis > Haemaphysalis longicornis. Next base: position 9,475,726 of record NW_027526445.1, read on the forward strand.
CTCGGACGAACACAAGACACGAAATCGCTGCGCGGCGAGTCCGATCGTCCAACAGTTGTTGTACCTGCACTTCGTATCGATACACGTGCTACAGGACGGCGACAGCAGGGGTGTGCACGCCTTCAACTTTCATATTTTCGGTGATTTCACTACCATGGATTTATCTACCGGACGAAGAAATACTGCCAACTAGTGGAGGTAAGTGAGTACTAGTGAACCTTGTTTTCTTGTCATCTGTATTTAACGTAGCAGAGTTGCTCTCGAACTTCGGTAGGCGTAAGCGGTTAGCCCTAACGATTTCAGTGACTCGCATTGTGCGTTGCGGAGATTTGTCGGTAGACCATTGTACCTGGCTGCTGCGTTTGTAAACAGAATCAATTCTCGCGCAATTTCTACCCCTGTGTTTGGTGAAGTGACTTGTGCTGTCCTGTTTTGCTAGGCAAATGTTTTGATATGAAATATAATAACAGAAGCTAGAGAGTGCGAATAAAGTGCATGTGCGAATGTAAGCGTGTCTGCGTTACACGCACATCGTGTACTTTTATCGTGATATGGGTTTTTGTTTCGTTTCTGCAGATGCCGTTCTTTTTCGTCTTAATAGTTTTCGGGTAAAAAAAAACCTGCACAATTAATTGAATGATTGTTATGCGTGTAGCATTAAAATAAAATAATAAATCGGGTGAATTCCGAGAGTACAGCGTTAGATTCAAACGCCATCTGGATGCTTTTTTCGCGTTTCGCTTGAGTTTTCAATCTTTTCGAACGCTAATTTTGGTCTTGAAATGCGAGAATGAACAACGTGTATGCAACCCGAATTTATTTGTAAAGTCAGAACTACGCGCATGTCGTAACTACTACAGTAGTATGAGCAGCGGTGGTTGTGTTTCGTACTCCTACTGTAGCATCGCAAACGTAAATTAACCTTTCAGAACCTAGTAAAAATATTCCAAAATGGCTGTAAATTTCTGTCACTTACGGAATTTTCAGCTTAATGACTTTAGTGTGTACCACACCTTTGTGATCAGAGTAACACAGCATTTGGGATTTCGCAGGTTTAAGGCAGAGTACGATTCTGCTGGCTGGCCTGTCGTTTGCTAATAACTAACATGTTGCAGGCTGCTGACTGGTGCAACTTCGAATATGTGTGAATGTGGTTGTGCTGTAAAAAATTCTTGCACTACTTTGATGCTTCCTGCTGTACAACGTATACTTCAACTAAAATGTAGGCCTAGCAGGACAAGCGAACTGGACTATATGACGAGTTTTTTTAGTGATGTGCTTTTTGAAGGTTTAGTTATGCATATATATCAACTAGCCCACCTCGCCATTCTGCTGCAGGAAGTATACGTCCATGGCAGTGACGCTATCCGTATTTGTGCATGTTTCCTTTTGCCACATTTTGTGGACATGGCTTCATCCGTGTAAATATTGTCACTTACATCTACCAAGCAGTTAGGATAGAGACAGAAAATTATTTTGCAAGTAGAGATGGGACCTGTCGCTGTTCTAAAATGTCTTTAGAGCCCGCATTCACGAATATAGTGGTACCTCAGAATAGCTGTCATAATTATTGTTAAGGTTGTCTTAGTATTGCCAATGCTGACATTAAATTATATCCACTCCGCTCTCTTCCTGTTCCTTAATGCTACACCAATCTTCTAGCGTTCTATTGCCTGGTAAGTCGTCCTTTATTTAAGTTAGACCCTTTTAGTTAACCTGGACGTTTCTGCCCCATAGGCGAGTACTGGTAGGATACAGCTGCCAAACAATGTCTTTTTAGGAACGATGATAGGCGCCCAATCTTCATTAAACCAGTCTTAAAAACCTGTAATAACAACGCAGATTTTCCTGTACCCATGCCTAGATTGATGAACTGGCTTGCAAGGGAGGTGCTACTGCAACAGTCTGCACAACGCGCCTGCTCAAGCTGCTGTTGACGGTCAACTTGGCGCACGACTTCTCCTGGTTTGGCAAACAGGGAACACGCTTTTTTCCACCTGCGAGTGGCATCCTGCATTGTGTGTAACTAGATGTCTTCGTGTAGTTACAGACATTAAATTCTTTCACCAGACAGTGTATAGGGCCCTGATTTTTATTGTCAGTCACATCCTGCGCAAATATCACCTTTGTCGACAACCTGCGGCTTCTTAGTTTTTATTGCTAGAAACGGTATTTAATTTCTTTCAGCCTTTGGACAATGAAATTTTTACTCACTTTCCAACCAATCCGATCTGCAACTATTTTGTCAGTTTCTGGCACCACAACGAAGAATGCAAACTGTTCAAGAATCCGTACCATAACTGATGATGGAGGCATGCACCATTGAACCACCATTAAATCACTTCCTTGCTTACATGCATTTTTATTTTGTGTTGATGATGTTTGAGCGTATCACTTTTTGTGAATCGCGTAGTAATGTAAATGTGTCGTCTTGTAACTAATATTCAATCATTTCTGGGCTCCCCATTTTTCCCTTTGTTCCTAAATCATATCACTTTGTGTGAAATATTAAAATAGTGTATTTTTTTGTTTTCCCAACCAGAATTCAATAAGTTGTTTCTAAAGTTTCTTGTTGTTTTATTCTTGTGCTGCCATTTCACTAAGTGTGAATCATTTGCTTACGTAAATTTCTACTGCTCTTGTAACCGCCGTACAGTCATTTCTTTATACACACCTTTTCTATAGATCATAACCATTTCCCTAGATGTTGGTTTGTTTAAAGTCGCCCAAATTTGTATGGCACTCACAAACAGCACTCAGCACCACATTTGTGTTTCCTAGGTGCTTTTGGTTTATTGTTCCACAAACTTTTCACTACATTTGAACAATTTAGTTTCGCAAATTCGCTGTGTTTTTATACCCACCATTCAATCATTTCTTTGTTTTCACACTTTTCTTGCGTTGTTTTTCACCCAGTTTATTTAATACGCGATATTTAAAGTTGCATCACTATCTTGTGCTTGTACCCTGGGTTTATATGTTTGCTTTTCTTCCTATTTTTTGTCAACCTTTCTGCTGTGTGTCGCTTATTTATAGTCATAAATATTTACACTATTCTTGTAATTGTACAATATGTACCCTGTGGACCAGAGCAGATAGGAATGAAAATTAAAGTGGTTGTGTTGCGAAAGCATATTACATAATTTGGAAGTCAATATAAACTGTTTTACCTAAACTCTTCTGTGATTTATGTGAACTTTGAAAGCTTTCTTACTACCCAGATGCAGATACTTACAGATATGATGGGAGACTCACATTTTAATTAGTTTAATTTTTGAATTGTTTTTGAAATAGTTTATTTGCAGAAGGCCTGCACAGCCATGCTGTATGGTACAATTCGATAACGCTACTGTGGTTGCCTTAGTGTCCAAGGCGCTAGTGCTGATGAGGACTGGTTTGCTGTTACTTACTGCCTCTTGTTTTCGATGCGACATTTCTTGTTTAGAGCTGTGCTTCGTGTGCTTCTGCGAGAGTGTGTGGTCAGATTGGCACTTCAAATATGAGACTTCATGCAGTATGCAGCACTTCAAAAGTGGAAACACATTAATCTAGAAACCAGGTGACAAGTAACAGCAAACAGTGCTGAATAGCTAGTCAGACATGTATTTGAAGTATAAATGACCACAACAAGTAGGCAACCTTGGAAAGGGGGCTGGCCAAACTTCCAAATTATATGTAAAGAATGTAAATTTCAGGCATACAGGTTCATCTCAAGACTATCATACTAACGTACACAAGTCATGAATATAACAAACTAATGCTTGTGCCAAATACAGAAAACTAACGTGAAACACACACCTATATACGTCTTGCATGCGTACCACTACAATATCCATAAGACGTACCAAAAAAATAACTTCCCGTAAACAGCATATAAAAGAACCATGAGACGTCTCTTGTACGTTATCTTTTGTGTGATTTGGACAAGTTTTTTGCCGTTGTAGCAACGTTGGATATATGTAACTGCGACCCCAGCGGTACGTTCCTGGACATCTGCAATGTCGATTGCTGACGTCTCCGGGATATCTGCACGACGTAACGTGGTTTGCTAGGAAGCCAACTTCCTCAGACGATGATGATAATCTTGACTGCAAGGAGAGGAAAAACGTTTCCCTTGGTCGGCGTAGAAACTGGTTCCCTCCCATTATGGAGCCAATGTGTATCTGACTAGGGCGTTTCGACACGGTGAAAGCAGTGTGAATTTTGACAGCTCTGCATATCCCTACAAAACCAGACAAAACAGACGAAGATATCTTCGTCTAACGACGGCCATGGTTGAACGCGAAGCTTTCTTCTTGCGAAATCCAATGGCAAAGGGCCAAAGGCGATTAAAAGCCCAAAATGCATCTTAGTCGAAGTCCAAACCAACATAACAAGGAAGGAGTCTCTCACTAGAAATGTTCTCCATTAAACCATCATTGCAGTTAGACGGATGGGTGCCCGGCGTTAGTTCTGCAAGTAGGATTCATGGTGGGACAGGTAATGTGGAAAAGCTAGCACATTATGACCCAAGGAACACTGTTCTGCTAATTATCGGTTTCTCTGAAAAAGGCAAATGCATTTTCAGGAAAACTTTCTCCAAGGCGAAATAAAGCTCGCTTTTTTGTCATAGTTTGAAGCGCCTGAAGAACAGGCGCCCGATAGAAGAGAGTGCGCCACACTAAGAGAGACGGGAGCCGCTTTCCGCGCTCTTGGAAAAAACGTTGGAGGTAGCAGCGTCTAACTAATCGTCATCGAAACAAGAACAGCATATTTAGGTTCACCACAGAACAGCTGCCTCTCTTATTGACATCCTCCCGCTCCTGGCCTCGGTCCCCGAGTTCATTATTTGCCTTCGAATTTTTCCATTTCTTCCCTCCGTATATATAATGGCCTTCGCACTATACTTGTATTGTTTCACGGTATTAACTTTGTCTCTTCGTGCTTGAACTCTTGTCGGCTAATGCCACCGCGCAGCAATACAAGCTTTATTTGTGTTTCTGAATATGAACTACGATATCTTCGACTCGAGTTTGCTTCCTTATCCAGCATTCTTCTTTACTGTCCCTAAGGGCTGCTCCTGACATTATTTGTTACAAAGCGAACTTCTATTTATATACCTACCATTAGTAAACATTTTTGGTACTCGTTTTAGCCCCACGACTTACCAATTTGGTTATAATTATTCATTCGTTCTATGCAGTTACTCTGCAGATCCACTGAGTGCGGCTGCTCATCTGCAAACCTGCAATGGTAAAATATTACGCGTTCATAGGTACCCTTGCACCCTCCCAATAAAGATTTCCAAATATACCCTACAGACGTGCTCTGGACAGTTTGTTGAGATTGTACTTGCAGTCGCACTCCTTTCCGGATCGTAAGTTTTCTCTTCGTTTATGAAGAAATATTCTGTCGGTACATATTTTATACACGTCGACTGGACGTTTTAAGTAGGTCTTTTCTCGTCCCAGCTTTTTTAATGCTCCCACACATCTGTGTTGCGTAGTGAATGAAGAGCTTTTTTATAGTCAATAAATACAGATACAATGTAAAGTGGTTTAACGTGCTTTGCTGTTTTATAAAATAACTGATTGACATCACGGATATGAAGCAATGTTGACTAATATTTCGTAAACCCTGCCTCCTCTCGGTTCTGCTGGATATGCAGGCTGTAACTTATACTGTGATTAATTGGTCTGTAATGAACTTGCGTAAAACTAGGAGTAGGCTGATTGTTCTGTAATTTTTACGGTTTTTGGAAGCTCGCATTTTGTGAATCACAGTTACATTGGTGTTTTCCCAGCCGAAATTAACTTTTAAAGACTTTAAGCATTTTGAAAATAGTTCAGCATGCTCTTCCTGTAGAATATCCCCCGCCGAATATTATATTTTTCCGGCCCCACACGGGGCACCTTCAGTATTCTTAGTGACGGTATTGGCGACACCGCGGACCCCAAGCCCCCATACTCATGTTGTATTATAGCGTGGCTATGAGTTTTAATGTGAAGGGGAGAAACCAGTACCGGTGGCCGTCAGAGCCCAGGTCACCCTCCGGCGGATGGGCTGCCTTCCTGTTAACAAGGCAGGACGCTCCGGGACATCTTCAGCTATTAGGGTAAGGCTGACGAAGAAAGTACCACTCTACCATGCTTCTTTTACATACCATATGGTAAATCGTAACCGCCCTCCCTCAAACATGGTCGGCCCCTGAAAAGGGGCCGCACCGAAGGTTCATTTCCGTAACTCCCAGCCCTCAGATCTCCAAAGCCCGATAACTACCCCCGTTTTTTGGTGTTTGAATCCACTGAATACGTAAAACCTCTTGCATCCCAGTCTCGTTTCTTGATATCCAAATTTCTGGATAGCATCATTGACGATTCATATAAGGCCAAAAAACAAACTGGAGAAATCCTGGTTGAAGTACACAACCAACAGAAAGCCACGATCCTTCTTGCTCAAACTCCATAGCCAATCAGGGTGACACCCCAGCGGAGCCTCAAGGTGTCATTTGCGAACTAGACCCCATGAATGAGACAGACGCTCACCGGCTGGACGGCCTGAAAAATGAGAGCATGACAGCTCTGAGGATGCATAAATATCAGGAGGCATGACAAAGTATTCTTGACCAAGCACATTATCCTTAGTTTGCACCGGTCCAGACGTGGAGAGTGCGTAAATACCGATTTTTCATCATGTAATGTCCGACCCTACATTCCAAACCCGCGTCGCTGCTTTAAGTGCCAGCGATGAACCAACTCCTGCTGTGGCCGACTGACCTGCGCAAAGTGCGCCCAGCATGATCACCCACTTGACAATTGTCCATCACAAACCCTCGCCTGAACAACTGCCACTGCCTCGCCTGAACAACTGAACCACTTCCTGAACAACTGCCAGCCTCTTACATCTGACGAAGACATGGATGTCGGGCCGTTCCTGCCTGCAACGCAGCCCAAGGAGCGGCCTTTGACACCCAAGCCCACATAAAGGCCCAAAAACCCCTTCCCAGAGTACAAGCCCCCAGAGACTACACATGAACACACACACTCCAGTCATTATTATATAAACAATGAGAACACAAAAGATCATCGAATGAAACTGCAGAGGCCTCCTTTAAAACCTGGACGATGTGTATCTGATGCTGCCTGCTAATTAGCCAAGTATCATATGTCTCGAAGAAACTCTTTTGAATTCCAAACAAATTTCTAAAATATGTACATGGCATTCAGAATGGACAGGGTTGCCTGCACACACTCTACGGGCTGTGTTATCGTTACGATGCCGCTCTCTCGTTAAACACTGTACTGGGGATGTAGCAATCCGTAATATTCATTAGGTTGATAATGGTATACTCCCTTTACGTCTCTTCTGATTTTTCACTTCTGAACTCTTATTTCGAGACACTGGTTAACCAGCTACGCTAACCATACATGCTTACAGGCGACCTTAATGCGCACAACTCTCTTTGCGGCTTCTCCTGAACGTATGTCCGAGGTCGCCTGATAGAGAAGTTTCTAACATCCTCTGGAGCATGCCTTTTCAAAACAACACCCTACATACCATAGCTTAGGACACAATAGATACGCGCATCTTGACTTGTCCATTGGTTCTGCAGTTCTCTTTCCATGTCTTGAGTGCGGTGTTGCCACGGTCCCATATGGTAGTGACCTCTTTCCCACTTCACTATTATATACAGGTAAATGCCCAAGTAGTTCGTCTTTCCATAAAAGGGCTAATGAATCAAAAGCAAACTGGAATACATTCCCAGAACCATTTAAACTACAATACTCATACATAAAACACCTATACGTGGAGGAAGCAGCCCATTCTCGACCCCGCGAAGAGTCCAATCCCCACGTCTCCGGTGCTCCGCGCAACCAAAGGAGGCCGTGGTGGAATGAGGACTGTAGTCGGGTGCGAGAAGCCCAGAACCAGGCTTGGGGTATCCTAAGGCGGTACCCCACGTCGGATAATCGCATTTTTTTAGGGGCGAAGCTCCTAAAGCCATGGGTCTGTCCATTCCTTGTGTCTCGTGGTACGTGACCGCCGCATGCTTTCGGAGATGTCGCAAAGTGGGCCGCGTTGCACGCGCAAGAACCGGCTGCAACCGGCAGCGCAAACTCGGCACCGGGAGCGCCAGCTTGTCTGTGTTCGCCAACGGAGGCGCGAGCGCACGTGCACTGCGAGGGGGAGATCCCGCAAGAGATCACGCCACGAACGCAGGCAGTCGTTTTCGGAGATCGAACGAGACGCAAGGACCTTTGCTCGTTTCCTCTTCTCTTGTTCGGGCCCAAGTTCGCCCTAAATAAAAGTTCTTTCTTTACCGCTCTGTCCCATCCTACGTGACAAATTACAGTGGAGGTGCGGGGTAGTCCTCGATGGCGCGGGGTCTTTCACCAGGGCTGGGCCTGGGAGCATTGACTCCGAAAATAAAAATTGATTTGTACAATGTACGCACACAGTCTTACGTCTTTCTTAATGATGTATTGGGCGAACTTTTACGGGAGAGTTACGGTTACCGATGATCTCCCCCTCTCGAGCTTCGCCCCACTTATCCTCATTCATTCCGTGGATATGGCGTGATTTTTTTTAAACTGGCACAGGCTTTTGAGAACGGGTGCGTCGTGAGACGAAAAAGAGAAGTTGGAGCGCCTTCCTCAGTTCCATCAACACTTGCACAGACACACAGAAAATCTGGAAAAGATGATGAAAATTCAACGACAACAGACAGACAGCCTGCCCATTGTAAGTACTACAGGGGCCACAGTCGTAGACCCGGCTACCACACTCGCACAACACTTCCGAAGCGTGTCCAACTCAACAAACTACACTAACACTTTCATGCATCAAAAAAAGTGCCGAGAAAACTCCCCTACATGACAAAGACTCTGCATTACCACTCTGTGAGTTTAGGGCTGCCCTGAGCACGTGTAAACCTGCAGCTCCAAGCGCAATTAAGATTGCACACACCATGATACAACACCTACGCCGATACATTCTTGACATACTCCTACACCTATACAACAAAATGTGGCTTTCGGGGCCGCTTCCAATATCTTGCATGGAGGCCATTGTAGTGGCTTTTCTGAAGGGAAGGACCCGTCCTCTCCTGCCAGCTATCGACCGATCGCTCTCACAAGCTGCCTGTGAAAGCTTCACGAGAACATTATATACAGGAGACACGTATACTTCTTAGAGTACAATGGTCTTCTTGAGGACTGCCAGGCAGTTTTGAGATTACGGCCTCTCCCATTGACCGCCACCCTTCACTGTCCTTCCCCGCCAAATTTCATTCTATGCTACGATTTTCCTTATTTTTTTAATCCGTCTAGTTACACACCTTCCTATTCTTTTAGTTCAGCCGCTCGGTGGCAATTTCGCTGCCGCCGATGTCCACATATTGTCACTTTATCGGACTACACGGCCAGCCCAAGTGTATTTGTTGTTTATTAATTTGAACTCTCACGTCTTCTATCAGACTTGACCCCCTAATCAAGGTTGGCCGTCTCCTCTCCATAAGCGTAGCTCTTATTATTATTAGCTTCATTGCACGTTGCGCGTATTTAAGTTTCCTTTCTGGAAGTTTAAAAGGCGCCGAGTTTCTTATCCCTATGTTACCGCCGGAAGATGCAATTATTCAATACATCAGTGTCTATAGAAAGAACTCGCTTACTTATCATTTGTTGTGAGTGCTTGCACAGAAAACCTCAGCCGTATCCTATTTTAAGCCGAATTTCCTTCCCATTGTTGGGCTCTGCACTTCCCTCCGGCCAATGAAGTTATATTCTTCTACTTGTTGCAGTGTGTCGTTACCTATGGGTGCAAATGCGGCATTCAGAATTTTTATTTTGTACAATTTGGGATTTATTCATAGTTACCTTAAGCCCGAGGAGAAGACTCTGTGGATTTAGTTCTTTCATCATTTTTGGAGTTTCTGAGCAGATTCACAGAGCAAGACTATGTCATCGGCGTACCTAAAATTGGTCAAATAATCCGGGTTTTCCCGTAAACCTTAGCATCCCCAGTAGAGCTTCCTGAATACTCTCGCCAGACATGCCGTGAAAAATTTTGGCAAGAAGATATCTCCTTGCCACACCTCCTTTCGGATTTAGAATTTATAATCTTGCTTGTGAATAATTATCCGGCCTATGTGGTATAGGAGTCTCTTTTTTCAGTCCTTTAAGGCGCACATCTCTTCGGCGGTGCTAACTTAATAAGACACTCTTTCAGAGTGTGCACATGCCATGCAGCGCCGCCTATTACACTCTGCGAATTTTTCTTTTACTTGGTTGACGACGAGGATGTGATCTATTGTAGAGTATCCTCTTTGTAAGCCAGCCTGTTCTCTGTGTTGTTAGGAGTGTAGACTGCCGCTCGTTTGGCTATTACCTTGGTAAGCATACAGCGGGTATAGAAACTACTGAATGGCAGCTGTTTTTGTAGTTCTCAAGGACTTTGTTATATCTTTTTCTGTGAAATAAAACTATATTGACGTTTTTTCCAGGCTTTGGGTACCTTTATTTTCCTTAAACAATCTCAGAATTGTTTAGTGAGCTTTTCTAGTAATATATAATGACCCTTCCTCTGATAGTACATAGTTATGACGTCGGCGCCTGCAGGATTCCCTATTTTTTCCCATTCTCATCATTCACTCTTCGTATCACTTGTCATCTGCAGACTATCTAACACTATCTAAGCCGTCAACACGAAGAAGCAATCATTACTTTAACGTTTCTCCTTAGAAAAGATGCACTACTATTTAGTTTTTTTTCTTTGCACGAAAAAACTTCACAACTTTTGGCAGGCCACATAACTTCCCTCCCATCGAAGAAATGCGTGACTGCACTTCAAGAGATCCGAGCAATGCCTTTTTTAACAAGCATATTATATTTTTCTTGATTTCTGCTTCCTCTATATCGGATATGTGTGGGATTTGTGATGAGCCCGTGCGCAGGGTACTTAGTCAATGGTGGAAAACATGCGTGAAAATGTGTAAATACGCATATCTTGTCTATTGCATGCGTCCATATGTCTATGTACTTTCTAGTTTAATTTGTTTTATGTACGACTGTGTACACTGGTGCACGCACAGAAACCTTGCAAATTCTCTCCCACTCCTGCTATAGCCCCACAAGGGCTGCAGTATGTCTAAATAAATAAAATAAATAACGACATTTTACTGCCCCAGCGGCTATTCCACGTTCTCTTTATTTACTAGTGTAACACTCCACTGAATTTGTAGGCTCAGTAGTTTCCCCTGGTCGAACGTCGCTGGCATATAGCCTGGTGTAGAATTGCTACGCTATTTTAGATGCAACGCATCTCTTTAACTCGCCTTGTCCCGCCTCGTTGTCGCGGCGTAGTCGACATCTTCGGCACGGCAGCTGTGCGCTCCGCCGCTCTCACCGCAGCGCCATCTGTGCGTCAGCGCGGTCAGCTCGCTCCCGTCGTGGTGCCAACTGTGCGTTAGCGCGCTTCTTGCGCTCGCGCTTGCGCTGGGTTAACACATGCGCATGCGCTGCTATGCGCTGCTATGGGCTGATCTCTCTCATTCCGCTGCATATAAACGCGGTAAGTGCGCCGCTCCGCTCAGTCGTTCCGCCGCTAGCGCTCCCATGACATCGTCGGATGATTTGAATAACGCAACGGCAACCCCCGATGCGTCGCATCTACCCCATGGTTCCCCTCGCAGGAACATTGTTTTTCTTTTTATGATGTTTTTTGCGTATTCTTAGCCTGTTTCTCTACTAGTCCACACAATCCGTCTCATAATTGCAAGATTTCTCTTTTCTGCATTTTAGCTTGCTCGTATTTATAACGTTTCTTCAATGACTGCCATATTGTATAAACCACTATCATTTGTTTTACTTATGCAATTCAAGTTTTAAAGCTCTGCTAATTCAGTTTCGCCTACCGTACTCGACAACTTCATGTTCCCAAGCTTCTAAAAAAGTTTCTTCCGGTGCTTGTTTTTTCCTTTGAGTTTCTTTGCTACATGCTGCTTCTCCAATACCCGCTGCTGACTCCGCGATTGCTATTGTTAGGTTGGCGTTTGGGGTGTGGAAACTGTCCTTGTTCTCACCTACTAAAATTGAGAATTTGTTCCGATGGCTATTTGAAACTCCAGCGTCCGGTCTCTCCCTGACTAGATACTGGAGTTATTACTTTTTCCGAGTTTATCAATTTCCCTTTTGAGATTGAGCTTTCCTTTGCACCTAACCATCTCATGATCAGTGCGCTGAACCTTGCGTAGTAGCTCCACATCCTGATGAGTACTTGTGTTGTCCTCTAGAATGAAGTCAATTCCGCATTTAGTAATTCATTCGGGGCCTATCCATGTCCAATTCTTTCACTTTCGTTTGCGGAAAAATGTATTCAATAGCCTCAGGTTATTGTTCTCCACAAATTCAACCAGTGTATCTCCTCGACTGTTGAGGGGGCCTAGTCGAAAATTTCCGAGTGATTTTTCTTCTACTCTGCGTCTACTCTGGCGCTGCGTTTGTACCTACTAGTCTCGTTTCACGACTGTGAACTGCGTTGTAACCCTTAGTCATTGCTCACAAGACTTCTTTGTACAAGCTGTTTTCGTCCCCATCCTTGTATCTACGAGTTGGTGTACAGGTTAATGGATGTAAATGAACATGAAATCCGTCATGATTGAAAGAGCGCTACATAGACGCGAACACGAATGAATAGACACACAGGAGATCCACAAGGGAGATCATGGAAGCTTTTCGCCTTAGAAAGGTGGGAGCTTCTTGTGTTAGCCAGCCATCTGTACACTTATCCGATATCGTGTTTCCCTTTTTGGAGAGGGTTTGACTAGGTTTTATAGTTTCCACTACACGTGACAGCATGATTGTTAGGTGGGTAGGTACTCGCTACTTTCTGATATTGTTATGTCCTTCCTTCATACGTATTTTCCAAGTGTATTGATGCTATAAACGTTTCGGTGATGACGCAGATTCATGTTTTTTTATAAATGTTCGTATTTTAGAAATAAAATTCATTTGCTTGTGCCCTCTGTGCTGTGTGCCTCTCCATTCGTCTTCGTGTCTAAGTAGTGTTTGTTCAATCATGAAAGCATACGAACAAGCCCAAATGGCAGTTCATATAAAATTCTTGTTGTCACAATGATTTAACATGGAAATAACATGCTTCGAACATGTTACCCCAGGGAATTACCCAGGCAAAGTATGAAGTGCACCAGTATTTCTTAAGCTTCGTGCACTCCGGGACAAGCTAAAGAATGCTCCTGCAAACATTGAACTTGTAGCCAATTGTAGTCCCATTGCCAGACTCAGGCCTGAATATGCATGAATAGTTAGGGACTCTGATAATAAACAACTGTGGTTAATTCCTATGTCGTAGGAATAAGTAAAACGTGACATTGAAATGTGCCGCGAAACCTGCAGCTGAGCATCATTTGCGGTGGGCGGAGGTCTTCAGGGCCTGCTTGGCGAGCGACGTCCTGCTGTCAGGTCGGTTCGGCCAAGGTGTACGGCCGTCATTTCTGTGACTGATATAACGTCAGTGAAACCTTGGTGTATGGCGGCGAAAAAACCTTCCGTGTTAGAATTACCATGAGTAGAAAAAAGGTCATTGCGCAATATTTTGCTGTAAATGTTTAAATTGGTTGTCTTGTCCGGATATAGCCGAATACCCATTTGAGAGCTAAGATAATCTTGGTTTCTGCCACATTAGTGTTCTCAGTGCCCTGTCAACGGCACCATGTGTGACAAGTGGCATCAAACTGCATTGACCAGAATTTTTAGTGTCAGCTGTGCAAAGTGGGTTGCTTGGGGTTAGAGTTGGCCGCCGTAAATGGCCAATCCCAATATAAAGCGTCGCTTAAGGGGGGTACACACATTTTTTGTGTAGTGTCCACAGCTAGTTTGTTCAACAGCTGCAGTAACAATATTTATTTTTTATATTTCTACAGACACAACATCACCAGTTTGGAATGTTTTGCAATAAGACTGCAGAAAATGCTCTCTCTACAACAAATGCAAAAGCGTATGAGTGATAGCTCTAGCACCTTTAAGTAATTTTTTCTGGTACATTTATTACCACTGCATTGGAAATATTGCAAACATACCTTCACACGCTGCTTCCCCTTCTTCACTGTGACCGGCTTCGCAGAAGTCTAGTCGTCCATTTCCTCCTTAGACTCCGTAAGAAAGGAGAATGAAAGCACTTGAATAGCCAAAATATTCAAATGTGCATGTGCTTGAGAGAAAGTTTGATTACATAATGTATGCTCCTAAAATAATATACCATTGCTACCACCCAGTATAATAATTTCTCATCGACGCAGAAGAACATCGCTTTGCTCCCTTACCCATTTGTGGCCAGTAACTGTTCATACCACCAGTATAGGGCAGTAATCTATTACCTGAAGAAAAAGGTTTTTAATAAACTGGCCCCTAATAATTTTAAGTTGTTTAATTGAATCTTTCAGTTGAATGGCAGTTATGTGATTACTGGTAATTTTAACGGCAATGGAATGGTAGAAATGGCTCGATAATGTGAAGCTGTAACATATTTATACATAAATGTGATCGTTCTTTTGCAATCAAAGCCCACGAAGCCATTATTTCTGGATCAATTTAAAACTTTCGCCCCAAGAACGGTGCCATGACTTGTACTGATATCGGCGACATCGCAACAAGGGCAGTGCACAGTTGATAAAGATGCAGGCCAGTTAGACACAGCCCGGGGTATGCGTCTCTCTCTTTTGTGAGTATTAATGCTTTTTTTAGCAGAAAATAGCGCCGTGTCAGCAGCTTGTGTGGTGAACACTTCATACTATGATTTTAGCAATCTTGTTTAAGCAATCTTGCTCGTGAAGCGCAAATCGTAAATGCAGCACTTTTGTTCGAAAACGCCTCGTGGGAAACGAAGTTACGCTACGGCGGCGTATATGTTAAAGCAAAAAGCAGGATATGATCTGAAAATGTTTATTGTATATCACCTCTCCCTGGACAGATAGGAGGGAAAATTTTTGAAAAAAATTTTCCATGTTTGGTTTCCTTGTTAGCAATTCAACCCTACAGATAAAAGTAAAGAAAAGTGCGACTAGTCTGCAATAACCTGTTTTGTGGGTGTGGCTTAGGACTGCAGTTGCCGGAGGTAATAATACGTTTGTAGGGCAAAACGGCATTTGGGTGAGAAGGCAGTTTTTAATATTCGCTGATAGATCTGTGTTCTTTTATAGCCATTTTAGTTGTATAAAGCTGACGTGAACTTTCAGAACTTTCATCCGAACAAAACGCACTTAAAATAGAGACCTTGTATTCTGTCTTAAAGGTGGTATTGAAACTCGATTTGTATTAAAACGAAAAAGGTCCTAGTGGGACTAAGGCCGTCCTAATAATGAAGTAACGCATTTCCCCATAGAACTTTCGGTCCAACCAAAAGGTCAGATATGATCCCTGGACAGGGGACGCGTGGGTCAAACCTGCCACTAATTCTGAAAAAACCGTTACTTGAGGGTCGCACAAAGGAAAGGTTCTAGACTAGACAATAAGCGCATCCATCATAGAGAAGGACTATAAAAGTAAACCTCTATCCTGTGAACCACCCTTTGATATAGAGAAATGTTTGGTAGACACATTTACTTATCGTAAAAAACACGTCGCCTGGGTTTGTTCTTCGTAATTGATTTGGGTACTTCATGTGTGACGATTATTTCAATGAACTTTCAGCGAAGCTTCGAAGCAATTTAAGCAAACATTGGGATGCAGTTTTGATGTGAGTAAACATTCTGACTTCACTCAGCTTTTTTAATAAAGGGATGGTAACGTTTTCAGTCCTGGCTGTTTTCTACCTTGATAATGAAATATATGCCTCGGGTGCACATTCCGCCAACGATTCGTTCCCTTCGAATAGATTTCGTATCTAGGTGCTTGCATACCTGCTTTCGTATTTATTTCAGACTAACCAAACACTGAGCCACAGAGCGTTGACAGAAATCAGAGCACCAGAACGGAACGTACAACCCGTAGTTATAATTCTAATTTAAGCATGTTTATACATTTAAAAAGCTTGTGTTGGATGTGTAGGCGTTTAATTCACCTGTGATCTTTGTTAGGTTGTGTAGTAAGACCCGTGTTTAATGCATATTAACAGCCGTGCTGTTTAAGCTGCTGTGGGTATGATAGCGTCACCAAATATTCAAAAGATACACACTCCTGCCGCAAGGTGCACGACCGTACCTTTGCGGGGTGGCTTGCCCGTATAAAAGAATGCGCAGGCTTTAAGCCTCCGCTTCGTGAGCAGCTTGAGCTTGAGCTTGCGCCCCCTGCACCCACTTCTCTACTGCCGCTACAGGGCTCCCCCCGTACAGCTGGAGTCCGTTGACTTGCCCACATGACATTTGTGGCCCGTTCAGCTGGCGGGTATACCGACAGAACAGCACGCGACGAAACGGCACGCGACAGAATAGCACCGACATAACAGCGCGGCGTCAAAAGGGCACGCGTCAAAACAGCATGCGTCAAAACAGCACAGCGACAAGAGCGCACAGCGACAAAACCGCACACGACAGAAGAGCACGGCGCCAAAACAGCACGGCGTCAAAACAGCACGCGACAGAAGAGCACGGCGACAAAACAGCACGGCGACGAAACAGCACGCGACAAAACAGCACACTGCAAGAGATGAGCACTGTAAAAGTTGGGTGCGGTGGCGTTGCTAGGTAGTATGGCATAGTGCACTCGCCGGAACGGAATCCAAACTCTGCGGCAAGTAAGGAATAGAAAAGCACATTCATTTGAGCTTATTTTTACAACACTTATCTGTGCAGGAACATATCAGTACATGGACATTTAGGCACCCGCATATTCCAGTGGAGGGCGATTTCGGTACAGGAAGAGATTTAGGTGTGCCTGTGATAGGCTGAAGCAACACAACATAGTGAGCCGTTGATATCAATTACAGATTTTACTTGTTCGTATTACTTTCTTTTTCACGCATGGTTATATGTGCAATTATTTCTATGAAACGACTACTCCAGTAATTGCCTATTAAAGGTGGTTCCTCGATCCCGTTGTATTGATTGGTTTTTGGTCATGAATTCAGGGATCTATTTTTATGAAGACGGCATCTGTGCCCTTTTCGTGGTAATTTAACGCAGAGCCATGAATCTGCATATTTCGTGAACACTTTTTTCTGTGTTAGTTTACTGAGGATTGTTCCTGGATCCTCTATTATTTAATTACTTTTCTTATAAATGTTGTTTGAATTATTCATTTGCTCATTGACGCCATTCTTTTGAAAACTTCAATGTATAGTGACGGTCTTTTTCACGAAAGTGAAGAATGTCAGCTGCCGGGCCACCAATGAGCCACAATCCAGAGTAGCTCATATTCGCGGACGCTGCTTTGACGCGCAATATTGTTGCGGAAACATTTCTAACCCACTAAGAGCTCCTCTGTGCTGTTAAACAAATTAAACCCCCATGTATAAATTAGAATTAAGTTGTGTAGGACTTCAGTAAGAAGCAAATTATCCGTCAGAATAGTAGCGCTTAAGGATTACACTTCGGCTTTTCGCTTCCATCATATTCCAGGTGATTTGGGTTGCAGCGGCTCATGATAACCTGAGGCATGCCTATTGCAACTGGCACTTGTTCTTTTTTTACACTTTCGATAAAACAGCCGAAAAAGAAAACAGCAGCAAGAGAAGATCTTCCTGTGGGAGCCGAAAGATCACGGCCGCTGCATGCAAAGCATGCCTCGGTACCGGGTTAAGGTCTTTTCTTGCCTTGATGCCGTTTTTTTTTTGTATTCGCAGTGCGGACTCAATAAAAGAAGCACACAAAAGCTTTCATTTCTTTCAGCTTTTTTAGGCTTCACAACCAGAACGCTAAATTTGGAATATGGGATGCTCCGCAGTGAGGGACTTCACACTTCTTCGCGTGCATTTAAACGGTGACACTCCGGCGAGTTCGCTCTTCTCCTTCATTTGAAATGCAACCACCATTGCGGGCATCTAACTCGCTTTCTTCGGGTCGGCGGCTCAACGCTATCCGCTCTTTCCAGCCCCTACAGGTGGCGCTGCGGAAAACGGCAATAGGAGAAGCGAGTTTAAAACCGGTAGGCGGAGGGCTAACCCGTTAGGGTAATAAAGGGTAGGTTTAATCAGTAGAATAAGACAGGCAAGTTGGTTGGTGGCAACGGACGTCCTGATACAGATGGAGGGCTTCTAATCATCATCATCATAATCATCATCTTATTCATTATGGCGTACCCGACTGTGATCCGGCCTTCATACCAACATGCGCGCCAGCATCAATAGAGGCCCAAAAGCCCGTAGCTCTACTAGAAACAATTACTTTATTAAAGATAAACGCAGGCATATGTTGCTAAATGCGAGAGAACGTTAAATTTGTTTCAGGGTGCCTGGTGCGGCGTAAAAAGAGCCGCGTTATACGCAATCCGCTGTGCATGGCTCCGGCCGCACGGAAGTGGTTCGCGAACACCCGCCTTATTGCGAAAAAAACTGCTATAGGATGTGCAACGCTAATCTCGTGGGGTGTTTGCAGTGTACGTCATCGCAGTGTACGTTAAACTTGAGGCGTGTTTGTTTTTTTCCTGTGTAACTGCTAAGCAGAAGACCATACGCACGATGTGCGGGCGATATGGTCCCGGCACAAATGGTCCCGGAGCTACTGGCCCCGGAACTGATAGTCCCGGAACAAATGGTGCCGGAAAACATGTCCCAACTTCAAAGTAGGAAAAAAATGTCCCACCACTACTTCACCTATGCATGAGCGCCTGTATAAGGGAAGCCGGGAGGGGGTCAGTTTATTTGTCTTTACATGTTTGTATTTGTGCACAATGTATTTGCATCGGTCCGTACATAATATATTTGCTAAGGCTGAAATTATTTGAAATAAATGCGGCATGCGAATTTGTCGTCGTACGAGTATGTTCTCCCGTGCTTCCATTGCTTGTATCCTTTCGTTTATTAACGCTTGAGAAGCGAATATCACGATTCAGGCTGTGCAGTGAGCGCTTTTACAGGCACAATATTATTTAGGTTACATGATGTATCGAAAATGGGAGTGGGCCGGCACCACTGAATATCAGACAACATAAAGCTGTACTAGCGATCACGCTCGCCGATTTCTCGCTATTTAAAAAAACGAACTTTACCCGATGAATGGTTTATTGCGTTACCTAAGCTGCGATACTGTGCTCTTCATCTGAAATGCTTCGATATCTGCAGTTAGAATCAAGCGAAGCGGCACTAAGGTTTTGGACCTTGATACTTTTGCAGCTTGCAGCTTCGATACTTTTGATTTTCCCCGAAAATATGACATATAGCTATTATCTATGACGCCTATTATCTTGCTGCAAGGCTTAGAAGACTTCTGGCTAACATGCTTTGTTCAATTTGCTGCCGTGTTGCGGGAGCCTAACAATTGCTGACGGCAGCAGGTGAGCTCATAAACACAGGTCACCCACCATAAACAACAAACTCTGTTGTTGGGAACCGCATTTGTGCAGAAACATATGCAGTTCATTCGCTAAAATACATAAACATGTTCGTGTGCATCTTTCTGACGGCTTTACTTTCCCAGAAATTGCGAGAATCAAAGACTGTCACTTGTCATGGTACAATGAAAAGCCAACGATTGATGCAACGATTGATGCACGAACGGGTGGACCACGAAACAACCCGAACGCGTTTGGCCTGTTTCCAAGTCCCGCTCTCAAAATAAACTGGCTCGTGTTCGAAATGCCTCCACTCAATGCGCATGTTAGCAACTGCCCCCTCTCGTTTCCCCTCGACCTCCTCCCTCTCCTCAGCGAAAACGAGGGTTGGGTCGGCTTTTGTTGCCGCCAAGACGAACAAAGGGGCAGTGGCTGCTAAAGAACGCAGAGCGTACAATGCGCACGCGGAGACGTACAATGAGTTGCTCCCCTGCTATTCGCCGCGAGCTCGACATGTAGGTGGCGACAGCGTCGCGCTGCTAGTGTGGATGCTCCGCTGAGCGGCCCGTAAGAATGCACACTGTGGGCGCGCTTCGTGCCTTTTTCCCGCCGTACGTGCGCACGAAAGGTGCAAACAAGAGTGGTATGCTGTAGTTCGGTTCCTCAACGTTCAATGTATAGCATGGAAGCGGCAGTCAGTTTTCATTACTACGCCAAAAAAAGCGACGACTCATCGGGAATCTCAGAATGGCCGTAATTGTGACAATGAACTTGTGCGCTGTGGCTCGTAGCAAGCTCGATCTTTCCAGACTATGGCTTTGAGCCTTCAATAAAAGCATAAATAGAAACAAATCAGGAAGCCTCGATCTCTGAAATTCAGTTTACAACGGCAATCTCAATCGCTTTCACTGGTAGCATGACGCATTCTTGCATTTATGGGATGCCCTGAAATGGTAACACTACTTAACTGCCCCGAAATTCTTTCTAAGAGCTTACGATATTTTTTCTGTGTTCAAAAGGCAACATAAAATTACTGAATTTTGATCAGCGCAGAGATATATATGTACCCGCTCTAACGGGTCTTTTAAATGAAATTTTAACGACTCTGAAGGAAGGTTTGATGAATAACGGTGTTGGATCAATTATTTACGGCTTTCGTCGCAAGTTAACTTGCGAATTTAATTGTGAATGCACGCAGTACAATCACCATCTAATGTTTAGCTAGGTTTTCGCAAAGTGACAAGCAGCTGTTTACAGTGTGCAGACCAAGCTTCTGGTTCCTCACAGTGAGCACAATTTTTCTGTTACGGCTGCTCTGTTGACCATTTGCGTTCCTTTTAAAATCTAACAGGTGCCTGCAACAGCGAGATGTGTTTGCGTTCTTGCGTATAAGGTCGCTTACGAACCTAAAGATGGCAAATGAAGTTGCGCTGTTGCAGATGTAGTAAAACATTTCCTTTTTATTTCTCGTTGCGAATCAGCGCAACGGGTTCCCGGTAACTACTTTGTTTTGTAAACTGAATAGCACCTTTGTCTTGGCATTTAATTCTTGAGGATTGGTTAAAAAATGAAATTCTGTGCATTTAGTTTTTTTTTTTCGGGAAGGGGGGGAGGGGGCGGGGGGTCCTGCCAATGTTGCAAGAGCAGCGAGAAGAGAACGCGTGTAACGCGAAAAGCCAAACTATGGTTATAAGTATTACTTACAATCGAGGCGCCGTGTTCTGTAGCGGTGAAAAAGCAGTACGTATTTTCACAACTGATTAACTCCCCTTTGGTCCGGGATTGTCCAGGAATTGTGGCTCGCCTTTTTCAAAATTGTATTGAAAGCAAGCATTGTGGGAAAGAATAAAAAAAAAAGCGAGTCACGGCATACACCCCTCACACATGTGGGAAACAACGTGCATTATATTACGCGTTTTCTCCTCTTTCTTTAAACTTAGTTCCACCTTAAGAAGTTAAAACGTGAAAATATTAGGCATTTGGTTATGCTGAGTGAGACACGTTTCTGGACAAGGTGATTCATGTCGGATTTATAAATTATATATATGAATATGACACAAGAAATGCCACATGACAGACGCCAACTCACAACTGCTTAATTTTACCGAAAAATCCCCCCTAAATACTCTTGCGCATCCATAGAAACGTATTTTAAATAATACGTAAAATTAGCAACTCGATACAGTTGAATAAATGTTTATTCTTTCTCCTCAGTATAAATAACGACTGTCCAAAAAGGGTATTTATTTTAGAAAAGGTACGGGAAGGACACGATCACACAGGCGCTTGCGGGTGTAAAACGCGTGTCCGGTAATGTATGGGCGATAGCGCACGGGTCGTGTGCAGTGTAAATGTTTTTGTTTGTTTCTTCTTTTTTTTTGTTTGTTTCTTCTTTCTATAAGCACGCATATGCACAGGTCTTGTCGCTTCTTACCCGTTTCGTGTACTAAACTTTTATCCTTTAAATAATCAAAACGCCACCTTCAAAAAGCACCCTTCGCGTTCCCGAAACGGCAGACGGCTGCACTCAACAATAAGAAAAGTGCAATGTGTGGAAGCAAACACTCAAGCGGTGACCAGGGCGAAGATGTTTCGTGGAAATAAACCAGCGCATTAACCCGCAACGGCCGCTGATTATTGCGTTTCTAGAGGAAATGCGCAAGCAGAGATAACTATGTCATTGCTCACTGCCAAACGAGCACACATATTGGTTGTTTTGTCGTGTGCAGCACGCGTATTGCGCCGCACGCAACGTGAAAAAGCAGACGACGCGAGAGCGCCATCCACACTAGGAGCGGTTCGTCCCGCCGCCGCCAGGGGCCGACTGTGTTCGCGCTCGGGGCGAATACACCATTTTCCATAAGCAGCCGGGAAAGGAGGAAAATACTCTCAAACCAGTTCTCTCGGCGGCCGACCAGCGTTGCCTGAGCGCGCTGGGCTGCTAACATCGCTCCGCGTGCTGTGCTCCACTGCGTAGTTCAGGAGTATTTCGCACCGCGTGCTTAGTTTTTGCGGAACTTTCAACTGTTTTAGCCAATGCTGCGATGCCGTTGAAGGCGCAAACGTCGCCTGGTCAGCACTGCGCGGTGGTGGGTTATTGAACAACCAGAGAAAGCGAGAAACAGTCGCTGACAGCACGCATGTGCACGACACTGCCTGGAGAAAATGCAGTGCGGTTGCGGCGTGTTTTTGCGGCATCGCTTCCCAACGCACACAGAGTTGAGATATCGGTGGATTCCGTTGATAAATCGCAACGACTTTGTACCAACGACCAACTCCAGGGTTTGTTGGGTGCACTTGGACGGCAAGCAGACGGATCAAAATCCATTTATCACACGCAAAGCTGCGACAGGGAACGGAACCCCCTGAAATGTTAGAAGCAACTTTATCCTTTACAAAATAGCATTGATTAGTTGGTTGGTTGATTGATTGATTGATTGATTCATTCATTCATTCATTCATTCATTATGGTGTTTAACGCCCCGACGCTTCATGGGTGATGAGGCGCGCAGTAGTGGAGGGCTGCGGGTTAATTTTGACCACTTGGGGATCTTTCACGAGCGCCGATACAATACAACACTACAATAACCTCTGGTTCCTTGTAGTCAATTTAAAATACCATATATTGTTTGGTCATTACAGCCGATTGGCATTAAACCATCCCCTTTTCATCTAATCTAACCTTTAAAATCACGGCGTTTTGTTTACTTTTTTTCAGGCCAACGCATTACACTGCCAAACGATTTGAAAGGATAACTTTCTCCATCGCACACTGCTGGTCGATAGCAGGATAAGCAGGCAGCCAAATGTGGAAACGCAGCTCGAGGTACGCGTGAACGCTGCATTTGGAAAATAGCTCAACCTGTTCACAACGCGGTCAAAGGAAAAGCTTTTAATCCTTTTGCGTTGCCACGGAATCTAAAGTATTACAATTACAAAACAGTTACTGCTGGTCGCGTAAAGCATTTGTGGTGAAAGCAGCGGTTTCACAAAGGTGGGCTCCGAGCGACAGGCCACATGCGCTGCGCAGAGTTAGGTCAATCATGATCACCATCATGATCAACCAATATTAACTCGCCCGAACGTCAACCCTTTTGCTCAACCTTCGAATAGTAATTTGACTGGTTGTGCGGTCGCGTTATTTTTCCGCCCGGGTAATTTCGTTTCGTCAGTAGCCGTCATAAGTCTAGTTAAGAAAGATTATATTGCATTGCAATGGCAACAGCGTAGCAATCGCCTCCTCGAAAGTCCATCGCGAGCACGGATCACCGTGACCCACATATGCTATGCGCGCTCCGCATTCGACGTCCGCGCTTCCGTAAACATGACTAATCGGTGAACATAACAAGCACGGTGGCATTGAAAACACGTATTTACTCCCCGATATCGATTTCTATGTCAGTCGGTGCCATACCGGTACGTTTTCATCGCGGAACTGCGGAGCACCACCGGCACCACCACCACACTGCTACTGCTGCTGGTCTCAACAGCCGGGGTCGGAATTTCCCGCTCTGGCAGCAAATCAGGACCTAAAATCCGTCCGAAGATGATGAAAACAAAACAGAACACACACACACAAGCACTGCAACCGCTAACTTAACGCCAAACCACTACAGTTCACTCGGTAATGCACGGATTCCGAGCAGACGCACGCAAAGAACGGCGCACTTAACAGCCCAGCGCGGAGGTTTCGGCGGTCGCTTCATAGACGGCGCTAAAATAAAAAGCTCGTATCAAAAAATTGCAAAATGTTTCTGCGGCGCAAAGCAGACATACCAAGACTACCCTGCGGTTTTTATTACCGATTTGGCTCTGATCGCATTCCGGGCGAACAGTATTTCCTTTGGGTTCGTAGCGCAGGCGTTGACTTTAGACTCGGTCACCGGTTTTAGCGCGTGCTAACGCGGTCCACTTTGGGAGAGATGTGAAAGCCTGCGGACGAAATGATCTGGGCCTACCAGTCTTGGAGAACTGTCAGCGGCAAATTCGGAAATAAATTATTCTTCTTCTTCTTCTTATTATTATTATTATTATTATTATTATTATTATTATTATTATTATTATTATTATTATTATTATTATCATAAAAATTGTAGGGCTACCTAAAAAGGAACAAAAGTTTTACCAAATGTCGTCCCTGGCTTTTGCTTCTTCCATTTCAGATATCCCACATGCTGTAATAATTAAAGGCGTAGTATTTTTCCCGAGAAAGAGTAACGAAACGTGAAGAGAACGTCAGAGAGAGCAGTTTGCGCCCACTAAAGTGTTTTTATCCATGTTAAAATCAAAATATTTGCCCATTTAGGCGTTCCATAAAATCGTGCCGTTCTGTCGCTGTGCTGTTTTGACGCTGTGCTGTTTTGTCAACGTGCTGTTCCGTCGCGTGCGCTTTTGACGCCGTGCTGTTTTGTCGCGTGCTGTTTTGTCGGGTGCCCTTTTGACGCCGTGCTGTTATGTCGGTGCTCTCCTGTCGCGTGCCCTTTCGTCGTGTGCTGTTTTGACAGCGCCCCCAGCTGGCGAACGACATTAAAAGAAGGGAGGGCAGTGAGTCAGGAAACAAATGCGTGTTAAGGACATATTATTAGAAATTAAGAAGAAGAAATTGACGGGGGCAGGGCATGTAATGCGAAGGCAAGAAAAACTTTGGTCATTAAGGGTAAAGAGTGGATCGGCAGGGGGCGACAGAAAGTTGGATGGGCAAATGAGATGAAGAAGTTTACAAGGGTAAATAGGTAGCAGTTATCACAGGAACGGGTAATTGGATACGAATGGGAGAGGCATTTGTCCTGAAGTGGGCGTATATAGGCTGGTGATGATGATGATGATGATGATGATTATGATGAGCTGGTGAATTCTGGTACGGGCTCGTCGAGACAGCGAAGTACTGAGTAGTTCGGACAGAGCCGACGCAAGAGCGGTTATCTTTGGCTGCGGCGACGCCGTCTTGGCGGCCTCTCAGTACAGGGATGATAGACTTGGGATGCCGTTCGCCGTACGAAGAACGTTCGTAGACTTGTTCGTTGAGCTCCATGTCTCCTACAATCCGCTGTGAGTCTAGGGAAAGGTAGGTATACATTCAGCTGTGCAGTGTGTCCAGCACGAGCAGCACTAGTGCAAGCTGTGCGAATATTGACTACTTTTTAAAATCCGGACCTTAAAAGTAACCCGCCATCAAAAAAGTTCGCACTCCCACATATCTCCAACCTAATTGTTTTTAGAGCGGTTTACTGTGGCTAACAGTTCTTTTCCAATTGCCTGCATTAGTTCTGAGAATGATGTGTCCACTATAGCTAATTTTACAGTACATTAGAGAAGCTGCCAAGGTCCACTGTATTTTATTATCAAATAACTTATGTAATCGCACTTCTGCCCGATTACGACTTTGCGCAAATGTGTAGTGCCCCGCTTCTTACACACTCCCCCATAGCAACCGTTGTCGTCAAAAAGATCAAAATCTTACAACTGTTCTGTGTATTTGACTTGTCTTTGAAGCAATCTAAAAGGGAATCTGTTCCCCCGAGGAAAATAACCGCTTGCTTAAGGTACTTCAATAAAACGTTAATTTTTTATGTTATCTACGCACTCCGTCGGCAGGAGGAGACCATTAAATCTTTCATGGTCAAGGAACGCAACAAAGATGTCTGCAAACGTGCCTAGAACACTCTAAAAAGTAGGAACCTGCGAAGCGTCCTAGAAACGTTTCTATGGACCTAAAATGCACCTGTTCGGATGTGTTGAAATTAGCCTCCCGCATTGGGTTTATATTGCAAAAATATATAAATTGTCTGAAGCTGAGCCCCAGAATGCATCACGGCTCTTTTTGACACTTGTGGTTATTCTTTATCACATGAAAAGAACGCGCCATTTTATTACAGTTTTTGCAAACATGGCACACGATGTGCGCCAAGTATTTTTAGCGGGTGCCTTAATCTATCTTCGCCTTCGATATTCCCTCGCAAAGTTGAATTACCCAAGCCCAATCGGTGATTCAATCAATGAGAGATAGCATGCACCTTTCAACAAGCACAGTGGATTCTGTGAAAGTGCCTTGTTATATTGCCTTATGAATGAAATAGGTGGATAGTTGCCAGAAATAATGGCAGGTAATTTTGTGCACGAAGTATTGGTCTATTTACATATACAATTCAAGTTCGTGTTGGTTTTGCCTTGCTACCGCATTATTTTTGCTGACTGTTTTGTTTCACGCACACGTGCAGCCTTTGTTAATACGGATACTGCAATTTATTAATATGACCCCGGTTTTCTTACGCGTAAGGATGTTATAGCGAAGCTTAAAATAGTTATAGTTGAAATGCCAATGCGGTAAGCGTTGTACGCCGAAAATCGTCCGCCGCATACTCTTTTAAAGCACAAAAACCTGGTAGGATATTAGTTACAGGAAAGATGAGAAATATGCTTGGTTAAAAGGTTTCACTGCTAGATTCCTTCATCTACTGATACTGACAAGCGGAAAAGGACGGGCGAAAATGACGTTCTTTGTCTACTAAAGACGTGGTTGAATAAGAAATATAATTCTGGTCAATACTCCAACCGGGAGTACAATGTGTTTAGCGCTGACCGTGACTGTTGCATGCATTTCTTCAAATGTATGCGTGATGTCGTAATCGGCATAAAAGAATGTGCTGCCAACAACACGTCAAAGCAATTTGAACCAATATGCAGCGAGCCTGTGGGTGGAAGTAAACATGACAGGTAGCAGAAAAGCTTTCCCTGGTAACTACGCACCAAAATATTCTCTGTCCTACAAAATTGCCCGCCGATCTTCTCCTTCCATTGCAAATGTCGATCAAGATGATACTCGACTGGCGCCCTACTCAAGTGAATGCGTCCCTTTTCTTTCCCGGTCACTTCTTATGCTGCTCCTCTCCTGTCTCGTTCCTTCCAAGGTAACAGGCTAGTGGTTTGCTCAAGTCAATTTAATTTACCGATTTCAACTGGTCCAAGTCTGGTGCCTCGGTGCTGCTGTGCGGAAACTCGCGTTAATCGAGGCGCCGTACTACTGCGTTTATAGACCACTTTGCCCTACTCCACGAGCATTCCAAGCGGAACGCGAAACCAATCTAGTGGAACTTTTCGTTGCTGTTGCCGTTTGATTTTTACAATTTCGCCAGGTAGGGCGCGAAACAGCAGCCGGCGTTTTCTACAGTTGATCTAGTATTTGCTATCGCAAAAGGCAAGCGTCCGTTGGCTTTGAATCAAGGAAGTCATGTATAACTCACTATTTGATTTCGATTTATAATATGGATATGGGGCGGTTTGGACGGTTAAGTGGAGGTAGTCGCCTATTCAACTTATGGTAAAATTATGAAGCCGTCACTAACAAACCCTGCAAAAAAGTTAAGGAATTTCAAAAAACTAAATAACTTCAGTTGTTTTTTACAACAGCAATAAAAGAATAAAATTAGGCGTTAAAATACATTCTTAAATTAATTTAGCACTGTGTCTAAACGATGTGAAAAAAACTGGATTTTCTTAATTTTTTTGGTAGGCTTAGCGGCTCTTAGGAAATCTAAATGTCGCGTGGCAAGGAAGCCGTAAAGTAGCCATGAGCTGATTGCCACTGATGTTTTTGTTGTAGGGTTGCTTAGTAAACCACTTGTATATTACAGCCGCTATAAAAGTTTTGTGCTCAATCCCTATAGCTGCACCATATATATTTGTCTCACGTGCTTTAAATTGTTAAAGCATGCAGCAAAATAAAGTAAAAAGGACAAAGAGCAAACGATTGTTTCACTGGTCAGGAAACAGGAAGCAGTTTTGGGACCTTACAAAACACCCCAATATTTTATATGTTCTCGTCTCCCTTAGTGGTTAAACACTTCATCGATGCCGGCATTGTCGTAAGTGGAATGTATTCAACATAGCTTATGGTAATATCTTTCATAAGCTTTAAGGAATTTATTTCACATACAGTAATCTCTCGTTATAACAAAATCGCTTTATCCTAAATATCGCTTTATTCGAAATTTCTTCTGGTGCCAACCCAAACGCTTTAGGCTGCATTACTGGAAGCGAAGAAAAGCTGACCCGCTTATAGCGAAGTGGTGAGCGGAGGCGTCGCCTAGCGGCGGCGACCCAGCGGCGAGTCAGGCAGTCAATATGGCAAGTTGACAAGCTGCTGCTTCCCCGGAATTTTTCTCGAGCCCGTCATACTCGGTTTGCGCCATCCGATTTCAGACAAACGGTCGAAATGCGTGTAAGAGTGATTTAATTTTATTCCTAGACATTGGTCAATGGCGTGGACGTGACGGTGCGCGAACACCGATACTCGAAGCGTAGAATTAGAAGTGTGGTCGAGAGCGAGGCTCCCTAAACTCGTTTTGCAAATTTCACGGCTGCACAACTCGGCGAAAAATTGCCCAGTAATCGTGCAAATCCCAGAGTGCAAAACCAGGCAGAGTTCATGATTGTTCTGTGTACCTACAATGAGCGGGTAATCGCTTTTTGAGCTCAGCAAACACAACTTTAGATTCCAGCTGTAAAATTTGCGCCGCTTTCTAGCACGAATCTCTCGTAGCGACCCGGGACGCCCCCTGCCCCCCCCCCCCCTATACAAGTGGCCACTGCTTTCTCCTCCTCATTCGCTCCGCAGTCTGCAAGGCGTTCGGACGTCAGTCACTGTTTGGTCAAATTTTGAGCGGGGTTGCTCCCGCCCGGCAAGAACATGAAACAGCCTAAGCTGACTGCCTGTCTTCCACCTGAATAAAGTTGGGCTTCACTGAATACATTGTGGTTTGTTTCCGCGAGGCTGTGGCGTATTTAATGCTCAACTGGTTTACCTTGTCTCGGGAGGCCCTTTGTATCAAAATACCGCTTATAACAACTTTTTTCGCCGTCCCGCTGACTTCGTTATAACGAGGGATTACTGTATATACATTTATATATATATATAGATATATTTAAAACGGGCTCATTGTTCTCTGACACAGTACAGTGCTTGTTTTTTATTTCGCAATAGGTAACGACCATATCCCTCAAAAGAATTGTCGTGGTGGAGCCCTAGTTTATGGCACCTTTCCTTAGAGAACTTTCAAGAGAGGATTAGGCAATTTGTTCGCAAGGTCAATCCGAAATTGGTCGTCTACTACCTTCCGACCAGTACGTGGGCTTTTCTACACATACCTAGTATAATATTTTCCTATTGAGGTGCTAATTCATTTCGCACATTGCCAACAGTTGATTGGGGTCGCAGACCTTAACTCGAATTGCGCGTTCCTGTTCAGTAAACCTTATGGCCCCATTCATCATGAAGACGCTTTATTTGGTACTTTTATAGCGTAATTCTTTCCATTTTCAGTCTCAACTTCTCTCCTTGCGAAAAAAGTCATTCCTTGCCCGAAAATATTGCCTCTGGTAATCTAAACATCGCATACTAATCTGTTATGGATTCACCATACAAAGATTGCCCTGGGGAAGCACAACGTTTTTGTGTCTTTTTTTCATTTTTATTTTTGCAGCAGCATACCTGTACCACGAAAGAAAATGCTCGTTTCCGCGTCCGAAAATCCAGGCTAAATGAAAGAAATTGCTGGCAGCGCCCCCCTCAGTTTTTTGGGGACCGTTATTGGTGCGTTCGCTGACTCGGTTACGTGGCTCTGCCCCCTCGAAACAAAGGTAGCGACGGCCAGACTGTCTATGTGTAAATTCGAGTGACATTGCATTGGTAATCGTTGTGGGTGTTGCTTACAGCTGTGCAGTGCAACCACCTTCACAACGCGGATTGGAACGATTTTTTGGGAGGGAGGGGGCGGCGTGAGCAAAACATGAGGATTTCGTGATGTGTGCGCATGCAGCTTTGACGACAAGCAGAATTTCACAAATAGAATATAAATACCACAACCCAGCTATCAGATACTGCACGTAAATCTTTTAAAAACATTTGGCATTGATTGGGCGGGAGCTGTGGCTCGAAAGGTATCAGAGTTTTAGCTAAAATTTGACTTCAATGGGCCGCTATCAACCCAACGAAAGCGAAATCTGTTTCGCCTTACGTAACAGGAACATTACGTAGGTGGAAAGCGCATCCCAACACCTCCTGTGATTACACTCCCTTGGCAGGTTTCGGCACACAGGCTGCTTCTCTTTTTTTAGACTAAAACGTATATTTATTTGGAGCTAAGGAGCAGGACTTCGAAATACCCCCATCAGTTCCTCCTGATGGGCTTTTCAAGTATAAGGTAACTCGGCTTCTCTAGTGTTCATCCCAGGCCATCTTTCCTAAAGCAATAAGCACATTTATGTGAAGGTTCAAAATTTTCATTCGACTCGTTCATGTTTTCATTGTATTTCTTTTTATATTTATTTATTTATTTATTTATTTATTTATTTATTTATTTATTTATTTGTTTATTTATTTATTAAAGGCGGGATTTGGAACAGCCGCTTATTGAAGCCAGCTGGACACAGAACAAGGAACCATGAGCTATAAGGATGACTAGGTACAAAAAAGGCAGAAGCAGGTTGGTGCCGCGGGGTGATGTTGGGCCATTTACAGGTGATTTCCAGAAAGGCTCTCTGGGAGAAAATCACCTCTCACACTTATTCTTCGCTCCGCGGGGAAACAGCCGCATGGCTGAACTCTATAACTCTATATAGACAAATGGTTTTAAACGGAAAACCCGCACGACTTCACTGCTCCGGCAACGGCGGTTTCAGGGAGCGCCGCTAGGGGTCACGCGGTAGTCTACAGTCGATGCTTCTTCTAGAACAGTGTAAAGGCTGCTGAAATAACGGAATTTTTTACAGATTTGGGGAAACGCATCAGGAGTGCAGAGCAGGACTTCGTCCCCAGGGCGAAAGCGAACGTCGCGGTGGGAACCGTCTTAGCTTTGTTTACGGCCTTGTTGTGCAGCTTGCTTGCGGAAACGAGTTTGTCGACGGCAGCGATTCACAGGGGCATTGATCTGCTCCGACAGTAGTGTGAAGGCTTGTGGGGCGCAGTGAGGAATTCTGTGTCAAGTATGAAGTATGGTTGGCAGCCGAAAATTAGGAAAAAAGGGGAAGTTCCCGGTAGGACTTTGAAATGCGTTATTGTGTGCAAACGTAAGCAACGGCAGAATAGTGTTCCAGTGGCGGTGGTCAGGTTGAACATACATGCAAAGCATGTCAGGCTGGAAGCGGTGGAAGCGCTCGGTGAGGCCGTTTGTTTGCCGGCGCTAACTACAGGTAGTTTTGTGCACTGTACATGAGGATCGAAGGGCGTCAGCTGCAATCAACGAAAAAACGTCGTCATCCAACCACGTATAACTACCCGAGGGGCAGCATAGGTCAAGAGAACCGCTTGTGAAAACCAGTGAGCGATCTCTGGAGCGCAGCCAGTACTAAAATGGGTCGTTTCCGCTTATGGCGTTGAATGGTCGACTGCGGTGACACTCCAATGGTGTCCTACGGGTGTAGCTGGTCAAGGTACATAAAAACCACTACGCACAGTTTCAAAAGGCTTACCGGGCACGAAATAGGCTGCAGGAGAAGAGTGGGGCTGTAAGCTGGACGTTTTTGCAGCTCATTTGAAGACGTCGTCGTGAAGTTAGATTTGGCGTCGTCGAGAAGTGCAGCCAAACGTGCGGATCAAGAGTGCTTGGCACAACGGGAACCCATTTTGGACGATAAGGCTGGTGAGCCTAACGGGATTCTGCGCCATCTAGAATCTTGAATTGGCATAGCTGACGGCGCAGGGGACTGTTGGGGGGCTGTGTGGTACTGGTGATGCGGTTAATTATAGTTCAGCAATATGTTTCTGTTCGCTGTCGATCAACGAATTTGGAGTGGCTCTTTAGTCAGCGTAATCGAGTGGTTCGAATGTGTGGGTTACACTAAGTGAAGTAGCCCTGCTAGACGATATAAGCAATGGGCAGCACGTAACAGCGTCTGC
This sequence comes from Haemaphysalis longicornis, assembly GCF_048455015.1. Classification (NCBI taxonomy): domain Eukaryota; kingdom Metazoa; phylum Arthropoda; class Arachnida; order Ixodida; family Ixodidae; genus Haemaphysalis; species Haemaphysalis longicornis. Next base: position 9,508,036 of record NW_027526445.1, read on the forward strand.
GTCAAGATGTTTGTTTCCGGACGTGTACGTATTGGTAAAGTCATACTCTTTTAGGTACAGTATCCATTGGCCGAGACGTCATTAGAGCGTCTTAAGTGACGAAGCCAGCAATGTGAGTGGTGATCTGCCACTACACTTGAATTATGAAACGGCGACGGTATCCCAAACCGCGGCTTTTTTCGGTTTTTCTCCTGGTTTCACAGGCTATTGTTGCTGCAGCTGCTGCTGCTGCTGCTACGCTATTCTTTCTGTGTTCTGTCCAGGTGCACCGCTAGGTGTTATCTTACACGAGTTAGCTTTCGGCTCTCTATGTAAACACGAGGAAGCGCTGAGAGTGAATATTAGGGGAGTGGGATGCGGCCGAGGATTGTTGCCCCACCATATCGCGCTGGCCTTCCGGAGGAGCTCTCGGTGCATGGGACAATGGCTATCGCACTGGAAGTTGATCCGCTTTATGCGTGCCTAATGTTCCTAGCGCTTGGGCTTGGTGACACATTCGCTGGAAGGATGGAAGCATACAACGTTTGACACTACGTCTCAGATTTTCGGCGCCAGTACACTCTTAGTCAACATTTCTAAACATATTAAACCACTGCAAACAAAATAACAATCGGCAACCACTCCAAACATAACATCCGGCTTCACATACTACGCGGAAATGTTTCAGAACCAAGGTGCCGAACGCTGAATGCTTCGCGTTAGGTCGGTTGCAACGTGCGCGTGAGATACGCCGTATTTACCTCGAGTTTTTTTAGTCAACTTGCAATAGGAAAGGGCCTTTTGAGAGATTGGAGCATGATGTTAGCACACATGCTTGAATCTAAACATCAAGGATATTTTTGCAATATCTGAAATGGTTTCTTTAGGGTAATAAATATTCTGTATGAGTCTTGGAACGAATAAAAATTAATTACCTAATGTCCCTCCTAGTATCTGTAATTCACTCGAAATTTTTAACCACATTTCAAAGACGAATCTACTAATAACAGTAAACCCAGAGGAAGACATTCAAAGTTTTATTTAATCTGATGCAACTCTGTGCCATGAGGTGTATCAGGGCAGGAAGTGTTTATTTTGGGTAAACAAACAAAATACAACTAATATTTCCAAACCATGATGCAGGAATCACTCACCAATTGAAAAACCAAAACTAATTTCTATTGACTTTGTCACAAACAAAGGTACGTCTAAACGTACCGCCGCAAGTTTACCGCGTTATTTCGCATATACGCCGCCCCTACTATTCGATCAAGAAGAGCTAGAAGGAAATAATTACTTAAAGGCGCTACCCTTTCGGCTAATAACGAATTTTCCTGGAACAAATTTCTGGCATTCTTCAGCGTATTCGTAAGTGATGCCTGAGAACGTCACGTTTTTTTTCTCTCGATGTTTCCCTATTACCGCTGCCTCATAAAGTGACATATACACACCAACCGAACCGCATGCACTTTGTCCTGAGGTTCATTTAATTCGGTGGGTTTTTGTTCTCAATAATAAATCATGTTTAAGAGCAAAGTTACTGCAACACTGTCTGCAACTGGTACACAATACTTAACATTGTGTACTCGCACACATGTAAATGCTTTATTTTAAACACGAATACCATACCTTTCATTGCGGGTTTTTTTTCATGGAAAATCTATGGTATTCACAGTCAGGATTTTGTTTGTGTAGCACGCATGAGACCGAAGGGACAAGAGAAAGAATGAGCAAGACAGGGATCAAGGGTGCAGCAATGTTTAGAGGCCATCGCTAGCGTCGCAAAAAACAACCGACAGTCACAGGTGAAGCTTAGTATCAGGTTTGCCCCAACCACCACTGGGAGGTGTCTTAGGATAATAGAAGAGGAGTCAACAAATTTAAGAGCCACCCTAGACAGATGGTTTGCAGGAGAGCACAATTATGAACATTTAGAAAGTGGGTAAAGAAGTGCGGCCAGTGGAAGTACAAGCCGCAAGTCGGAAGCACCAGCGAGAGTTGGCGTGCGAACTGGTGCGAATGTGAATCGACCCGCAGGCATTGAGAAGTTCTATGGACCTTGCCCTCACGAGTCACGAACACCTGAAGCGTCGCTCTTAACATCAGTGTCCCCGACGTTAGCTCAGTCAATGTTGGATAATTTGTTTACCGGCTTTAACCGGGTATATACCCCCAGTCGATGCTTCGATGGCATGATTAGTGTCAACGTTGTCATAGCGTTGTGGAGAGGGTGCAGCTTACAGAAGAGGACAGCAACGCCAAGCTGACACGCAGCACGTTAAAAGCGGGGTTTAAGAAGCCGCTTATTACGGACTATCTTTTCTAAACTAACAATAATGGCGTCGGCGTTTACCGACGCCAACATTGCTGAGCGATGAACTATAGACATATTGTCGCCAAGACATACATACCCAACACCAATTTGCACTGTTCATTCAAAAGGGGACTTTTATGAAGCTTATAGTTGCATGTGGGGAATGCCAGACAGCTTCGCCATTAACATCAATGTTTGCCACATTAAATCAGTGAAGCTGACTTAATTTTCCTTTGTTCAGCAACGCACAATGTTTCAATCTACAAAACTAAATACAAGCGCTTACATACGTTTATTTAATTACACCATTGCATGGGAAAAATACATTGACCAAGCGTATGATATAACAAATGTTGCACAAAATACGTATGAAAACAAGGCGACATTGTAAGAAAAAAAAATACCCGAATATTTATAAACTTTGTTTTACGTTTTGCAATTATAACATTTTTTTAGTTGGAAAAACAACTCCACACAATACGTCTAGCTGGAAAAAGCGTTACAACATTTAAAACATTTCTCCGCATTTGTGTGGTTATAACTGTTTATTCAAACTTTGTGGCATAGTATGCATATTCTAATAGTTCGGCCTTATTGCGCTATCAAGGAAACAAAACAAAACCAGTTTTAGGCTTCTGTAACAGAAAAGGTTCCCGCCAAAGTGCTCCATACCAGTAGGCGTTGGCTGCACCAGTAAAGTCTTTTATGAAACAGTAAGTTCTCGTCAACGCCCCACTCTGCACAATGAAAGAACTAAAAAACGTGGCTGAATCAGCTGAACGATAATGTAATCGCCAACGTAGTCAAATATCCTTCGGTCGGCGGCCGAAAACAGAAGCGCCGCAACACGCAGGACATTGAGAGATGCTGTGTGAAGGAGTTGCGACGGATCGCAGAGAAACACTGCCGATTGGGAAGATTGCAAATCCCTCCAAGAAAGCTAAAGCAAAACAAGACATCTCATGCTTAGATGTGTGCATTTTGTTTCCGCATTTACTGCAGAGAAAACCTGGTTAGGTGTAATCATACTTTTGTATTGCATAATTGAGCAATACATATATTAAGACTTGATTGTATGGCGTCAACAACACGCCGCAAAACACATTGGATGACATAAAAATTGTAGGAATGCTCTAACACGCCGAAACACTCCTATGTGATGACCACACACAACAAGTAGCCGTCTAGTGCATTTTCTACCCGCCAAGGGCAGGTGACATCCACCACCTCACTTGCATCCTTCTACCTCTGTGGGTTCAAATATAATTCCGTTTCCCTCGGTAATTGCTAAAATGTAGTGTTACCGCGAGATTGCGCACACTTGTTTATTCGGAAAATATTTTCGCGCTTTTCTGTGATTGTTGCGAAATGTTCCCGCTTTATTTTTGAGTCCTTTTATGACAACCTGGTGCCATCTCGTTGGCTTCGAAGGCCTAGAGCTGGAACGTCGTTATCGGTGCGGCGTTTTAGAGTAGAATCTAGCCAAAACAATGTTACACAGGACGCAAGATGGCAACTTTATAGAGACGAAACGAGGAGAATGGCTGTGTGAATGATTCCGAACGTGGTACAGGAACTTCGATTACCAATCACACGGATATGCCACCAGAAAGATGCAAAAGCGTGGTACTATTCCTTGAACTGCACACCAGTGAATTGGTATTTGGTTTCTTGGATTTGTGGACACCAGCGTAGCTAAAAACCTTTCAAGGAATGTTATGTGGCCGGGGTAATTATCGGGATACCAACTTATTTATGAAAAACAACTTGGGAAATTCCCAAGACGAAAATGTCCGGTGCGTCGGTTCCTGAAATTTGCAGGCAGAAGGAGGCATCAGGATGGTTGGGCTCGAAAATAATATACCGTAACATCAGGTGATACCATGCAGTTGGTGCCTTTTTGACAAGCTGGTACCTTGTTGGAGCTTGCTCAACGCAGCGGCGTTCAAGCAACCCCTGAAATCCTTGGCGGTGCTTATGAGCGTTCTCCTTGGCGAAGTGGAAAAATGCGATAACACTCAACCTCTTTTCACAACTCGTCTATTATACCCTTACCCACCAGGACTAAAAAAACTGCAAAACCGAGTAACTACTGGAAATTTCGATCTGTGAAATACGTGGTATTGGCCGTGCTTTGCATGGTCGACGTTTTTTTTATGGGTATAACTAAGAGGGCGCTTGCACTCAAGAATACGGCTTCATTTATTCACCGGATCTGTAGATCCCTGTTTATCGCGATTGCGACCGCACGTTTACCCCACATTTGCCCTTTAAACCTCTTTGCAGTACTACGGCTGGCCATTCTTTTGGGGACCATTCTGACGATGCGTGCTGATTACAAAACATTGATACGAACGCCCACGTCGTATATATCGTCCACCTTCTGCCATTGGATGCACTGTCGGTAAACAGGTTCAAAGATGCACTACTGCAAAGATGCAAAGATCAGTATTCAAAGATGCACTACTGTTCTGGTAGCTCCTGTAAAAAGAGCACGTGAAGACTGTACGTACGAAGGAAAATAGAGAGGAGCTGTGTTGACTAAGAAAAGAATTTCTCTGATATAAACAAACTTTTTTACATGCAGAAACGAAGTAGACTGCATACTGCACGTGTGTAAACACCGGCCTATAAGCAATTAAAATAAAGACTGCCATGAGGCATACCAAAGCATTACGACCAAGGGTGAACTATGCTCTTTATCAAAAGAAAAAGACACATAGGACTAAGAGATCAACATACCTTATTTATTTTTCACAGGCATGACTCTTGCAGAGAAACCAAGTCTCGGTGCTGATTTCGGTTTGCGTGGTTTAATTATTATTTCAGGGGAGTTCCTCACACATCGCTTATTAGCAGTTTTCAAACTGAACGGAATCCCCAATTCGGACCTCAAGTCTAGCGTTATAATAATGATTGAGTATAATAATATATCTATCGTAAAAAACACCGACATTTCCCATACATAGTATGACCTTCTCAATAGTATATTCTGTTTAGTACAAGAATGCAATGTCCATAAAGCAGCTCACACACCCGCATTGCGGACCGTTTTGGGTAATAAATGAAAAAAAACACAGGTATTTTTGAAACAGACATGCGCTGCACCACAATTACGGTGTCATCGAGATAGCAAATATTTCTCAGGCAGGCCGCATGCCTACTGCATATACGCCAATTTGCAGCACAGCACTGTGCATCATCGCCTTCTCAACGCCTAATTTCGATGTTTAGTAGTTCTGCAAACGACCGGTCTTCTAAGGATCTCAAACGCAACCGAAGATGTTGCGGTACGGCGCGAACTCGCTCTGCAACGAAACTAGCTCACTCTCATCGCAAATCAGTAGAGAAGAGGTGACGAGATTCCGTTTCTGCTACTCAACAGCACACGCTAGGCGCACGACCTTCTGGAGGTATTCACAAACACCAATTCCTCACACTGGCGTTTCATGATGCGGGAAAGCATGGGCTGCCCAATTCACCCTGCATACTTATCATCCACCCCTGATTTGCTTTCTCGAAAGATTTGTTTACCTGTTGGGCAAAGCGCTCCTTTGCAACTTTTCCAGTTGTCAAGTCCCGCCCGACGGAATCCGCTGGCACCGCTCTAACGATTGGATTTTAGTGCCAAAAAGCCGTCGGTGGTCTCGCTCTGCCGCATTCGCACACATGGCCGCATATTTTTAAAACGCAGCTTGCACTATCTCAGTGATGTCTCCCGTAGCAGCGAAAAGTCGTGGCAGAACCCAGCAAACCACTAACATCTCTGCGACGTCCCAAAAATGTGAACGTATATGTCCCAGCAGTATCTCTATTAAACACCCGTACAACGAGCAATATTTTAATGAAAATTTCTGAATTTTCAGATAACGTTGCTCGTACCTTAATGCCGGACGTTCTTTCAACTTTGCTAAAGACGTACTCTCGATGTTGCTGCTGCTTCATTTGGGGACGATATTTAGACATATTTTGCGGACGTTGTTCAGATGTTACTGGTATGTCTGTTTTTTTACTTCGAACATGTCTATCGCAGTTACATTTATTTTAGCTATATCTGCTATACTTTGTTTTCAAACTCTCCGCAGGCGTACTGTATTGAAGTTACCGAGGCGTTTTGTATGTGTTTTGTAAGGGTTTTGTACCGAGAAATTTTGTGCAAGTATTGTAATCCACCATTACTGCTTTGAACCTTTGCCCTTCAAAACTTAGCCCAATACCGCACCCAAGGAAGGAGGCAGGGACTTAATGCAGAATTCGTTTACAAGCGACGTTGCGAACGAGCCTTGTAAGCTTTTTTTGGTGGGGGGGGGGTGGAGAGAAGGGGGCTCATTGCCGTCAAATCTCAACAAAGTAATATAGGATGAATAACGACGACGCAATTAGCACAACCTTACTTGCTACTTCATATAACCTTGATGTTACGTACTGACTGCAGCTTCATGAATTCAAAGTGTGAGCAAAGCAAATTTCGGAGCTGCCTTTAGACTGAGGTGACCGTCAAAGGTCACTTGTAGGTTAAACGGCAAGGTACTCCGCCTTTTTCTCCCTTGAAAAAAAAGTCGATGACGCCCTCATTGCAAAAAAAAACAACTAAAAAAATCCCTGAGGATTTGCGAAGATTCGAACCATAGACATTCAAAAAACAACACCAGCACCTAAGTGCCAATCTACTCGAACACGAGGCGGAGGCGTGGTCAATTATGATAATACTGCAAGTGATGTAACCAAATCTCCCTTATTTAAGACAAGAAAAGCTATCGCGCTTCATCGTTCCCCCTATGCAAGCTACGGTAGCCGCGAATGAAATTGAATGCACCGGTAGATTTCTGGCGTTGATAAACTTCGTTCGTTACGCACCGATCTTGCAGACAAACCCATCATGCTAACACTACAAACGATGTATCCAGAGCTCCCGTATTTGCCTCACAAAAAGCTCTCCCAAACCCCCGATCTCCCCGATGAATGCCAAGCTAGCCACGGAGGAATGCGCACTTTCGAACAGAAATAGCTTGTAATTTGCCTCAAGGCACCAAATTACCGCACGTTCAAAAAATTATTGTTTTCTGCGGACATAATGACCCCCAACCAGGAGATGGACATGGAATCCGGACGATGTCGCCTGCTTTCGGATGCTTTCTGGCGCTGCGTCGACGCTGATATCTGGCGAGCAGCATAGACATCGGCGTAGCTAGATAGGAGCAGTGGGAGAGTGAACTTGCCAACTCGGACGTAATAAGCAGCTTTGGCTCGCTGAAACGGCGAAGACGGCAGGCCGCACCAACGGAGTCCTGGACTTAGGACCCCGCCCACTTCGAAGCTCGATATACCTGTTCAATAAAGTTTTCTCTTCCTGCTCGTCCTCCCGCGTCAGCTCACGGCGCCGTGCATTTTGCCGACGCCATTACCACGGGGCGATGTCGACGCCCGAAAGCGCGGAAACTACCCTGCAAGTGGTTGCGGCCTCAAAACAAACCGTAAAATTACGGCCCCCACAACCCCACGGTAGCTGTATTTCCACCGCAGACCCTGAAATTGCCTTAAATGCCATAATCTAGATTGTCGGTACAATTATTGCTTTCTTTAAAATACCCACGCCCAAACTCTTGTATATTATTGGCTACTAATATCCGTATTTACCAATAACATGGGCATCTATTTCGCAACGCATTTTTATCAAGGGGGTGTCTTTCAGGAAGTAGTTTTTCCCTCGGACGAACACAAGACACGAAATCGCTGCGCGGCGAGTCCGATCGTCCAACAGTTGTTATACCTGCACTTCGTATCGATACACGTGCTACAGGACGGCGACAGCAGGGGTGTGCACGCCTTCAACTTTCATATTTTCGGTGATTTCACTACCATGGATTTATCTACTGGACGAAGAAATACTGCCAAGTAGTGGAGGTAAGTGAGTACTAGTGAACCTTGTTTTCTTGTCATGTGTATTTAACGTAGCAGAGTTGCTCTCGAACTTCGGTAGGCGTAAGCGGTTAGCCCTAACGATTTCAGTGACGCGCATTGTGCGTTGCGGAGATTTGTCGGTAGACCATTGTACCTGGCTGCTGCGTTTGTAAACAGAATCAATTCTCGCGCAATTTCTACCCCTGTGTTTGGTGAAGTGACTTGTGCTGTCCTGTTTTGCTAGGCAAATGTTTTGATATGAAATATAATAACAGAAGATAGAGAGTGCGAATATAAGTGCATGTGCCAATGTAAGCGTGTCTGCGTTACACGCACATCGTGTACTTTTAGCGTGATATGGGTTTTTGTTTCGTTTCTGCAGATGCCGTTCTTTTTCGTCTTAATAGTTTTCGGGTAAAAAAAAACCTGCACAATTAATTGAATGATTGTTATGCGTGTAGCATTAAATTAAATAATAAATCGGGTGAATTCCGAGAGTACAGCGTTAGATTCAAACGCCATCTGGATGCTTTTTTCGCGTTTCGCTTGAGTGTTCAATCTTTTCGAACGCTAATTTTGGTCGTGAAATGCGAGAATGAACAACGTGTATGCAACCCGAATTTATTTGTAAAGTCAGAACTACGCGCATGTCGTAACTACTACAGTAGTATGAGCAGCGGTGGTTGTGTTTTGTACTCCTACTGTAGCATCGCAAACGTAAATTAACCTTTCAGAACCTAGTAAAAATATTCCAAAATGGCTGTTAAATTTCTGTCACTTACGGAATTTTCAGCTTAATGACTTTAGTGTGTACCACACCTTGGTGATCAGAGTAACACAGCCTTTGGGATTTCGCAGGTTTACGGCAGAGTACGATTCTGCTGGCTGGCCTGTCGTTTGCTAATAACTAACATGTTGCAGGCTGCTGACTGGTGCAACTTCGAATATGTGTGAATGTGGCTGTGCTGTAAAAAATTCTCTCACTACTTTGATGCTTCCTGCTGTACAACGTATACTTCAACTAAAATGTAGGCCTAGCAGGACAAGCGAACTGGACTATATGACGAGTTTTTTTAGTGATGTGCTTTTTGAAGGTTTAGTTATGCATATATATCAACTAGCCCACCTCGCCATTCTGCTGCAGGAAGTATACGTCCATGGCAGTGACGCTATCCGTATTTGTGCATGTTTCCTTTTGCCACATTTTGTGGACATGGCTTCATCCGTGTATATATTGTCACTTACATCTACCAAGCAGTTAGGATAGAGACCAAAAATTATTTTGCAAGTAGAGATGGGACCTGTCGCTGGGCTAAAATGTCTTTAGAGCCCGCATTCACGAATATAGTGGTACCTCAGAATAGCTGTCATAATTATTGTTAAGGTTGTCTTAGTAGTGCCAATGCTGACATTAAATTATATCCACTCAGCTCTCTTCCTGTTCCTTAATGCTACACCAATCTTCTAGCGTTCTATTGCCTGGTAAGTCGTCCTTTATTTAAGTTAGACCCTTTTAGTTAACCTGGACGTTTCTGCCCCAAAGGCGAGTACTGGTAGGATACAGCTGCCAAACAATGTCTTTTTAGGAACGATGATAGGCGCCCAATCTTCATTAAACCAGTCTTAAAAACCTGTAATAACAACGCAGATTTTCCTGTACCCATGCCTAGATTGATGAACTGGCTTGCAAGGGAGGTGCTACTGCAACAGTCTGCACAACGCGCCTGCTCAAGCTGCTGTTGACGGTCAACTTGGCGCACGACTTCTCCTGGTTTGGCAAACAGGGAACACGCTTTTTTCCACCTGCGAGTGGCATCCTGCATTGTGTGTAACTAGATGTCTTCGTCTAGTTACAGACATTAAATTCTTTCACCAGACAGTGTATAGGGCCCTGATTTTTATTGTCAGTCACATCCTGCGCAAATATCACCGTTGTCGACAACCTGCGGCTTCTTAGTTTTTATTGCTAGAAACGGTATTGAATTTCTTTCAGCCTTTGGACAATGAAATTTTTACTCACTTTCCAACCAATCCGATCTGCAACTATTTTGTCAGTTTCTGGCACCACAACGAAGAATGCAAACTGTTCAAGAATCCGTACCATAACTGATGATGGAGGCATGCACCATTGAACCACCATTAAATCACTTCCTTGCTTACATGCATTTTTATTTTGTGTTGATGATGTTTGAGCGTATCACTTTTTGTGAATCGCGTAGTAATGTAAATGTGTCGTCTTGTAACTAATATTCAATCATTTCCGGGCTCCCCATTTTTCCCTTTGTTCCTAAATCATATCACTTTGTGTGAAATATTAAAATAGTGTATTTTTTTGTTTTCCCAACCAGAATTCAATAAGTTGTTTCTAAAGTTTCTTGTTGTTTTATTCTTGTGCTGCCATTTCACTAAGTGTGAATCATTTGCTTACGTAAATTTCTACTGCTCTTGTAACCGCCGTACAGTCATTTCTTTATACACACCTTTTCTATAGATCATAACCATTTCCCTAGATGTTGGTTTGTTTAAAGTCGCCTAAATTTGTATGGCACTCACAAACAGCACTCAGCACCACATTTGTGTTTCCTAGGTGATTTTGGTTTATTGTTCCACAAACTTTTCACTACATTTGAACAATTTAGTTTCGCAAATTCGCTGTGTTTTTATACCCACCATTCAATCATTTCTTTGTTTTCACACTTTTCTTGCGTTGTTTTTCACCCAGTTTATTTAATACGCGATATTTAAAGTTGCATCACTATCTTGTGCTTGTACCCTGGGTTTATATGTTTGCTTTTCTTCCTATTTTTTGTCAACCTTTCTGCTGTGTGTCGCTTATTTATAGTCATAAATATTTACACTATTCTTGTAATTGTACAATATGTACCCTGTGGACCAGAGCAGATAGGAATGAAAATTAAAGTGGTTGTGTTGCGAAAGCATATTACATAATTTGGAAGTCAATATAAACTGTTTTACCTAAACTCTTCTGTGATTTATGTGTACTTTGAAAGCTTTCTTACTACCCAGATGCAGATACTTACAGATAGGATGGGAGACTCACATTTTAATTAGTTTAATTTTTGAATTGTTTTTGAAATAGTTTATTTGCAGAAGGCCTGTACAGCCATGCTGTATGGTACAATTCGATAACGCTACTGTGGTTGCCTTAGTGTCCAAGGCGCTAGTGCTGATGAGGACTGGTTTGCTGTTACTTACTGCCTCTTGTTTTCGATGCGACATTTCTTGTTTAGAGCTGTGCTTCGTGTGCTTCTGCGAGAGTGTGTGGTCAGATTGGCACTTCAAATATGAAACTTCATGCAGTATGCAGCACTTCAAAAGTGGAAACACATTAATCTAGAAACCAGGTGACAAGTAACAGCAAACAGTGCTGAATAGCTAGTCAGACATGTATTTGAAGTATAAATGCCCACAACAAGTAGGCAACCTTGGAAAGGGGGCTGGCCAAACTTCCAAATTATATGTAAAGAATGTAAATTTCAGGCATACAGGTTCATCTCAAGACTATCATACTAACGTACACAAGTCATGAATATAACAAACTAATGCTTGTGCCAAATACAGAAAACTAACGTGAAACACACACCTATATACGTCTTGCATGCGTACCACTACAATATCCATAAGACGTACCAATAAAATAACGTCTCGTAAACAGCATATAAAAGAACCATGAGACGTCTCTTGTACGTTATCTTTTGTGTGATTTGGACAAGTTTTTTGCCGTTGTAGCAACGTTGGATATATGTAACTGCGACCCCAGCGGTACGTTCCTGGACATCTGCAATGTCGATTGCTGACGTCTCCGGGATATCTGCACGACGTAACGTGGTTTGCTAGGAAGCCAACTTCCTCAGACGATGATGATAATCTTGACTGCAAGGAGAGGAACAACGTTTCCCTTGGTCGGCGTAGAAACTGGTTCCCTCGCATTATGGAGCCAATGTGTATCTGACTAGGGCGTTTCGACACGGTGAAAGCAGTGTGAATTTTGACAGCTCTGCATATCCCTACAAAACCAGACAAAACAGACGAAGATATCTTCGTCTAACGACGGCCATGGTTGAACGCGAAGCTTTCTTCTTGCGAAATCCAATGGCAAAGGGCCAAAGGCGATTAAAAGCCCAAAATGCATCTTAGTCGAAGTCCAAACCAACATAACAAGGAAGGAGTCTCTCACTAGAAATGTTCTCCATTAAACCATCATTGCAGTTAGACGGATGGGTGCCCGGCGTTAGTTCTGCAAGTAGGATTCATGGTGGGACAGGTAATGTGGAAAAGCTAGCACATTATGACCCAAGGAACACTGTTCTGCTAATTATCGGTTTCTCTGAAAAAGGCAAATGCATTTTCAGGAAAACTTTCTCCAAGGCGAAATAAAGCTCGCTTTTTTGTCATAGTTTGAAGCGCTTGAAGAACAGGCGCCCGATAGAAGAGAGTGCGCCACACTAAGAGAGACGGGAGCCGCTTTCCGCGCTCTTGGAAAAAACGTTGGAGGTAGCAGCGTCTAACTCATCGTCATCGAAACAAGAACAGCATATTTAGGTTCACCACAGAACAGCTGCCTCTCTTATTGACATCCTTACGCTCCTGGCCTCGGTTCCCGAGTTCATTATTTGCCTTCGAATTTTTCCATTTCTTCCCTCCGTATATATAATGGCCTTCGCACTATACTTGTATTGTTTCACGGTATTAACTTTGTCTCTTCGTGCTTGAACTCTTGTCGGCTAATGCCACCGCGCAGCAATACAAGCTTTATTTGTGTTTCTGAATATGAACTACGATATCTTCGACTCGAGTTTGCTTCCTTATCCAGCATTCTTCTTTACTGTCCCTAAGGGCTGCTCCTGACATTATTTGTTACAAAGCGAACTTATATTTTTATACCTACCATTAGTAAACATTTTTTGGTACTCGTTTTAGCCCCACGACTTACCAATTTGGTTATAATTATTCATTCGTTCTATGCAGTTACTCTGCAGATCCACTGAGTGCGGCTGCTGATCTGCAAACCTGCAATGGTAAAATATTACGCGTTCATAGGTACCCCTGCACCCTCCCAATAAAGATTTCCATATATACCCTACAGACGTGCTCTGGACAGTTTGTTGAGATCGTACTTGCAGTCGCACTCCTTTCCGGATCGTAAGTTTTCTCTTCGTTTATGAAGGAATATTCTATCGGTACATATTTTATACACATCGACTGGACGTTTTAAGTAGGTCTTTTCTCGTCCCAGCTTTTTTAATGCTCCCACACATCTGTGTTGCGTAGTGAATGAAAAGCTTTTTTATAGTCAATAAATACAGATACAATGTAAAGTGGTTTAACGTGCTTTGCTGTTTTATAAAATAACTGATTGACATCACGGATATGAAGCAATGTTGAGTAATATTTCGTAAACCCTGCCTCCTCTCGGTTCTGCTGGATATGCAGGCTGTAACTTATACTGTGATTAATTGGTCTGTAATGAACTTGCGTAAAACTAGGAGTAGGCTGATTGTTCTGTAATTTTTACGGTTTTTGGAAGCTCGCATTTTGTGAATCACAGTTACATTGGTGTTTTCCCAGCCGAAATTAACTTTTAAAGACTTTAAGCATTTTGAAAATAGTTCAGCATGCTCTTCCTGTAGAATATCCCCCGCCGAATATCATATTTTTCCGGCCCCACACGGGGCCCCTTCAGTATTCTTAGTGACGGTATTGGCGACACCGCGGACCCCAAGCCCCCATACTCATGTTGTATTATAGCGTGGCTATGAGTTTTAATGTGAAGGGGAGAAACCAGTACCGGTGGCCGTCAGAGCCCAGGTCACCCTCCGGCGGATGGGCTGCCTTCCTGTTAACAAGGCAGGACGCTCCGGGACATCTTCAGCTATTAGGGTAAGGCTGACGAAGAAAGTACCACTCTACCATGCTTCTTTTACATACCATATGGTAAATCGTAACCGCCCTCCCTCAAACATGGTCGGCCCCTGAAAAGGGGCCGCACCGAAGGTTCATTTCCGTAACTCCCAGCCCTCAGATCTCCAAAGCCCGATAACTACCCCCGTTTTTTGGTGTTTGAATCCACTGAATACGTAAAACCTCTTGCATCCCAGTCTCGTTTCTTGATATCCAAATTTCTGGATAGCATCATTGGCGATTCATATAAGGCCAAAAAACAAACTGGAGAAATCCTGGTTGAAGTAAACAACCAACAGAAAGCCACGATCCTTCTTGCTCAAACTCCATAGCCAATCAGGGTGACACCCCAGCAGAGCCTCAAGGTGTCATTTGCGAACTAGACCCCATGAATGAGACAGACGCTCACCGGCTGGACGGCCTGAAAAATGAGAGCATGACAGCTCTGAGGATGCATAAATATCAAGAGGCATGACAAAGTATTCTTGACCAAGCACATTATCCTTAGTTTGCACCGGTCCAGACGTGGAGAGTGCGTAAATACCGATTTTTCATCATGTAATGTCCGACCCTACATTCCAAACCCGCGTCGCTGCTTTAAGTGCCAGCGATGAACCAACTCCTGCTGTGGCCGACTGACCATCGCAAAGTGCGCCCAGCATGATCACCCACTTGACAATTGTCCATCACAAACCCTCGCCTGAACAACTGCCAATGCCTCGCCTGAACAACTGAACCACTTCCTGAACAACTGCCAGCCTCTTACATCTGACGAAGACATGGATGTCGGGCCCTTCCTGCCTGCAACGCAGCCCAAGGAGCGGCCTTCGACACCCAAGCCCACATAAAGGCCCAAAAACCCCTTCCCAGAGTACAAGCCCCCAGAGACTACACATGAACACACACACTCCAGTCATTATTATATAAACAATGAGAACACAAAAGATCATCGAATGAAACTGCAGAGGCCTCCTTTAAAACCTGGACGATGTGTATCTGATGCTGCCTGCTAATTAGCCAAGTATCATGTGTCTCGAAGAAACTCTTTTTAATTCCAAACAAATTTCTAAAATATGTACATGGCATTCAGAATGGACAGGGTTGCCTGCACACACTCTTCGGGCTGTGTTATCGTTACGATGCCGCTCTCTCGTTAAACACTGTACTGGGGATGTAGCAATCCGTAATATTCATTAGGTTGATAATGGTATACTCCCTTTACGTCTCTTCTGAATTTTCACTTCTGAACTCTTATTTCGAGACACTGGTTAACCAGCTACGCTAACCATACATGCTTACAGGCGACCTTAATGCGCACAACTCTCTTTGCGGCTTCTCCTGAACGTATGTCCGAGGTCGCCTGATAGAGAAGTTTCTAACATCCTCTGGAGCATGCCTTTTCAAAACAACACCCTACATACCGTAGCTTAGGACACAATAGATACGCGCATCTTGACTTGTCCATTGGTTCTGCAGTTCTCTTTCCATGTCTTGAGTGCGGTGTTGCCACGGTCCCATATGGTAGTGACCACTTTCCCACTTCACTATTATATACAGGTAAATGCCCAAGTAGTTCGTCTTTCCATAAGAGGGCTAATGAATCAAAAGCAAACTGGAATACATTCCCAGAACCATTTAAACTACAATACTCATACATAAAACACCTATACGTGGAGGAAGCAGCCCATTCTCGACCCCGCGAAGAGTCCAATCCCCACGTCTCCGGTGCTCCGCGCAACCAAAGGAGGCCGTGGTGGAATGAGGACTGTAGTCGGGTGCGAGAAGCCCAGAACCAGGCTTGGGGTATCCTAAGGCGGTACCCCACGTCGGATAATCGCATTTTTTAGGGGCGAAGCTCCTAAAGCCATGGGTCTGTCCATTCCTTGTGTCTCGTGGTACGTGACCGCCGCATGCTTTCGGAGATGTCGCAAAGTGGGCCGCGTTGCACGCGCAAGAACCGGCTGCAACCGGCAGCGCAAACTCGGCACCGGGAGCGCCAGCTTGTCTGTGTTCGCCAACGGAGGCGCGAGCGCACGTGCACTGCGAGGGGGAGATCACGCAAGAGATCACGCCACGAACGCAGGCAGTCGTTTTCGGAGATCGAACGAGACGCAAGGACCTTTGCTCGTTTCCTCTCCTCTTGTTCGGGCACAAGTTCGCCCTAAATAAAAGTTCTTTCTTTACCGTTCTGTCCCATCCTACGTGACAAATTACAGTGGAGGTGCGGGGTAGTCCTCGATGGCGCGGGGTCTTTCACCAGGTCTGGGCCTGGGAGCATTGACTCCGAAAATAAAAATTGATTTGTACAATGTACGCACACAGTCTTACGTCTTTCTTAATGATGTATTGGGCGAACTTTTACGGGAGAGTTACGGTTACCGATGATCTCCCCCTCTCGAGCTTCGCCCCACTTATCCTCATTCATTCCGTGGATATGGCGTGATTTTTTTTAAACTGGCACAGGCTTTTGAGAACGGGTGCGTCGTGAGACGAAAAAGAGAAGTTGGAGCGCCTTCCTCAGTTCCATCAACACTTGCACAGACACACAGAAAATCTGGAAAAGATGATGAAAATTCAACGACAACAGACAGACAGCCTGCCCATTGTAAGTACTACAGGGGCCACAGTCGTAGACCCGGCTACCACACTCGCACAACACTTCCGAAGCGTGTCCAACTCAACAAACTACACTAACACTTTCATGCAACAAAAAAAGTGCCGAGAAAACTCCCCTACATGACAAAGACTCTGCATTACCACTCTGTGAGTTTAGGGCTGCCCTGAGCACGTCTAAACCTGGAGCTCCAAGCGCAATTAAGATTGCATACACCATGATACAACACCTACGCCGATACATTCTTGACATACTCCTACACCTATACAACAAAATGTGGCTTTCGGGGCCGCTTCCAATATCTTGCATGGAGGCCATTGTAGTGGCTTTTCTGAAGGGAAGGACCCGTCCTCTCCTGCCAGCTATCGACCGATCGCTCTCACAAGCTGCCTGTGAAAGCTTCACGAGAACATTATATACAGGAGACACGTATACTTCTTAGAGTGCAATGGTCTTCTTGAGGACTGCCAGGCAGTTTTGAGATTACGGCCTCTCCCATTGACCGCCACCCTTCACTGTCCTTTCCCGCCAAATTTCATTCTATGCTACGATTTTCCTTATTTTTTTAATCCGTCTAGTTACACACCTTCCTATTCTTTTAGTTCAGCCGCTCGGTGGCAGTTTCGCTGCCGCCGATGTCCACATATTGTCACTTTATCGGACTACACGGCCAGCCCAAGTGTATTTGTTGTTTATTAATTTGAACTCTCACGTCTTCTATCAGACTTGACCCCCTAATCAAGGTTGGCCGTCTCCTCTCCATAAGCGTAGCTCTTATTATTATTAGCTTCATTGCACGTTGCGCGTATTTAAGTTTCCTTTCTGGAAGTTTAAAAGGCGCCGAGTTTCTTATCCCTATGTTACCGCCGGAAGATGCAATTATTCAATACATCAGTGTCTATAGAAAGAACTCGCTTACTTATCATTTGTTGTGAGTGCTTGCACAGAAAACCTCAGCCGTATCCTATTTTAAGCCGAATTTCCTTCCCATTGTTGGGCTCTGCACTTCCCTCCGGCGAATGAAGTTATATTCTTCTACTTGTTGCAGTGTGTCGTTACCTATGGGTGCAAATGCGGCATTCAGAATTTTTATTTTGTACAATTTGGGATTTATTCATAGTTACCTTAAGCCCGAGGAGAAGACTCTGTGGATGTAGTTCTTTCATCATTTTTGGAGTTGCTGAGCAGATTCACAGAGCAAGACTATGTCATCGGCGTACCTAAAATTGGTCAAATAATCCGCGTTTTCCCGTAAATCTTAGCATCCCCAGTAGAGCTTCCTCTATACTCTCTCAAGACATGCTGTGAACCATTTTGGCAAGAAGATATCTCCTTGCCACACCTCCTTTCGGATTTAGAATTTATAATCTTGCTTGTGAATAATTATCCGGCCTATGTGGTATAGGAGTCCCTTTGTTCAGTCCTTTAAGGCGCACATCTCTTCGGCGGTGCTAACTTAATAAGACACTCTTTCAGAGTGTGCACATGCCATGCAGCGCCGCCTATTACACTCTGCGAATTTTTCTTTTACTTGGTTGACGACGAGGATGTGATCTATTGTAGAGTATCCTCTTTGTAAGCCAGCCTGTTCTCTGTGTTGTTGGGAGTGTAGACTGCCGCTCGTTTGGCTATTACCTTGGTAAGCATACAGTGGGTATAGAAACTACTGAATGGCAGCTGTTTTTGTACTTCTCAAGGACTTTGTTATATCTTTTCCTGTGAATTAAAACTATATTGACGTTTTTTCCAGGCTTTGGGTACCTTTATTTCCCTTAAACAATCTCAGAATTGTTTAGTGAGCTTTTCTAGTAATTATAATGACCCTTCCTCTGATAGTACATAGTTATGACGTCGGCGCCTGCAGGATTCCCTATTTTTTTCCCATTCTCATCATTCACTCTTCGTATCACTTGTCATCTGCAGACTATCTAACACTATCTAAGCCGTCAACAAGAAGAAGCAATCATTACTTTAACGTTTCTCCTTAGAAAAGATGCACTACTATTTAGTTTTTTTCCCCGCACGAAAAAACTTCAGAACTTTTGGCAGGCCACATAACTTCCCTCCCATCGAAGAAATGCGTGACTGCACTTCAAGAGATCCGAGCAATGCCTTTTTTAACAAGCATATTATATTTTTCTTGATTTCTGCTTCCTCTATATCGGATATGTGTGGGATTTGTGATGAGCCCGTGCGCAGGGTACTTAGTCAATGGTGGAAAACATGCGTGAAAATGTGTAAATACGCATATCTTGTCTATTGCATGCGTCCATATGTCTATGTACTTTCTAGTTTAATTTGTTTTATGTACGACTGTGTACACTGGTGCACGCACAGAAACCTTGCACATTCTCTCCCACTCCTGCTATAGCCCCAGAAGGGCTGCAGTATGTTTAAATAAATAAAATAAATAACGACATTTTACTGCCCCAGCGGCTATTTCACGTTCTCTTTATTTACTAGTGTAACACTCCACTGAATTTGTAGGCTCAGTAGTTTCCCCTGGTCGAACGTCGCTGGCATATAGCCTGGTGTAGAATTGCTACGCTATTTTAAATGCAACGCATCTCTTTAACTCGCCTTGTCCCGCCTCGTTGTCGCGGCGTAGTCGGCATCTTCGGCACGGCAGCTGTGCGCTCCGCCGCTCTCACCGCAGCGCCATCTGTGCGTCAGCGCGGTCAGCTCGCTCCCGTCGTGGTGCCAACTGTGCGTTAGCGCGCTTCTTGCGCTCGCGCTTGCGCTGGGTTAACACATGCGCATGCGCTGCTATGCGCTGCTATGGGCTGATCTCTCTCATTCCGCTGCATATAAACGCGGTAAGTGCGCCGCTCCGCTCAGTCGTTCCGCCGCTAGCGCTCCCATGACATCGTCGGATGATTTGAATAACGCAACGGCAACCCCCGATGCGTCGCATCTACCCCATGGTTCCCCTCGCAGGAACATTGTTTTTCTTTTTATGATGTTTTTTGCGTATTCTTAGCCTGTTTCTCTACTAGTCCACACAATCCGTCTCATAATCGCAAGATTTCTCTTTTCTGCATTTTTGCTTGCTCGTATTTATAACGTTTCTTCAATGACTGCCATATTGTATAAACCACTATCATTTGTTTTACTTATGCAATTCAAGTTTTAAAGCTCTGCTAATTCAGTTTTCCCTACCGTACTCGACAACTTCATGTTCCCAAGCTTCTAAAAAAGTTTCTTCCGGTGCTTGTTTTGTCCTTTGAGTTTCTTTGCTACATGCTGCTTCTCCAATACCCGCTGCTGACTCCGCGATTGCTATTGTTAGGTTGGCGTTTGGGGTGTGGAAACTGTCCTTGTTCTCACCTACTAAAATTGAGAATTTGTTCCGATGTCTATTTGAAACTCCAGCGTCCGGTCTCTCCCTGACTAGATACTGGAGGTATTACTTTTTCCGAGTTTCTCAATTTCCCTTTTGAGATTGAGCTTTCCTTTGCACCTAACCATCTCATGATCAGTGCGCTGAACCTTGCGTAGTAGCTCCACATCCTGATGAGTACTTGTGTTGTCCTCTAGAATGAAGTCAATTCCGCATTTAGTAATTCCTTCGGGGCCTATCCATGTCCAATTCTTTCACTTTCGTTTGCGGAAAAATGTATTCAATAGCCTCAGGTTATTGTTCTCCACAAATTCAACCAGTGTATCTCCTCGACTGTTGAGGGGGCCTAGTCGAAAATTTCCGAGTGATTTTTCTTCGACTCTGCGTCTACTCTGGCGCTGCGTTTGTGCCTACTAGTCTCGTTTCACGACTGTGAACTGCGTTGTAACCCTTAGTCATTGCTGACAAGACTTCTTTGTACAAGCTGTTTTCGTCCCCATCCTTGTATCTACGAGTTGGTGTACAGGTTAATGGATGTAAATGAACATGAAATCCTTCATGACTGAAAGAGCGCTACATAGACGTGAACACGAATGAATAGACACACAGGAGATCCACAAGGGAGATCATGGAAGCCTTTCGCCTTAGAAAGGGGGGAGCTTCTTGTGTTAGCCAGCCATCTGTACACTTATCCGATATCGTGTTTCCCTTTTTGGAGAGGGTTTGACTAGGTTTTATAGTTTCCACTACACGTGACAGCATGATTGTTAGGTGGGTAGGTACTCGCTACTTTCTGATATTGTTATGTCCTTCCTTCATACGTATTTTCCAAGTGTATTGATGCTATAAACGTTTCGGTGATGACGCAGATTCATGTTTTTTTTATAAATGTTCGTATTTTAGAAATAAAATTCATTTGCTTGTGCCCTCTGTGCTGTGTGCCTCTTCATTCGTCTTCGTGTCTAAGTAGTGTTTTTTCAATCATGAAAGCATACGAACAAGCCCAAATGGCAGTTCATATAAATTTCTTGTTGTCACAATGATTTAACATGGAAATAACATGCTTCGAACATGTTACCCCAGGGAATTACCCAGGCAAAGTATGAAGTGCACCAGTATTCCCTAAGCTTCGTGCACTCCGGCACAAGCTAAAGAATGCTCCTGCAAACATTGAACTTGTAGCCAATTGTAGTCCCATTGCCAGACTCAGGCCTGAATATGCATGAATAGTTAGGGACTCTGATAATAAACAACTGTGGTTGATTCCTAGGTCGTAGGAATCAGTAAAACATGAAATTAAAATGTGCCGCAAAATCTGCAGCTGAGCATCATTTGCGGTAGGCGGAGGTCGTCAGGGCCTGCTTGGCGAGCGACGTCCTGCTGTCAGGTCGGTTCGGCCAAGGTGTACGGCCGTCATTTCTGTGACTGATATGACGTCAGTGAAACCTTGGGGTATCGCGGCATAAAAACTTCCGTCTTAGAATTACCATGAGCAGAAAAAAGGTCGTTGCGCAATATTTTGCTGTGAATGTTTAAATTGGTTGTCTTGTCCGGATATAGCCGAACACCCATTTGAAAGCTAAGAAAATCTTGGTTTCTGGCACATTAGTGTTCTCAGTACCCTGTCAACGGCACCATGTGTGACAAGTGGCATCAAACTGTATTGACCGAATTTTTAGTGTCAGCTGTGCAAAGTGGGTTGCTCGGGGTTAGAGTTGGCCGCCGTAAATGGCCAATCCCAATATAAAGCGTCGCTTAACCTGGGTACACACATTTTTTGTGTAGTGTCCACAGCTAGTTTGTTCAACAGCTGCAGTAACAATATTTATTTTTTTAATTTCTACAGATACAACATCGCAAGTTGGGAATGTTTTGCAATAAGACTGCAGAAAATTCTCTCTCTACAGCAAGTGCAAAAGCGTATGAGTGATAGCTCTAGCACTTCTAAGTAATTTTTTCTGATACACTTGTTACCACTGCATTGGAAATATTGCAAACATACCGTCACAGGCTGCTTCTTCTTCTTCACTGTGACCGGCTTCGCAGCAGTGTAGTCGTCCATTTCCTCCTTAGACTCCGTAAGAAAGGAGAATAAAAGCACTTGAATAGCCAAAATATTCAAACGTGTATGTGCTTGAGAGAAGGTATGATTACATGATGGATGCTCTTAAAATAAGATACCATTGCTACCACCCAGTATAATAATTTCTCACTATGATCGACGCAGAAGAAGATCGCTTTGCTCCCTTACCCATTTGTGGCCAGTAACTGTTTATACCACCAGTATAGGGCAGTAATCTATTACCTGAAGAAAAAGGTTGGTAATAGACTGGACCGTTCATAATTTTAAGTTGCTTAATTAAATCTTTCAGTTGAATGGCAGTTATGTGATTACTGGCAATTTTAACGGCAATGGAATGATAGAAATTGCTCGATAATGTGAAGCTGTAACATATTTAATCAGAAATGTGGTAGTTATTTTGCAATCAAAGCCCACGAAACCATTATTTCTGGATTAATTTAAAACTTTCGCCCCAAGAACGGTGCCATGACTTGTACTGATGTCGGCGACATCGCAACAAGGGCAGTGCACAGTTGATAAAGATGCAGGCCAGTTAGACACAGCCCGGGGTATGCATCTCTCTCTTTTGTGGGTATTAAAGCTTTTTTTAGCTGCAGATAGAGCCGTGTCAGCAGCTTGTATGGTGAACACTTCATACTATGATTTTAGCAATCTTCTTTAAATATGATGAAAAACCTTGTTTAACTATGATGGAAATTTCTTGACTTGAAAATGAATGTGAAAATTTTGAACCGTCAAAATTTTTAACAGAATCACGAAGGGAGACGTATTGTGAACTAGTAAGAACGGCACTCTTTGGCGTTTTGCCTAATTGTAAGTTAGGTTCATTCGAAGTGTGTTGCAGTGTCCGTGGGCTTCGTAGTAACAGGAGTACACTGCGCGTCTAAGATTATTATACTGCTGAAAGATTTACCAGCGGCATTGCTGCAGTACTCATTGGAAATGCAGCAAGCCTCAAGTCCTAAAAGAAAGAAAGAGAATTACAAATATTTGTATTTTTATTTCAGGGTTGTAATTACGCAAATGTTGCTGTCAGCCGGAGATAAGGGATCCTATAGTTCACAGGTCACAAATTAAAATATTTATAAATATCTTTTACTTTTACCTCAATAGGACGCACATCGGAGGGACCGACGAGCCGAAGCTCGCGCAGTGGCTCAAGTCAACAAGAACTCCAGCGTTGTCGTCAGGCGATACTGTTATGGTAAAGAAAAACTTCCAGGCCTATTGCCTAAGAATAAAATACAGCCTGGTAGGCAGAGGTCACCGCTGCATCCGCATTATTTAGAAGCCATCAGGGATAACTGAAGACTTGGTTACGAATGTGCTAGCCCTTCCCGAGACGACTTCCAGATCCCGTGAACCTACCTCGAGTTTATGACGAAGTGGTGGTGGAAGTGTAGACTGACCTGGATGACTTGGCATCCACCACTCGCCGCGAAGTTGACGACAAGCCCTTCGATGCAGATCACTACGATTACTAGCACCGCAACTTTGAAAGTAAACAATGATAATGAAGCTATAATATGCGTCTGTCAATACTCACCTACAGCAGCTTGGCCATTACGGCCTTGTGCGTGAGTCGAAGCTTCCCCCAATATGTTTTTGCTAAAGCCGCTGGAACTATCTTGTGCAGGGCGTGTCGCGGCCACGACCAACTATACAAGTAAAGTTGGTGATATTTCTTTGTGATTTTTTCGGACGCCCACCGAATTAGCTTAAGCTTGCACAGCGCTGCAGGAATACAAACGGAAGTGCGTAAAGATTTAACTTCACGAGGGGAATTCTTATACAGAGGAAGAATAAATCGATAGATAAAATATTGATGGAAGGCCGGGTGTGGAAAAATATTGGTGAGCCACGCAACTCGCTCGCCTTTTTTCTATGGGAACTTCAACACGCCGAGTGGTCAATCCACAAGAATGTGCTCACGTTGGCCCAGTTCAATGTGCCCTGTAAAGAAGCGTGACGAGAATACACGACTCACACGTGCTGCTATGTCTCATAGCTCACGTTGCCCTAAAAAAGCTAATACAGACCGCCATCCGCCGGAGAAGAACCCGGCAAAAATACAGCAACAACGGAATGCTATTCTGGCGCTACTAGGAGAGGTTAGTAATAGCAGCGAGTCTCGCGAGTAGTTGTGCCCGACAATTCACCACCGCAACTCGGTAGTAGTCAGCATTTTACGAAGATGGTCGTTATGTGGCCACCGAAATCAGTAAATTTGGTCCAAGTGTCAGTCTGTCAACCGCTTCAGCCATCCGGAGTAAAAGTTAGAAGTTCTGGATGAAGACGTATAGGAACGCTAAACATCTAAGAACTAAATCAATGAACACATTTGGTAGTTGTCCACACTGTTGAACGAAAACGAAACGAAACACCAACGCAAAGTGGGAACTTGCCGTCTTCAATGCATTTAAAAAGCATGTGTGTTTGTATTTGCATTACAAAATATAAAAATACGCGTTGAAAATAACATTTTGACGGGAAATAAAAAAACGGTCACGCCATTATAGACCTCGTGTCAGTGTTCCACGTTCAATAGTGATAAACTTTGCAGTAGATGGCACGAGCAAGGTAGCGTTATAAGTCAAACTGACTTTACTAAACCTTCTCCTTTTTTATCTTGCATGATAAAGAAGGAGTGGAAGAGCATAAGTGATGAACTGGGAAGATAATACAGGTATTTGAGTGGTTCGGGAGAAATGGTGGTGTCGTCTTTTCAAAATGTTGGCAGCTACATGAGCAGCTACGCAGCCATTTCTTTAGGGGGCACTTCAATAACATCTCTTCGAAACATCCCATACACTTGGTAATGAAATCTCGTCCTTTCCCGTTGTCTAACCAATTTAAGACACATCGTGCTAGTCTCCAACCATATACCGTTCACTAAACGTTTCGGCGTATTCGAGTCCTGGCTTCCCCGAGATATTTTTTAAACATTGTGCCTAAGGACGCGCTTGCAACCCAGCATCGTTACACCCAATCTTCTGTACTCCCAGTTCTGGATTACGGGCAGCCCTTCCGTTAAAATAATTTTTTTTTTCGTTTGAATCTAGCCTCCTACGTAGTTGAAAGTGTTCGTAAAGCCTTAAACGGTAATACATGTATGCAAGAAGCAGTGCCTTTTCTCAGAAATTCGTTCTTAGGGTCATTGGAGTAGTTTACATTTTGTGTATATCTTGACATGCCTAATAGTCCTAACGAATAGGAATTGATGTCCACAGTTTGCTTTCACTAGAAAATTACTGCTGAAGCAACACTATGCTTTCGGGGTGTATTTACCTATGACTAGTACTTAAATTTCTTTTAGGGGTGAAGCTCCTCTTGCTCGGGTCCTGTCCCGGCCGTACATGGCACATTGTTCATTCACCGCACATTGATGATGATTTTGGCAGGATCCCCCTAAGGATTGGCCAACCAAGATTGGCTAAAGACGTCATAACGTTCAACGCGTTCATTGCTACCCAACATGGAGGAGAGGAAGAAGAGGTTGTCGTTCGTCGCCTGTGAGCTGAAAACACGTACCGGGGGTACGCGACACAAGACACTCTGCAGAAGGCGACGGCCAAGGTGGCTAAAATGTCACACACCGAATTCGCCAGCTTACCCATGGGGATTCTCATCGTCCCAAACAAGCCGAACATATTCACCACAAACATCGACGTCGTCGACGGGCTTGTCAATGGAGCGGTGGAAAGCTTGACGTGTCGAGACTTTATATGATGGGTGGCCGAATGTTTCACGGTTTTACCGATAAACATTTAAGCTTCGCCCCTCTCCTCATCATTCACTTCGTGGAGATGGCGGGATTTTTTTCATATAAACTCACTGGAGCAACATCACAGGCATTTGGAGTTGCTTGGTTACAGCGCTGCATGTGCCATCTACTACTCCTACTACAACTACTGTCAGAGCACCCAGAAGCAAATCGAATATTTTTGGTGACACAGTCTCGATATCTTGGGAGAGACAAATTTCTCGTCAGCGAACCATAAGCCCATGGCACCACTCTTTGCAAGAGGCCATTTTCGCTTTCCGCCAATCATCGCTGCTAATAGAATAAACAACTTGACTCATTTCGTACACTGCTACACTGCTCCGACGGAAACCGGCAAGTAGAGATACTATTCTAGCATAATTTTTAAATTTCCATGTACCCTAATAAAACATAAGAAAAAAGAACGCTGAGATTTAACACATTTATTCTTCTTTAGTTACAAAAACAAGAAGCAATGTAAAAAAAACCTGTAAAAACTTTGCATTCTGTTTAAGAATTATAATTTATTTAAGAGCAGTGTTTTAGGTTTGTTTACAAGTTGCAATTTTATGTAGAGGAAATAACAGCATTGAAGGTTTTTAGGCAAGTAATTGAAAACATTATGGCGGATCCTAACGAACAAGCACGACGCGAACGCGTTGATCTGGAAAGAAGTAGGACACACTATTTGAAGAAGGTGGTGGCAGCAATTCCTTTTTTTCACTCAGCTCCCCACTATCCTGCGCCCATTTTTTAATGCAATAGAGTAGTTTTCAGGGAGTGCAGCCTTTTAATGACGCGCATTATTTCTGTGTCAGCGATCTGGTCCCACTAAATGTTGTCGGAGTGATGCATCGCCAGGTGGAGAGTGTGAAGCCTAGATATGAAGTATTATGAAGGTTACCGTCATCTATAAGGTTACCGTCCTCTATACTACGGGGCTCACACGTGGGTGTCCCTTTCTCTGCCCAGTCGTAGGCATCTGATTTACCAACAGAACAACCCAGGCACAAACCGGAGCTGCCCCTTTGCGCAGTACAGCTGGCAGGGCGTCTTGAGCCATGAGACTCCCACGTTTAAATCACCCGCCAGGACAACGGCTGCGCCATCAATGGTGGCATTAGGCGCTGCGTTGAGTGCATGCCCCTGCCTCCACCCCCACCACGTGCACACGTAAACCAGCAACCGGGGATCGGCTCACAATTACGCGTGAAATACAATCGCGAAGGGCAATCTGAAAGCGTTTTACCAGGCCAGACTAAGATGCATTATTATTCTTTCACCAGAAGAACTATAACCAGCTGGTTAACGACCGCCGCCGATGCGACAATATCAGTCGGAATGGCTTTCAAGGGAAGAATTCTTCGATCGCGCCGGCATTTAAACGGGGCAAGTCACTTTCAACGGTCAGGCACCCACAGCTGCTGGACGAGGTGGAAATTGAGGCGGCAACGGCCGCGTGAACAATCTTGGCTGCGGTGATGGTTGCGGCTTTCAGGCGTTCGAAAGCAAAGCTTTAGGATGCGAAAATGACCTTTTGACTTGAGACACCCCCCCCCCCCCCCCCGGCGCCACAACCCTCGAAGCTTATCGCGTCATTCGCCGAACCCGCTATGGGAGCGGTCGCCGCCGCCGCTGCTGCCGAGCCAGTCAACCACCCCCGCAGTTTGCCATGCCGGTGACGCTGGGTTGTTTCGGGCAACGTGACTCGTTTCGCACCGGGTAAAAGGAACGGTGCGTTCACCGTGAATGAACGCCGTGTTCGCCAGGTCTCCTTCTGTGAGCGTTTCATGGAACTGAACGGCTTTGGAATGTGGTTGGCAGTACAGCTAAATCAAAGGTTATCCAAGCGAAACCAAGACTAAACCAGACTAATAAAAGCTTTTGCTTTGAATATCCAAGTTTAGCGGAGTTATGCCGCAGCCATATTTCACACCCATTTGCGCTGCTATTGATTCGGCGAAATCATGTGATGACAGCACTAAGGTCGCTTTCAGCCGACTGCGGAACTTGTAAAAGAGGCATCGGTGGTAGCGAGGGTTATAACTGTTGTGAACGGAACGTGGGTGGTGGCAAGGAGAAGCCCCGGAGTAAATCGGCTTCCCTGGAACAAAACCTGGGGGGGGGGGGGGTGAGAGAGATATATTGCTTTGCAGTTTACAAGAAGCAGTCGCTTGGTGCGAACAAGGCCCGAAAGAAGGAAGTCCGTTGGAAAGTTGTCTGGACTACCCAAGAAACCATTCTATCTCACCGTTGCGAATCGAACCCGAAAATGGGCATTCCGTCAATGAGTGATGCACATCACATGACGACGGGAAAGTGCCTGCCTGCATCGATTGTAAGCTATCTGTGAACTTTCAGCAGTCTGAGATTGTGCCCATAAAAATATGCATAGCATTTCTTTCTTTTTATTTCTGTGGCTATCAGTGCGGATGTTTTATGCATCTTTGGTTCGGCACGTGCTGGGAAAACCTTATGCCACAATTGTGGTCCCCTCAACAGCTATGGCATACCGCTAATCTGCTTTCTAATGACTCCGTCTTATTGCACAGTTTTTTATATTTTTTCGCGGTCAAAAATTGCACACGTGCTATAAAAACCTGCAATAAAAAAACAATTCACATACCTAGGTCCTCCCTTTACTCGATGTGCGCCCACTGTATAAGTAGTGGAACACGTCATCCGAATGCCATCTGAGTGAAAATGTATACGAGATGATGTTAACACTTGGCGATTTAATCGTTCTTTTATGCGATAAGAAACAAACTATTCCTGGCTTACATGTTAACGTGCAATCTGCCTGCAACAAGAAAGATGGAATATTTTCCCATTTTACTGGTTAAAAATTTCGCTGTGATATAATTCTGATCACTAAAACTTGATTTTACAGTGAAGACGAAGTATTAAGATTACCTGGCTGTAGGCCTAGTTCCTGGATCCCAGCGAATGACATGTTGGTGGGATCATGATACTTACAAAAATGCAATCCCATGTGACATTCCTGGTCTATTTTTTAAAATTACACAATCCAATTCGAAATGTCAACCCTAAAGAGCAACGTCACTACTATTTGTGTTTTTTTACCCCCTGCTACTAAAGAATACAAAAACTTTTCCTTTTATCCGGCTACATACCTCCAATTCAATAATTAACACAACTGAAAAGCATGAATAGGAGGGGATCTTAGTTTTGCTCTTTTCAGTGCGACACTACGAGATCTAATCTTTACCGTATGTTGCACCCAGGTCTTTTCGGAAACGTTATAAATGATCCCATCCAAGTTCCGATCCACTCGTGCACTCTGACTGATGTTTTTTTTTCTAAACGAAAGGGCAATATAAATTTGTTTATTAGCACTGGCGGAAGATATTAATGACAATCTACCAATTTTTCTTCGCGACGCGAAATAAATTTGGCTAATCCAGAAACAGAATGTAATGAAATAAAATATCGCGACACAAATCGCGCCACGATCTTAGGTTTCGCAACTATTTTGCCGGTAAACACCGGGAGGACACTTTGTACTCCAAAGACCCTGATCAAGCACATAAAACATTCATGGAGAAATTTAAGAATATTTATAACCACTATTTTTTTTATCTTACAAACGTTTAGCCACGAAAGGCCCGAAAACCTTGCATATCCAGCGACTGTCTAAAAAGCGTATAAAAATACTCTTATTACCGACACTTTAGAGCTACTAGAAATGTTGAGGGTCTTCAATTCTAACTTCCAAAAATGTAGAAAGAACACACACTCTAATGAAGATGTTATGCTACTATTTTCAAAACTTCTTTTAAATTAAGGCCACTCAGAGTTCTGAAGCTGCCTGGAAGCGCCTAAACATTCTCCTAAATCCGTCATCGAACCAAGATACTGCTGTGCGAGAAAGTATCTTAAGCACAGAACAAATAACTGAAGTGAAGTGGCAATGCGTTCAATAATTACCTTATCTCTGTCACAAATAGTAGTCGTTCCCCAGACTGCACACCACTTTTACCACCCAAGTTGCCAGAGAGTGCAGTTTATATCCGATAGATACGGGAGATATATGGACACGGCAGCACTTCCGAGGCAATATTGCCTAACCTCCGGCGTATGTTGCGCGGACAGGTTTTCCTGGTATGCGCATCCGTAAGACCCGGTACATTCAGCACATGCGTGGCTGTGCAGCTGCTGATGCCGCTGCTATCAGCCACGGACTCATCGTCGACGCTACACTCAAACGCAGCCACCCCGGAAGAAGGATCGAGTGGTTTTTCGTGGCGCCTATAAGCTTAGAGCCCCTGCCGGCAACGTTCAGTGGGCACGGCAGCACTGCAGGACCAATGTCGCCTAACCTCCGGCTTCTATTGCTCGAAGAGGCCAGCGACCGAAGCGGTGTGTGTGTGTGTGTATGTGTGTGTTGTGGGTGCGTTCGCGATGAGATGCGACGTTGTGCTTCTGCGGTGGACAGTGCCTCCCGTGCTCTGGATTATTTTCTCGAACGACGTACGACTCAACCTCTCATCGGGTATGTAAAGCGTGCGTGGCTAAAAGCTTTCTTCGCTTCCACAACAGAGTTAGGTGACTGGCTTTTGGACTCCGCTAAGCGCGCGCGAAGGCAGTGCCGAATTCGCGACGCAGGAGGAAGCAACCGATCGCTGGTCAATCGCGGTTCGGAATTGCAGCGCATGTCGTGACGTTATTTTTGTTCGAAACGCAGCTCTCGATTGTTTTGAAGTTGAACAAAATTTATGCGTCAAACCCGGGCATTCGGCTCAGGCCGTTGTGTGAGATTGCACGAAAAACGTTCCGCGGGACTTCAACTCTTTCTTTATGGAAAATACTCAGGTAAGAGAATATTCATGTCCTGCTGTGGCAGTGTTGCATTCAACACGAACGGGAAAGCGTTTATTTGCACTTATTTGAATGTTCGTAAAATGTGCAAGCACTCCGGCACTCTGCTAGCAGATGAGCCGGCGAGTCATTTCACAAAACATTCGAGAGATGGCGCCGTATGCATTAGCGTGTCGCTACACAAAACTGATGAGACGCTCTAATAAAACTCCCCTCGCGGTGTTTACGTAGCGGGACACAAAAATTTAGCATTTTGCGTACGCAAAGGCAACAAACGCTGTCATAAAACTATCTATTATTGAAACAAAGCGCAAGTGTTTATCTACCTATCACTCCGTCCCCGCCTGTAACGCCACCGCTAGATTTCGAAGGCACGTTTCACAGAACGCCAGCAACAATGTAGAACCTGTATGCCTTTTCACAGATATGCTGGCAAAACTAATAAAGCGTGATATTTCATTAGTAATGACGTTCAGATGCACAATACTCACGAGGGGAAGGCGATGAACAAGGTCGCAACGGCAACGGTCTAAATAGCGTTGCATCGGTGACAACTGTCGTCGTGCTTCGGACACGCTGAGCTCTTGCAGACGAAGTGAGTTCACAACACAATTCATTCATTCACAGTAGTAACAGTAGGCATTTGAGGAAAATGCAAGGGTCTCATCCTGTTACACGTTTAAACTGAACGGCGAAGCACGCATCTGACGGTTGCACTTGTTGCACGCCGAAGGTGCACTTGTTGCACACCTGGCTCATATGACCTGGCTTTATAGTACCGTCGTTATTTTGCGGTCTCAAAACCACATATCAAACAATGAACTTTTCAACTGTTCAAACTGTACCGTTAGTACACATTTTGTGTATTTTATGTAGTCCTAATCTTAACGGGAGGAATTCATGACCCACTTTGGGCATTGCGGGTATAATGAAACAGACGGCGCTCATGGCTCTGATACAAATAAAATAACATTGTTGACAGCGAACCTTGAGCCTCAAATAAAATTCGTTCTTTATAAGGAATTTTGCCCATTAAAACAAAATAAAGATGATTTGTCTGCCTAAATCTTGCATTGCTAATTCGAGTAGCCCAACATACGCAAAAGACGCGAAATTCAAACAGAATATAATGCGGAGGTAGTATGTTTGATATCTCAAGACACTAGGTGTGTATAAGTTTAAGTTGAAAATATAACGCATAACGCTAACGTCTTACTTCATAAACCGATACTAGGAACGTCTGTTTTCGATCCCAGCAGCTTATTAAGCCTCGCGAACGATCCCCACTCCAGCACGCGGTTTTTTTGGGGGGAAGTGCGCTAGCTTGATTATCGGCTCTTTTTGCGTTTAGAATTTGTGAAACACACATGTATGATGCTTAAGAATGTGGCATTGTTCTACTGACTATTGAGGCGCAAAAGAACAAAAGGTATCAAATTTTTGGCCAAACTCACATGGACACTCCTATTTTTTTGGCAGCATAAACTTTTACTAAGCCATGTGAAATAGCTGAGCCCAATGCAGGGAGTGCATATCCTCTTGAGATCACTTACCATAAAATGTTTGCTTTACCTTTTCAATAAGTGACCACTCCAGTTTGTGTAGCGAAATATTTTAATATTGGAACAAAGGTGAACAGTGGTGCACAGTTATTAAACATTAACACTCACACGGAACAATTTCAAGGACAATGAGCTTTCCAAAGTTGTCGTATAATTGTTATGCTCCAAAAGTGGGATAGTAAAGCTGAGGGTTAAAATTAACTCCAACGAATCATAAATGCTCTGAAGTTACAAAATCCTAAAGTAACTGCCAACATTGAAGGTTTGCTAATTTTTAAATTCAGCGATGCCTTTTTTAAACCAGGTATTTCCCCTGCCTTCGAGCCCGTATGTTCGGATGGGTGTGGCTAGAATTGCTTTCAAAATATGGCAAAGTGTTTTTTACAGAAAAAAAACATTGATGGACATTAAAAAAGCCTTTTGAAAGTTTTTTACTAGAATTTCGGATATTTTTACTTCCGGGCTGTTTATTAACCTCTTGGTTGGAAGAGAAAAATACAAACAAAATTCCGCGCACATGTAAGCGTGCTTTTCGTGAAGAGCGCACGGCTTGATACAGGCTTTTGTGGGCTTCCGCCACGTCAGGGGCTCACAAAAAATAAGCTACTGAGAGCAGAAAATGTGAGCGTGAATCACGTGAGGAGCGCCCGGCATCATGCAGGCTTACGCGTGGGCTTACGCCACGTGAGGGGCACTCAAAAAAGACAAGAAATAACCGAGTTCGCCTCGGAACGAGCACCCGGCATCATCCAACTTGGCCTTCAGAGCACTCTGCCCAGCGTTTGTGACGTGATCTCTCACGTGCTATTCTACTCGCCAGTTCACGTACGCTCGCCCCGGAAGTAGGCAGCACCGAACAGTTCGCGCTGCAGACACCGAGTTTGCGAACCCGGTAGCCGCTGTTACCAGCACGTGCTACACGGTCCTCCTTGTTAAATAAGTTTAGTCCAACGGACGAAACGATCCCGGCCGGCCAATCATAAACAGGTTTCAAGAGCAAGATAGGAAATTCATGACAGGTTCAACAGCCAGGTGTCCGAAAAAGGGAGAGTGAAAGAGAGAATAACCACTTTATTTTCCATGCAAGTTGACTAGGAATGCGTGGTGGCTGCCTGCCGAAGGCTGGCGGCGGCAGTGGCGGCTCGGTCAACACAGAAGTAGCTGCACCCCCGGTGGCGAGCAGCCGAGCGCGTCCTCCCAATGCTCGACGCTGGAGATGTAGTGGAATGGGCTAAGAGGACAGGCCATCATGCCATGGCTTAGTGCGTCCAGGGAGTCACAAAGGGGACAGTTGGGCGCAGGGAACTCAGAGGAGTAGGTCTTGTGGAGGAAGGATCGACGGGCGGGGCAGTTAGTCTGAAGGAGTCGCCATAGGCGCTTCTGAGCGTTGGTGACGGATGTGTAGGCAGTGGGAAAACACCAGTGGGAGAGGCGATAATGCTCAGTGGCATCTTGATACGAGAGCAGACGATCGCTTGGCGACCGAGCACTGTGTTAGAGAGCAGGGGCGAGCCCAGCGCGGCTGTTTAGTTCTTGTGCTACTTTGTGGGCCGCCTCGTTACCTCCCACCTCAGTGGGGCAGGGGTCCAGACGATGTCGAGTGGTTGAGTAAGGGGATTTTGGAGAATCGTGAGTGCTGTAGCCGAAACGTTACCACGAATGAAGTTTTGAATCGCCGTCTTCGAATCGGTGATTATAATGTATGGTGGCAGCCTGGTGATGCGGGGCAGGGCTATTGCCGGCTCCCCCGCCATTGCGGGGTAAGATTTCCGTACGGTGAGGAAAGTGACTAGGGGAGAGCTCGTCAGCTCTCCTGTTTCCCCAGCCTTTCACCATCAGTACAAGCTGGGGAAAGTTCTTTGTAAACACAAGTGGTTGAACAGTGTCGCCAGAGATTTGCCAGGTCAGAATTTGTATTTGCATTCGTAGGATAAAACGACCTAAAATGGTGTTTTGACTGAACAAAAACTCCTATGAGCAGAAAATTTTGTTCAGGCATATGTTGAGTCTAATTTATTTATTATATCCTCCGCGTTTATATTTCCGCAAAAGCAATATTGGTGGATTACAGAACTTGAAGAAAACCCCTCGGTACAAAATCTATACAAAACACATACAAAACCCCTCGGTAATTTCAGAACAGTACTCCTGCGGAGACTTTGCAAATAAATTATAGCAGATGTAGCTAACATAAATGTAACTGCGATAGACATGTACGAAGTAAAAAACGGACCTACCAGCAACATCTGAACAACGTCAGAAAAATATGTCTTAATATTGTCCACAAATGAAGCCGCAGCAACGTCATCTTTAGAATACTTGAAAGAACATCCGACATTAGGATAACGGCAAAGTTATCTCAACATCCAAAAATTTTCATAAAAATATTGCACATTGTACGAATGTCTAATAGAGGTACCGCTGGAACATAGACGTTTGGATCTTTTTGGAACGTCGCAGAGATGTTAGTGGTTTGCTGTGTCAGAAATGGGGCACGCCGCACCGCGTGTGCCTACTATGGGCCGTAGCACTGGGGAATATGACACTGGTCAGGGAAGGCCTCGGCGTCAAGTGGATCCCTCTGAGCTTGGGACTCCGAGACCCGATGAGCTCTCGCACTGCACCTGGACGCCGCTCTCCTCAAAGCGACCTCCCGGAACTCCTCCACTGCAATGGCCGTCCTTCCTCGTTCCCGTCTGGCCTCGTCACCGCTCCGTTGTGGCCGGCTCTCATAGGCCACTTGCCTTTACCGTCATCGGCTCGTGTGGCCTGCCACTTCTTTTTTGGCCATGCTGAAACAATGACAATACCTTGCCGGGCATGTGTCCGGGACGTCGTCGTCGTCGTCCCCGCCTACTGAGCGCTTGACCTCACAAAGGTGTATTTCCTTTACTTGTTTGTTACTGAAACGCGGCTTTTTTAGGCTGGAAAGGTAGTAGGTAAAAACGGCCGAAAGGGCATCTCGGCATCGATTCAGCGTTCCCCAGTCCTTTGTATAGGCCAAGACTCGAGGAGGATTCTTTGTTGTAACTGCGTTTGGTGCAAACCACCTGTGCGCCGTCCAGGTTAATCTTGTGGTCCCCATTTCCGTAGTTTTATGTAAGCGTCACTCAAATCATCTCTTTAAAAACCATCCCGCTTTTACTAATACCTGCCAAAACTTCGATGTCGTGCCCCACTGCCTCCAGATCCAGCGACTGGTCTACACTCCAATAGGAAACCACATTGTAGTGCAAAGGGAACAGTGTCTCGTGCGAGCACGATTCCACGAGTACCAAGCGACACAATGGAGAAGGTAATGTACCTTTTCTTCCTGCGCAAGAAACTTGAGCATCGCATACAACGCGAGTTCGATTCACTGGATTCCTTTGCAAAAAGTATCACTCCGTCTGCAGCTGAAAAACGCCATGCATCCCAAGAAAGCAAGTTCTCAGCGCTAAACCAAAAAAATGTCGCACGCGCGGACTGTGCAAGGTTTGTTGTTAATTTACCGCAAAGACAACATCCTTTGAGATGGGCGTATTAGCCAAATATCGTGGCTTCACCGTACAAACTACAAGGACCGCTCTGCCAAAAGTGGTGAAAACCATTCTAGGTGTTATAATCCGCCTTGAAACCGGCGTCCGCGATTTTGTCCTACCGAGGGCGATGGGCGTTGTATCAAAAATTTCCCGACCGCGCTAACACAACTTGCAACTAGATGAAGCAGCAGCTATCCCTAGCCTAGTTATCCATCCTGCTGACAAAGAAGATTGTGCATTCGTACTTGACCGACAAGCCCACAAAAAAAAGCTCAAGACCCCTGTTTGTCGATTGTACAAAATCTAAAAATGAACCCAACCCCACAAGTTCAAATTGAGCCAAACAAACCCTTGGCCATCATTTTCAAGAAGTGCCATGATTTGAGAACGCCTCTTGGTACGATTCATATGCAGGAATGGCTCAGCGCCTGGTATTTATGGGCTACAAAAATTCAAAAGCCCGATACTCCCACCATGCAATTGTGTACTTTATACTTCCCCAAACCGCGTCCATACCAAATTTTTCCCTCTAGTCTTAAGAGCATCCACCCACTTCAAGAGCTACGGCCGGTTCGTCGAACTTCTTTCCAAATTATCTGATCAACCAAAAAGACCGGCTCGTCTCTTTAGATGTTGTCTCGCTCTTCACGAGCTTTCCGGTTTTCCTGGACGACACAACCGCAGCAACTGACCTCGAGAACGACAACACAATGAGGTCAAGGACCTACCTCAGCGTCGGTGATTTAGAGCATGTTTCGCAGTTCCGCCTGGAGAGCAGATGTTTCTGTTACAAGCAGGAATAGTTTATGCAAGCGAGTTAAATTGAGGGGGGGGGCTGCTATGGACGACTGTTTTTCTATGATAAAAGCTGTAAACAACTTCCTGTTACTCGTACATTCGACCGAACCAGCCATCCAGTCAACCATGGAAAGAGAAGTAGACAATAGGTTATCGTTTTGCGACGTTTTGATAAAAGGATAGG
The DNA here is from genome assembly GCF_048455015.1 of Haemaphysalis longicornis. Taxonomy (NCBI): domain Eukaryota; kingdom Metazoa; phylum Arthropoda; class Arachnida; order Ixodida; family Ixodidae; genus Haemaphysalis; species Haemaphysalis longicornis. Next base: position 9,544,856 of record NW_027526445.1, read on the forward strand.
CAGATTAACTCAACCTCACAGTGTACAGGAAACCTACCCAGACGGGAACGCTACGTACAAAACTATTCCAACCACCCGAATTCCCACAAGTGATGATCGTTGGATGTTTATGGCGCAAGGCCAACTGGTGCAAAGAGCGCCAAAACAATAGTCGATGAGCGCGGTGAAACCTTAAACACTAAGTAAAATCAGCAAAAACAAAAGTAAAATCACAACACGACAATGCGCATGGCTGGTGTATAGGGCCAGATTTCATGATGCGTGATAGGAAATGAGGTTTAAAATCTTGACGTCGGACAAATACTCAAACACACGTTTCACGGAAACAATGGCATCATCACCTAGGAAAAACGATGGATGTAGGGGAATATGTTGTCTGTAGAGTTCTCTGAAGTGTTTGTGTCGTGTTGTGTGAAGTGCCTTGCATGTGATTAGTATGTGCACTACGGATAGGGCCTCTCCGCACCTGCTGCACTGGGGTCTAGAAGATCCCGTCAGCAGATACGAGTGCGTCGCATGGGTGTGCCCTATCCGCAGCCTACCCAAGGTGACTTCCGTGTGTCTGTTGTGTGAGTCAGATGTGTACCGTCCCAAGTGTGGCTTTATTACATGTAGTTTGTTGTCTGTCTGTTCATCCCAGTGTGTTTGCCATGTTCTACGCAAGTGTTGTCTTATGTGTGGCTTGAGGTCTGTATATGGTACGGTTGTTATGTCTACAGTGTTCCTGAGTGCAGCAGCAGCTGCCCTCTCGTCTGCCAACTCGTTTCCAGCGATCCCAGCGTGTCCTGGGACCCAGCAGAGGAGCAGCTGATGCTTCTGCGCATACACAGACATGATAGTGTTAAATACAAGATTAACTATGTGGTTTTTTGGGGGTGTATGCGATGACAGTGCGCGAACAACACTCAAGGAATCGGTGTAGATGATAGACTTTGGAATATGATTTTCAAGTATGTGTCGTACAATCAGTAAAATTCCATATGCTTCTACTGAAAAAATTGTTGTGTGGACGCTCATGGTTCTGGCTGCACTAAAAGCCGGACCATGAGCAGCGCAGGAGACCATGGTGGAGGTTTTAGACGCGTCACTGTAAAATTCTGCAAGTGGGTATTTAAACTGCAGAGACAGAAAGTGCTGCAGTATTGCAGCTCGCGGTACCCGATTTTTGTCAAGTTTCATAAAAGAAAGGTCGCACGACACAGGACGAACTTGCCAAGGTGGTAAACTGTTTGAAAAGGATGACCTGTACACATCTAACAGCGAAGCACTGAGGTCCGAGGCTCGCTCTTTCACTCTAAGAGAAAAGGGCAGAGGAACGGATGGGCGATTTACAAAGAGCAGAGATGTGGATGTGTCGTTAAAGACAGGATAAAAAGAATGATTATTCAGCGATGAAATTTTAAAAGCATAAAGCAAGTCCATGTATGTTCGTTCGTTCTCAAGGCTCCACTTATTACACTCAACATAAAGACTCTCAGCAGGGCTAGTGCGAAAAGCACCTGACGAAAGACGAAGGCCCAGGTGTAGAACTGGGTCAAGAATTCGCAAGACTGTCTTAGTCGCCGACCCATACACCACACTGCCATAGTCCAAACGAGACCCAACCAAAGCAGTATACAAGCGAAGCAAGAGTTGTTTGTCGGAACCATTGGAATGGTGGGAGAGAACCTTAAGTATATTCATTGTTTTGAGACATTTATTTTTAAGTTCCTTGATGTGGGGAATGAATGTGAGTTTGTGTTCAAACACCACACCTAAGAACTTGTGCTCCTTATTCACAGGAAGCGACACGCCATTAAGAGTAATGTCTGGGTCCGGATGGACCCCGTGCTTCCTGGAGAACACAACGCAGGAGCTTTTTGCAGGATTGAATTTAAACCCATTCTTGTCTGCCCAGCCGGCAAGCTTCTTGACACCAAGCTGCACTTGACGTTCGCATATTGACATATTACATGAATTGAAAGATATTTGCACGTCGTCTACATACATAGAATAAGAGATTGTTGGTGGCAGTGCCTTTCCAAGAGAGTTCATCTTTACTATGAAGAGAGTGCAACTCAACACGCCACCTTGCGGCACGCCATTTTCTTGGACGTGAACCTTTGAAAGTGCACAACTAACTCTTACTCTGAACGTTCTCTCTGACAAATAACTAACAAGGGTGTTCAACATATTACCCGAAACGCCGAATGACCTGAGGAGACTAAGGATCCCATAACGCCACGCGGTGTCGTAGGCCTTCTCGAGGTCGAAAAAGACAGTTAAACAGTAGTGCTTATGTACGAAGGCATCCTTGATGTATGAGTCAAGTGCAACCAGTTGATCATTCGTGGATCGCCCCACCCTGAAGCCTGCCTGGCAGCTCTCGAGAAGACCGTTGTACTCAAAGAAGTACACGAGCCTGCGATTTATCATCTTCTCGAAGAGCTTGCACAGGCAGCTCGTCAGGGCATTAGGACGGTAACTTGAGGGGGACGACGGGTCCTTTCCCTCCTTCAAGAAAGCCACTACAATGGCCTCCCTCCAAGATTGTGGAACGTGCCCCGAAAGCCATACCTTGTTATATAGGTGTAAGAGTGTTAGAAGAGTGTCTGCGTGCAGGTGTTGTATCATTGTGTATGTATTGTTGTCTGGGCCTGGAGCTGAGGGTTTACACGTGCTCAAAGCAGCCCTCAGTTCATGCAGTGAAAACTCTGAGTTATAAGAAGGTGATGTCCTATTGTTATCTAGTATAGGCTTCTTTTCGGCCATTTGTTTGTGTTTCATGAAAGTGTTTGTGTAGTGTGCTGAGCTAGAAACGTATTGAAAGTGTTGTGCGAGTGTGTCAGCCTGGTCTTCGAGTGTGTCCCCTGTTGTGCTGACCAGAGGCAGGCTGTGTGCTTGTTGTCCTTTGAGTTTCCGTATTCTCTTTCATACTTTCCGTGTGTCTGTGTATGAGTTTATTGATGTTATGAAGGAACGCCAACTCAGTCGTTTTGCCTCACGGCGCACACGTTTTCCTAACGCCTTGGCCCGTTTGAACAAGAGGAGGTTTGCCGACGTGGGGTACCGACGAAGGATACCCCACGCTTTGTTCTGGGCCTCTCGCGCCCGCCTACAGTCCTCATTCCACCACGGCCTCCGTTGGTTACGCGGGGCACCAGAGGCGTGGGGAATGGACTTTTCGGCGGCGTCGAGGATGTGCGCCGTGAGGAGTTGGGTAGCTTCTTCGACGTGTAGGTGTCCTATGAATGTGTGGTGTAGTTTGCATGTCTCTGTAAATGTATTCCAGTTAGCTCGTGCTTCATTGAACCTATTATGGGAAGATGGACTGCATGGGCCTTTACCTAAGTATGTGAGTGAGGTGGGGAAGTGGTCACTACCGTATGGGTCAGTGCCCACACCCCACTCGAGGAGAGGAAAGAGAACTGCGGAACCAATCGCCAAGGCAACACATGAGTATGTGTTGTGTCCTATGTTATGGTATGTAGGCTGTTTATTGTTGAAAAGGCATGCTCCAGAGGATGTTAAAAACTTCTCTATCAGGCGACCTCGGGCATCCGTGCGAGAAGAGCCCCAAAGAGAGTTGTGAGCATTAAGGTCACCTGTAAGGATGTATGGTTCGGGCAGCTGGTCAACCAGCGCCTCGAAGTCAGAGCTCGAAAGTGAGACATCAGGAAGAATGTATATGGAGCATACCGTTATCAACCTATTAAATATTATTGTTCGAATTGCCACAGCCTCAAGGACAGTGTTCAGAGTGACAGGGTGGCATGCTAAAGATTTCCGGGCAATTATGGCCACACCCCCAGAAGAGTGCGTGCAGCCATCCCTGTCCTTTCTATATATCAAGTAACTGTTCAAGAAATTTGTGTGTTTAGAATTCAAATGTGTTTCCTGAACAGACATTACACTTGGCTGATAAGCCTGCAGTATTTCGTATACATCGTCAAGATTATTCAGAAGGCCTCTGCAGTTCCATTGTATTATGTTTTCTCTTCCCATTATTATGGGTTCAGAGGTACTGGAGTGTGACTATTTATGTAGGGTCTTTCGGGGCTTGCACTCTTGGAAGGGGTTTTCTGACCTTCTCTACTGACCTGGACGTCTCAGCCCGTTCCTTCCGCTGCGATGAAAGCCGGAAGGGCTCGACGTCCATGTCGTCATCTGAAGGCAAAGGGGTGCCCAGCGGACTGGGCCCCCTTGACGTTGAACCCTTTCGGGTGTTCTTCGCCTGCGCTGCCAGTGCCGAAGGCGTGGGGAGCACCACAGATGGCGCAGGCAGTGAGGCGGGCGAGGGGGTCGCTGCGACTGCCTCCGTCTCCATCTCCGTGCCCTTGCGTGTGCTTTGGGCCGGTGGAGAGGAAGCAGTGGATGCAGCGGCATCCCCAACAGACGTTGCCACCACAGCCGCTGCTGGGTGAGCGAGCGGTGCGGAGGTGGATTGGGCTGCCATAGGCAACCCAGGGGGGGGGCGGTGGCGGGACCAAGTCCGACTCGCGGTACTGGGTCGCCGCCGAAACCAGACGCCGCTCCGCCCCCCGGCGAGCTGCGTCGGCGTACCTGCCCAGAGGGAAGGAGGCGAACCTCTTCCGTGCCTCTGGGAAGGTGATGTTTTCGTTGACTTTCAAGGCAATGATCTCTTTTTCTTCTTTGAACTTTTCACAGCTCCTAGAATAGGCAGCATGTGGTCCCTGGCAGTTGGCACAGGTGAAGTTCTCTGATTTAAAATTGTCAGTTTGATGATCATGTGCTGCACATTTTGCGCACGTCAATTTACCACGACAAGACGTTGTGCCGTGCCCAAGCCGCTGATACTTGAAACAGCGGCGTGGGTTCGGCACGTAGGGTCGGATTGGACATCTCAAGAAGCCTGCGTTGACCGACTCAGGAAGGTTAGAGCGGTCAAGTGTCAAGATTATGTGCTTGGTTGGAATTATTTCATCATTTCGGCATATGGTGATTCACCTCACTGCTGTCACGCCCTGATCTCGGAGGCCCTCGAGCAGATCTGCTTCAGTCTCATTCATTAGATCCCCATCGGAGATCACGCCCTGGCAGCTATTGAGGCTGCGATGGGGCGTGATCTTGATGTCAACATCTACCATGCGCGTTTGCTTGAGGAGGTTAGAGGATTGTTGCTTGTTTTCTACTTCTATCAAAACTTCTCCCGTTGTGAGTTTCTTAGCCTTGTACGACTTTTTGATAAGGCTTTCAAGAAACTTGGTGATTAGAAACACAGACTGGGACGTGATGTGCTTTGTCTTGTCAACAGATTCCATGATCAAAAACCGCGAGAAATTATCAGGCTTTGGGGGAGAGATCGATTGCAAAGGAGGAAAAGAAACTTCGGTGCGGCCCCTTTTCGGGGGCCAATCACGTCTGGGGGGGGTTTAGAAAATGCCATATGTTCATTGAAAATCAGGGAGACGGGGGTACTTTCTCCTTTGACCTTACCCTGGTAGTCAAAGAGGTCCCGGAGCTCCCTGCCTGGTAGACAGGCAGGGAGCCCATCGGCCGGAGCTTGACCACGGCTCCGACGGCCACCGTTAGAGGTTTCTATCCTTCACCTTAAAAACACATCACCACGGTAGGACACAGCTTATGTTGGGGGGCTCGGGGTCCGCGGTATCGCCAGTACCGTCACCAAGATTACTCAAGGTGCCCCGTGCGGGGAATTCCCACAAGTATGCTGTGGTGTCAGCTCTTTTACTTAGAAGCGAAAAGACGACAGTCTTTGTAGACATTTGCCAAGGAAGTGCCCCTCTTTGCCTTCCCGCTCACCTCTCGTGCTGTTCCTGTACCGTCGTGCTCATCCCAAGGTAAACACACTAAAGGTTTGCTCAAGGCGATTTGAAATTAAGGCGTTCTACTGTGCAGGCCGGGTTCCTCGATACCAGCGCTGCAGCGTATTCCGGTTTCGGCGATGCATCACCCACGAAAGGGAGAAAAGGAGGAGTGCGAGAGAGGAAAGGCGAAGGGTTGCGGGGCTGTTCTGCCGGCGCACACACTCCCCGCTCTTGGCCCGGCGGCCGGCCGGCAGTGAATACCGAAGCGTGCACCCTTTTCGCTTGCGCCAACCGGCAAGTGTTTCAGTTGCGCGTTGGATTTCGCCTTCTGGTACGGCTGCGCTGATTCAACCACACTCCTAGATCTGGATATTTTAACGAAGTTAAAAGTGCTTCAACTGCGCCTGTGTTGGATTTCGCGTCCCCTTGTGATGACCGCCGCTGTGCATTTCGAAGTGCTTCAACCGGGTCGTTTGATTAAGTTTTACGCTGCAACAGTGTTCTTGGTAATATTACCTAAATACTTTGTCATCCGTGCTGTTTTGCAATCGCAGTGTAGCGTGAACGGTTGCTAGGCAAGCGTGCATCCACAGTTCACCCTGTGATCGGCCGCCGCTGTGAAAGTCAACCTTTATTATGAATGAATTCCTGGAGTGTGACAAATAGAAATTTAGCCTAATGCCCCATAAAGTTGGGCCTAAGTCAGGCTGGGAATACGCGATAAGTATAATCACTTCTAGCCCACCGTGAACATGTTGGTACTCAGATTTTCTGACGATTGCTTTCAACCTTGTCACGATGGTTGCACTTTGTGTCCTGCTGCTTCTTATGCGATCGCACAAACAACCGGGTTGCTTGTTTTGTTTTTTTGTTTATCGTATCTAGCGCTCCGCCCAGACGAAACGGCAGTTGGCACTAAGGTTTTGCCCAGGCAGAATTAGAACTGTCAAATACTCCTGCTCTGATCTCCGCCTCTGACACGCAGGACTACCTTTGCACCGGCTCCTCTTCGCGATCGTGTGTTCACGGGTCTTTTTTGTTTTGCTTGCAAGCCCCAATGTTGCTAGCACCCACATTTATTTGCGAGTTGGACTATGAAGCCTCCACTGATGACTTACGTTTGTCCACACACACTGACCAAAACAAGCTACAAGGGGCTTTAGTATTCTTACGCTGGAGCATGCTTCAAGGCATGTGATCACAAAAGCACTTGAGTTTACAGCAAATACAGGTTCTCAAATTGACTGAAAAACTGAAACATAACATTAAGCCTTATAAATATTTACCTAGTACGTGTGCTAGTTCTGCATCAATTGCTAAAAAAAAACAAAACCCGCAACACATGCTAATGAACTGATCATGAAAAAGTGACGTAGTGAATAGTAAATTTGTCTGCTGAAAACAATTTTTTAATAAAACTACAGATTTGAATATAGATTACATGTTGCAATGTATGGGCATATGAAACAGCAGAAACGAAGTCCCAAAGTTCGAAAATTTTTTATTAAATGCTTTATAACCTCAAATATACATACAACATTTTACGTGCCCATCATGGTTTAGGCCAGGAACATCTTGGCTCAAAACGTTCCACAATTTCTCAGTCAGCACCTGCAACACCAAAAGAAACAAATAAACGCTTCCTTTTACAACCACACCGCAAACGTCAAGTGAATCTAAATTCACAATTGATGGTGTATTTTGTCCCATATATGGCTACATTAATATGTATACAAAAGTTAGTTTAGCCTGCTTTTGAACTATTCTAACTGCTTACTCTGAATTTTTTTTCTACGTGACACCAGAGATCCTTTGCTGATGCAGTCTTGTGTCTGAAACCTGCTTTAGTCCCTTCACACCAAACGGTATTTTTGACTGTTTTGAGAATTTGTACAAGGCCAAATAATGGCTTACACTAGTAGGATTAAAGTTCTGAGCTAGACTGCTTTGATCTCTGATCTCGTTAACAACCTTTCCCAATAGCTAAGCAGGTGCTTACATTGTATCTGACAGAACAGCTGTCACGCAATGGCCATACAGGACAACTGGGTCGGTTTATCAGTCAGGAATTATATGAGGGGGCACTAGGCTGAGCCCCGCTCATCGCACCACTGCTGCAAAAACAAAGTTGAAAAAGATTCTATTTCGGGGGTTGTAGTTGCCGAGGCCACTCTTGGGCTATGAAGCGTGACACAGTGCTAGGTTCGATACATGTTAATCCTGACATTTGGGTATCTTACCTCGCACTGAAATCTCCACACACGGGCGTTTTCAATTTTTTTCTTTTTGCCTTCACTAAAAATAAAAAAGTCCTTGGGCTCAGCTGCACAATGCTTTAGGAACTGCGGCTGCTGCTCAGGCACAAGTTGGAGCCATTACGTGACTAGGCACAAATCCTCAAGAGTTGAAAACTGATTTCAGCGCAAAGCGGCAAAAGAGCACTTTATTAAAAACAAGAGAAGTGGGAAAGACCTTATAACAACACTCGCTAAAGAACGACCTCTTTGAAAAAACAGTGTCACTTTGTAAATCGTCAATGCCTGGATAGCATATCCTTCATGCACAAGTATACTTAGTTGCTCCTTTAAACCAACAACGATGGCCAGAGGAAGTCAGGCTGCTGCCTTGCACGCCTTGTACTTGCTGCTTCGACTTAATATTACCATAAGTTAGGAGCCATGTATCTGAAATACCCATCCATCCATCCACTGCCACAATAGTTTGATGCTTTGAACGTGCCATGTAGGTGTTGCCGTGCAGTTCTCCTCATTGGACGACGAGAACGAATGCAAATTAATGACTCACGAGCGAAAAATGACGTTACCAAAGTTGATCAGTTCGCTACTCTGGCACCGCTTTACCATTGAGCCAATGCTGTGGACTTGTTCGTAAACAACCTGTAATTTCTCCGCGCCACGTAACATCATTGATAGTGGTTGCCGACTGAAGTAGCGTAGAAAACCGGGCTAATTGGTGCAGATTCATCTTCGCAGCGCACAAATAACGAAACAAAAAGGAGGATAACACTGGACAACCACTGAACCAAAACTGAATTTTTATTGAAGAGACAATTATAAAGCCATCGAAGGTATATAAAAAAGATAAAAACATGACACATGAACCCACTATAAGCAACTGTACAGCTCTCAAGTACTGCTCTCTTCAAGATACGCCAATTCTGCATCTAAAAGTGCTAAAGACGAGCGCTAACACACGAGTCAGATATTTTTCGAATTTCATGTGCTTCCACTATACTTCCCTTACCTTTTGTTCCTCTTGCGAGAACAGTACCGTTGTATCATGAAGGAAAAGCGTACAACCACAATCTTTGCAATGGGTGGGAAGAGGGCCAGAAGGCACTCAGTGAGCTGGCCAACATCAAAGCGACCACAATTGAAAGGAATGCAATAAACCACATTTATACTACAAGGAACAAGCTGTTTCTCATGTTTCACACCACAGCTGTTTGCTCGGCCCTTATTACTAATATTCTTTTCGATGGCGGGACAGATGCACCTTAACATAATTTTGGCTGAAAACACCACATTGATGTTATATCTGCTCCCCACTTCTTTCAAACGGTGAGATACCTCGTGCAGGTACGAGATTACAACTATCTTTTCCTTCTTCAACATCACAAGCAGGAGACAAGTTTTCTTCACCAAATCCAACAACTGAAGATGGGCCGACCCAATGACTTCGTCACCGTAGCCAGCATTTTTGAGTCCAACTAACTTTTCACCAAAGCTAGACTCAATTAGGTGAAAACAAGACTGAAAACAAAACAAGATGGCTGACCTGAGGCAGTTCACAACAATCCCATTATTTTACAATCCTAGAACGTGCTGATGAAGAGTTCATTAAAGGCTTCTTCGATCGTGGGCTGTAGAGTGAACATACATGATTCTGCTCGAATTTTAACAACAGGTCAAAAAACTGGATTGTTCTTTGGTTTAGCGCCTTGGACATAAAGGTCAGCCTAAATTCGTGACGTTTGAATGCTTTTAAAATGTCCACCATTTTTCTTGTAGGGTCATAGTTTCCACAAAGTACTAGGTAATCGTCAACATACCCGAAAGTTTTAATTGCCAAACCCTCCAAGTCACGTTCCAATACACGGTCAACATGAGCCAAGAAATGTCACTAACAAGGTGAGGAACTTTAGAACGTCTACAGATTCCAGATCTCTGCACATAGACACTGTCACACCATCCTACAATAGTTGATGCTAAGTAGAAACGCAGAAGCTCCAAAAAGGATTCCAAGGAAATCCCGCAAGTTTGCATAAACTTAACCTCGCCGTTGTAGACGGTGATACATTCTTTCACAGAGACCAAAACTTGTTCATGCGGAAGGGAGTAGAACAGGTTTTCAGCGTCAATGCTAAAAGCAGAGCACCAGCCTGGATTACTGCGCGCACAGTAACCTCATTTGCGCGCTGTGAAGATGAAGAGGCTTGCGCAGCGTGCCCTATCCTGGTCCTCTTGCACTGCAACATCTGCTACCTCAAACACGGAGCTGCGCAGTGGACGCCAGGTCGGCACAAAATTTTGGCACTCGATGGAGCCCTCTGGCCGACTATGCCAGTCATGGTCGTCTCCCATCCCTGCGACCGCAGCACCTTCTGCGGCACTGACATTGATGACTGGATAAGCATCTACGAGAGTGCGAGCGCTCATAACAGATGGGACGCAACCTTGGTGCTGGCCAACGTAATATTTTACCTCAAGGGCCCAGCCAGACTATTGTTGGTTTGAGACACACGAAGCAGACCTGACAAGATGGGAAACCTGCACATTGACATTACGTGAGCTGTTCGGAAAGCTTGTTGGCCACCAACTAGCCGCGAAGGGACTTTCTTCCCATGCCAAAACCTCGATGGAGTCATCCGTCGCCTATATTCAGGATGGTGTTGCTCTGTGTCACAAGATAGATGCCGACACGTCAGAAACTGGCAAAGTAGGCCATGTGCAGAAAGGAATTGCTGATGGCGCTTTCAACCTGCTTGTTTATAAGGACTGCACCACCACAGACGGCATCATTACAGAGTGCAGACCGTTTAAACATCTTGAAAAGGGCCTCGCAGCCTCTGGAAAATGTTTCTTTGGTTATCAACGTAACTAGTTTATGGATTTCCTTTTGTCATTCCCCCCCACTGTAATGCCAAAAGGCGTTGTGGGTACCATATAAAAAAAGAAAGAAACAAGCGAAAGCTCACTGTATTGCCCCACAGTTCACTCGACTGCCTAACACGGCTCCCACATCCTATTACGAGTATACCACTCCACTGGAATGTGCCCTTATTTGTTCGACGACTTAATTAAAATAGTACGCCGTGAGCTGGAGGCTACGGCTACGGCTGCCCTACAAGCCCTGACCCGTGAATGAACGGCACCTTCAATCTCCCTAATCCATGCGATATACAGCAAGAGCTCGCAAGCCACACCATTCCACGCATTTGCTCTGTAGCTCACCTGAAAAACGCTTTCACTGTTGCTCGTGTCTTAACTGGCCCCACGCCATTTTCAGACACTAAATTCCGAAGAGTGGAGTACTCCTGAAAACAAGCCAATGTGCTTCCACTGCTGTCACGGTGGGCATGTGGCCCGCTACAGCTTTCGACATTGCCAGGCTAAGCCTTCGCCTCATCAGACGACTAATCAATGCAGCTCAAGGAGGTAATATTGCACCTGTTACCTGGACGACAGATCTTCTATTAACCAAGGAGTGTAAGCCCAATTTACTAGACGTTACTGTTGATGGTGTTGCAGCCCAGGCTCTCACTGACACAAATGCTCACATCTCTGTAATGAGCTTAACCCTCCGCTGGCATCTCCGCAAAGTTCTGACGCCCCCCATGCAAACATTTGTTAGAGTTGCCAATGAGAGCACACCTTCAATTGCCAGAATGCGTACCGCCTGAATATGGATTGCCGACCACGATAGTGTCGTTCTCTTCCCCGTCCTTGAAAAATGCCCCAATGACATTATCCTCGGCGTCGATTTTTTCTCGAACCGCTCTCATTGACTGTTCTGCGGGACTTCTCTCTTTTGAATTTCCTTGTGCCAAAAATGCTCAAAAGCACCGTTGTAGTTCCACAGATTATGTCCATTTGCTGTCAAATACTGTAACATACATGCCCCTGTGATCAAGCCCACCTGTTTCTCACAGTTATTTCTCACGAGATTGTTCGACAAGCCGAGCGGAAGCTACTACAAGCACGTATCCTTGAGGGCCGCCAGAAGGTACGAGCTTTGGAGAAGCAAACCTTCTTTGCACGCCGGCAACTTGAGTGTCTTATTCCTGAGGACTTCCCAGATGTGCAGCTGCACGCAAACTTCACCGCTAGCATGGGAGAAGGCCGTCATAGAGCGTCGCAAGAGAGGAAACTGCAAGCACTCCAGCCGGACGTGCCACAATGCACCCAAGAGGCCATCAACCTATCTCCATACACACCGAACGAAGAGGAGGCTAAGGTTTTGTCCCTTGGTTTGAATTTTAACACGGAAGCACCCCTGGAGCCAGGAAAGGTGATTTGTGCGGTCGAACGCGCGGTCGGCCAGCTTCCCTCTGAAGTATGCCAAGAAGCGCGCACCCGTGCTATTGGTGTGCTCTCTGATTTGCAAAGACATTGTGCAAGACTGCATTTATCGGTAGCGGAGAGGCAAGCCATCAGGAGCCTGCGGAATAACAGCAGTATCGCAATCCTTCCTGCTGACAAAGGCAATGCCACGGTCTTGCTAGATAGCAGTGACTACCACAAGAAGATGTTGGCACTTCTCGAAGACCAGCAGACATACGCTCCTCTAGCCCGTGACCCAACTAGCAGGTTACAGTCCAAGCTTCAAGAACTGCTAACCAGGCTTTTCAAGCTAGTCCCTCCGCACCACAAGGGCCTCTACTACAGGTTACTGTGCATGAACGGTTCAGCCCCGGCAATCTACGGCCTGCCTAAAATCCACAATCCTGGCGTTCCTCTTCGGCCTATCGTCGACCTATTGAGGTCACCGCTCTACCGACTATCAGGCTAACTTCACCAAGTGTTGAGCCCTCTAGCCGGTAAGACGCCCACGCACGTCGGAAACTCGTCCTCTTTTGTTTCGAAGCTGAAGGACGTAACTCTTACTGAAGACAACGTCATGGTTTCATTCGACGTCGAGTCTCTTTTCACTAGTGTCCCAGTGGATCTGGCAGTAGCCACGTGCGAAGAAGCACTAAACGCGGACATTAGTCTTCCCGATCGCACTCCCTTTCACGTCCCCGAGCTCTGTGAGTTGCTTATGTTTTGTCTGAGCAACACCTATTTTTCTTACGGGGGAAGCCCCTATCAGCAGACCCATGGCACGGCAATGGGTGCATTAATATCAGTTACTACGGCCAATCTAGTTATGGAGGCTTTAGAGGGGAAGGTAGTGGCAACCTTCACACCGGCACCGAGGTTTTTTTGCCGCTATGTCGACGACTGTTTTTGTATTTTAAACAAGCAAGATGTCCCATGTCTTCTGGACAGCCTCAACGCCCAGAATGTGCATATACAGATCACCGTGGAGTTCGAGCAAGGCAACATGCTTCCCTTTTTTGGATGTTCTTGTTCGCCGCGATGCGGGCGCTCTCTCCTTCTCAGTGTACAGGAAGCGCACACACACGGGTCGTTACTCCAGTTTGGAATCTTGCCACCCTCTCGGCCACAAGACATCCGTTGTGTCGTCCTTGATAAAGCGCGCCGTACGCATCTGCTCAGATGACAGTGCACTGAAACGTGAATTAGGAACGATTCGCCGCGAACTAATCGCCAATGGCTACCCTAAGCGACTTATTTGCCAAACCAAGAATAAGATACTACAGCCAAGAATGGCCAACAACAGGACATTACGAGCACGCGCAGCCATCCCCTACATCCCAGGAATAAGCGAAGCATTGTCGCGTGTCTTTTCAAAATACGACATGCGCATTGCCCATGTACCGACCAGCGAGCTCCGCGACGACTGAAAGAGCACCAACGTGATGTAAGAAATCATAATCACATGAGGAATGCCATTGCGGAGCACCCGCACAAACATTCCCACAAGATTGACCGGGAGAACACCGCAATTTTAGCTAAGGAAAACAACACATCATCTCGGCGTCGGCTAGAGTCACTTTTTATCCCATCAACGCCAGCCACAATGAACCGGACGGATGGGACTTTGCCTCCCGTCTACGCATGCTCTCTACGTCATGTGCTGCCAATATAATTGACGACGATGGCTTGTCTTACGTAGTGAACAAGGAACCCGTATGTGGTTCTGAAACGTCAATATATTTTTATTCTTGGTCAGTGTTCGCTTTTCTTTTGCAGGTTATTATATGGTCTTCCCTATTTCAGATGCGCTGCTTCTGTGAAACGTCACTCTGCCACACATCATCATTACTGTGGTAGGGAACCAAACCTGCCTTCCCTTTCAGTTTTTCAACTTCAATTTTACCCCTCAAGTCCTTCCCAAGGGGATTTCACTTGCAATGCTATGCCCTTTCTGCCATGAATGCTAGCACCCCTGCAGATTTACCTCCTGCAGTGCAGGCGTCCCATCAAGCACCATCAATCAAGGCAGTGGCTGCTTCAGACCTCCCAACGGATCATACCGCCGATCTCCCTCGTCTTCTGGATTCCTGCAAGGACATCTTCGACTTAGTCAACCATCCACCAACCCAAACTTCTGCAGTCACCCATCATATCAACACCAACGATGCTTCACTAGTGTACAGGTGGCCCTATTGCGTATCACTTGCTGAACGACTCGTCATCCAAAAGTTAAAAAAAAATGCTCAGTAAGGGTACAGTCAAACCATCTTCCAGTCTGTGGGTGTCTCCAGTCGTGTTGGTCAGAGAAAAAGATGGGACGTAGCGCTTCTAGATGGATTATGCAAACTTAACTATTATGAAGGAAGGCCTTATACAGTGAGATTTCATTGATACAATTCTGCATAATACGTTTTTCTTTTAATTCCAAGCCAAAATCCCTTAGAAATAATGCATTTTCGTGCATATTATAAGATCACATTTTAGCCAGAAATTGGATAATACGACCACGAAATTGAACCTTGACCATTTTTAGAAACCTTACATTTATGCTCCGGCATACAGTGGAAACTCGTTACAACAGATCTGCTTACAACAGATATTTGGATACAACATACTGATTTGCAATGCTTGGTTGGTCTTCCTATCTGTGCCATTGATTAACTTCCTTTACTGCAGATTCGGTTACAACATACATTCGGATATAACAGACCAGTTTGAAAGGTTAACAAGTCCACCTTTGCATCTCTACAGCAGACTTTTCAAGTGCAGGCAACCACCATTCATTTGTTACGTATGTTTTCAGTTTTTGTGTTGCTACCTCACAATTGTGATCAAATGAAAGCAATTTGAAACAATTAAAAATAATTGTGAATTAGTATAAGTGAAAGTTATTGCATCCACTTGCAGTATGCATAGGTGTGATGTCCTGGGAATCAAGTAATAGGAGTCTGAATTTCAGTGCTATAGTGCAACAGTTATGATCATTATATGAAAGTTACTTTCATTAAAACAAAAAAAAATGTATGCCTTCATACATTATAGATGGCTTAATCTCCAAGCTTAGCAATGAGATCTTTACTTGCATTTCATTTATATTCATGTGAAGACAATGGAAATGCAAGTGTAGGTTGAAGCCGTGAAAAAGAGAAATAATAGTATGAGTGAATCAAAAGTTTGATGGGGTGCCATACAACAAGAGCCCAGCAAATGTAACAGTCATGCACGTCATTTTGTGACGTGCTTCCTAGTGTCACAAGAGGATGAAACTGCTGAAAAAAACCAATTCATCCTGAAGGTTTGTTGGCCTAAAATACCAACCTGTTTAATTTGTAACTGAATCTCGAGAAATGACCAGCATACTTCTTTGTTTGATTTGTTTTTAACAGTTGTAAAGTGCAAACTCTTGTTATAACAGACTTTATCGATGATTCTATAAAAGTCTGTAGTAACAGTAATTGGATTGTTTATACTTCTTTTTAAGCAGACTGAAATCATGATCACTATCATGGTCTGTTGTAACGAGGTTGTACTGTACTAGCTCAAACCCCATGTCAACAACACATGACCTGCATGGCAGCGCCGGTTCTGCGACAAGAACACTGCTGCCGGGCGTGGGCGCTCTGTTCAATGAGGATGATATGTGAGGCGAGGCACTGTGGCATCTAGTGAAACATATCATAATCACAGAGTTTCTCAGTTTGATCATAATCGAAGAAGAAGGTTCCAATACTCTTGGCAGTCGACGACTTCCTTCCCCAACATCTCGCCATGCTCTGTGCTTCCCGCTCCGTTCTTTGTTCTCTTTCTGCGCTGTTCCTGTGTTCGGTGGTGTTGCTTATGAGGCTATTTTTGTTCTTGTTCTATTTGACTAGTCTTGTTCTCCTCAGGCTGCCGTGTTGCTGTGCGGGGTGTGCTGCCAGGCTTGTGGCAATGTCGAGGAAACGGAAGGCACTCAGTATAAAAAGAAAAAGTGGGAATTGTACAGAAATTGGAAGAAAACCCGAAGAGGAAATGCTGGATTTGGCACACAAGCTCGGTTTGCCAGTGTCAACCCTCAACACTATTGCTGGTCAGCAAGAGGAACTTCAAAAGAATGTGCAAGTTTCCGGCCCTGATGCGAAACAAGCACAAGGTGCGAAGCATGACCAAATGGAAGACATCCAGCTCACATGGTGGGAGGAAGTTAGAGCGGCAGGATGAACGCCGATAGGTCAGTACTACGCGAAAAAGTTGACAACACTGCGCTCTCCTTGGGCATTGAGGACTCCAAAGCGTCTGGTGGCTGGCTTCACCAATTCAAGGAACAACGTGAAGTGTTATACAGAACAGCATCCGCGCAAGTGAAAAATACCAGCAGCTTTTTTTTTATTTTTACATTTCCGGAGAATTTTCTCCCAGACTTCGAACAGAAAGTGCAGCACAAATTTACCAGCTACTCCACTATTGCCCAATAAAATTGAGTTGCAGACGGAGAATGCAGATTTTTCTCCTTTTTTTTAACAAACTCTTTGGATAATACGATTTTCACATAATGCTTTTTATTTCCCGGTTCCCCTGAAAAACGTATCAACGAGATTTCACTGTACATGATACATAGACAAGATGTGGCTGGCAACTTGTGAAGGGAGGTAACTTCGTGCAACCAAAGTCTGATTAGTCATGCTAATTGCTCCTATATTTCAATATGGTCTACCACCAGCTACCCCACTTCGGCAGAGCCAGTGGGGAACATTTCAGCACTACTGTCACTGTGTACTGCAGAACGAACATCCATCGCGCATTTAAAAACCCTGCATACAAAGCTGCATCGCCAAAAGTTGTTCTATGGCCACTGAATGTCCTCGCTGAATGTCAAGGAAGCGTCCTCACCGACGCGCTTTGGCGTCGTCTATCAGCGGGTTCGTATGTATACAAGCGTTTACAGCAAGAACGGTAAATATATTACTACGCCCTTCAAGCATATGTCGGCAAAATGCGATTACTTCGCCGCGTTCGCAGGATTGAGCCGCACAGTAGAGAACACAGTCGTAGCGTACTAGCAGGAATGAACGCATCGTACGGCTTCTTCCACGTTTCGTCACCCCGTGACTACAGTTTACCTCAACACCAATTTATAACGCACGCCCTTAAAGAGCTTACACTCTAAAAAGCGCTACAACCTTTCTGGTAACCTTGAGTGAATGTAGAAGCGTAGCCACCGCGCAAATCACGTCGTAGCTAGCGCCGACTGCAATGCGAACGCGGTCGTCGACGCGGCTACGGGAACGTACCGCAGACAGCCTCAAGGAAAGTGTATTTGGGGGCTCTAGAACAACGTATTTAAATTTAGCCCATGTTTGCGAATAACAAATGATTCCTTGAGTGCTTTAGTTACATTGTCATTCAGAATGTGCCTAGCCAGTTATGTCCAACATACGGAGAGCGCACGGCGTTCGCAGTACACGGACAGGTATATAATTACCCGTCCCTCTTGACACCAGCCCTTAAAAAGTATCTTACCCTTCGTTTATGACGCAAAAAGATGCAGAGGAAAAAGCAGCAGGTTTCGTTATCTACAAGAAATCGATGCTGGCTTGCGCTTTGAAACTCGTACACAAAAGGCAAGTGGCTTCGGCTTGACGTGGCTTGACCAGTGTTGCTTTTGTCTTGCGCAAAATTAAATCTACTAAAATCCTCTGTTACACAACCTTTATACTCTGTTACCTCCACAAATAACAGAACACGAGCGGCAGTATTTAGCCGGTCGTGTGACAGAGTTTTTTAGTTGAATTACGTTTGCACAAGGCAAAAGCAACACTGGTCAAGCCACGTCAAGCCGAAGCCACTTGCCTGTTGTGTACGAGTTTCAAAGCGCAAGCCAGCATCGATTTCTTCTAGATAACCAAACCTGCTGCTTTCTCCTCTGCATCTTTTTGCGTCATAAACGAAAGGTAAGATATTTTTTGAGGGCTGGTGTCAAGAGGGACAGGTAATTATATACCTGTCCGTGTACTGCAAACGCCGTGCGCTCTCCGTATGTTGGACATAACTGGCTAGGCACAGTCTGAATGACAATGAATATAAAGCACTCAAGGAATCATTTGTTATTCGCAAACATGGGCTAAATTTAAATACAATGTTCTAGAGCCCCCAAATACACTTTCCTTGAGGCTGTCAGCGGTACGTTCACGTAGCCGCGTCGACGACCGCGTTCGCATTGAAGTCGGCGCTAGCTACGCCGTCATGTGCGCGGTGGCTACGCTTCTACATTCACTCAAGGTTACCAGAAAGTTTGTAGCGCTTTTTAGAGTGTAAGCTCTTTAAGGGCGTGCGTTATAAATTGGTGTTGAGGTAAACTGTAGTCACGGGGTGACGAAACGTGGAAGAAGCCGTACGATGCGTTCATTCCTGCTAGTATGCTACGACTGTGTTCTCTACTGTGCGGCTCAATAATGCGAACGCGGCGAAGTAATCGCATTTTGCCGACATGTGCTTAAAGGGCGTAGTAATATATTTACCGTTCTTGCAGTAAACGCTTGTATACATACGAACCCGCTGATAGACGACGCCAAAGCGCGTCGGTGGGGACGCTTCCTTGACATTCAGCGAAAACATTCAGTGGCCATAGAACAACTTTTCGCGATGCAGCTTCGTATGCAGGGTTTTTAAATGCGCGATGGATGTTCGTTCTGCAGTACACAGTGACAGTAGTGTTGAAATGTTCCCCACTGGCTCTGCCGAAGTGGGGTAGCTGGTCTTAGACCATATTGAAATATAGGAGGAATTAGCATGACTAATCAGGCTTTGGTTGCACGAAGTTACCTCCCTTCACAAGTTTCCAGCCACATCTTGTCTATGTATCATGTACAGTGAAATATCGTTGATACGTTTTTCAGGGGAACCGGGAAATAAAAAGCATTATGTGAAAATCGTATTATCCAAAGAGTTTGTTAAAAAAAGAGAAAAATCTGCATTCTCCGTCAGCAACTCAATTTTATTGAGCAACAGGGGAGTAGCTGGTAAGTTTGTGCTGCACTTTCTTTTCGAAGTCTGGGAGAAAATTCTCCGGAAATGTAAAAATAAACAAAAAAGCTGCTGGTATTTTTCACTTGCGCGGATGCTGTTCTGTATGACACTTCACGTTGTGCCTTGAATTGGTGAAGCCAGCCACCAGATGCTTTGGAGTCCTCAATGCCCAAGGAGAGCGCAGTGTTGTCAACGTTTTCGCGTAGTACTGACCTATCGGCGTTCATCCTGCCGCTCTAACTTCCCCCCACCATGTGAGCAGGATATCTTCCATTTGGTCATGCTTCGCACCTTGTGCTTGTTTCGCATCAGGGCCAGAAACTTGCACATTCTTTTGAAGTTCCTCTTGCTGACCGGCAATAGTGTTGAGCGTTGACACTGGCAAACCGAGCTTGTGTGCCAAATCCACGCATTTCCTCTTCGGGTTTTCTTCCAATTTCTGTACAATTCCCACTTTTTCTTTTTATACTGAGTGCCTTCCGTTTCCTCGACATTGCCACAAGCCTGGCAGCACACCCCGCACAGCAACAAGGCAGCCTAAGGAGAACAAGACTAGTCAATCAGAATAAGAACAAAAATAGCCTCATAAGCAACACCACCGAACACAGGAACAGCGCAGAAAGAGAACAAAGAACGGAGCGGGAAGCACAAAGCATGGCGAGAAGTTGGGGAGGGAAGTCGCCGCCTGCCAAGAGCATTGGAACCTTCTTCCTCGATTATGATCAAACTGAGAAACTCTGTGATTATGATATGTTTCATTAGATGGCACAGTGCCTCGCCTCACATATCATCCTGATTGAACAGAGCGCCCACGCCCGGCAAGCAGTGTTTTTGTGGCAGAACCGGCGCTGCCATGCAGGTTATGGGTTGTTGACATGGGGTTTGAGCTAGTATACCGAAGAATAAATGTAAGGTTTCTAAAAATGGTCAAGGTTCACTTTCGTGGTCGTGCCATCCAATTTTTAGCAAAAATGTGATCGTATCAAATGCACGAAAATGCATTATTTTTAAGGAATTTTGGCTTGGATTGAAAAGAAAAATGTATTATGCAGAATTGTATCAATGAGATCCTACTGTATAAGACCTTGCTTCATAATAGTTAAGTTTGCATAATCCATCTAGAAGCACTACGTCCCATCTTTTTCTCTGACCAACACGACTGGAGACACAAAAAGATTGGAAGATGGTTTGACTGTATCCTTACTGAGCATATTTTTTAAACTTTTGGATGACGAGTCGTTCAGCAAGTGATACGCAATAGGGCCACCTGTACACTAGTGAAGCATCGTTGGTGTTGATATGATGGGTGACTGCAGAAGTTTGGGTTGGTGGATGGTTGACTAAGTCGAAGATGTCCTTGCAGGAATCCAGAAGACAAGGGAGAGCGGCGGTATGATGCGGTGGGAGGTCTGAAGCAGCCACTGCCTTGATTGATGGTGCTTGATGGGACGCCTGCACTGCAGGAGGGAAATCTGCAGGGGTGCTAGCATTCATGGCAGAAAGGGCACAGCATTAC
This sequence comes from Haemaphysalis longicornis, assembly GCF_048455015.1. NCBI lineage: Eukaryota > Metazoa > Arthropoda > Arachnida > Ixodida > Ixodidae > Haemaphysalis > Haemaphysalis longicornis. The sequence goes on from NW_027526445.1 coordinate 9,565,708, forward strand.
AAGCGAAATCCCCTTGGGAAGGACTTGAGGTGTGAAATTGAAGTTGAAAAACTGAAAGGGAAGGCAGGTTTGGTTCTCTACCACAGTAATGATGATGTGTGGCAGAGTGACGTTTCACAGAAGCAGCGCGTCTGTAATAGGGAAGACCATATAATAACTTGCAAAAGAAAAGCGAACACTGACCAAGAATAAAAATATATTGATGTTTCGGAACCACATACGGGTCCCTTGTTCACTACGTAAGACAAGCCGTCGTCGTCAATATATAGGCAGCACATGACGTAGAGAGCATGCGTAGACGGGAGGCAAAGTCCCATCCGTCCGGTTCATTGTGGCTGGCGTTGATTGGATAAAAAGTGACTCTAGCAGAAGCCAAGATGATGTGTTCTTTTCCTTAGCTAAAATTGCGGTGTTCTCCCAGTCAATCTTGTGGGAATGTTTGTGCGCGTGCTCCGCAATGGCATTCGTCATGTGATTATGATTTCTTACATCACGTTGGTGCTCTTGCAGTCGTCGCGGAGCTCGCTGGTCGGTACATGGGCAATGCGCATGCCGTATTTTGAAAAGACGTGCGACAATGCTTCGCTTATTCCTGGGACGTAGGGGATGGCTCCGCGTGCTCGTAATGTCCTGTTGTTGGCCATTCTTGGCTGTAGTACCTTATTCTTGGTTCGTCAAATAAGTCGCTTAGGATAGCCATTGGCGATTAGTTCGCGGCGAATCGTTCCTAATTCACGTTTCAGTGCACTGTCATCTGAGCAGATGCGTACGGCGCGCTTTATCAAGGACGACACAACGGATGTCATGTGGCCGAGAGGGTGGCAAGATTCAAAACTGGAGTAACGACCCGTGTGTGTGCGCTTCCTGTACACTGAGGAGGAGAGAGCATCCCCCAACGCGGCGAACAAGAACATCCAAAAAAGGGAAGCATGTTGCCTTGCTCCAACTCCACGGTGAACTGTATATGCACATTCTGGGCGTTGAGGCTCTCCAGAAGACATGGGACATCTTGATTTTTTAAAATACAAAAACAGTCGTCGACATAGCGGCAGAAAAACCTCGGTGCCGGTGTGAAGGTTGCCACTACCTTCCCCTCTAAAGCCTCCATACTAGATTGGCCGCAGTAACTGATATGGACGCACCCATCGCCGTACCATGGGTCTGCTGATAGGGGCTTCCCCCGTAAGAAAAATAGGTGTTGCTCAGACAAAACATAAGCAACTCACAGTGCTCGGGGACGTGAAAGAAGTGCGATCGGGAAGACTAATGTCCGCGTTTAGTGCTTCTTCGCACATGGCTACTGCCAGATCCACTGGGACACTAGTGAAAAGAGACTTGACGTCGAACGAAACCATGACGTCGTCTTCAGTTACAGTTACGTCCTTCAGCTTCTAAACAAAAGAGGACGAGTTTCCGACGTGCGTGGGCGTCTTACCGGCTAGAGGGCTCAACACTTGGTGAAGTTAGCCTGATAGTCGCTAGAGCGGTGACCTCAATAAGTCGACGATAGGCCGAAGAGGAACGCCAGGATTGTGGATTTTAGGCAGGCCGTAGATTGCCGGGGCTGAACCGTTCATGCACAGTAACCTGTAGTAGAGGCCCTTGTGGTGCGGAGGGACTAGCTTGAAAAGCCTGGTTAGCAGTTCTTGAAGCTTGGACTGTAACCTGCTAGTTGGGTCACGGGCTAGAGGAGCGTATGTCTGCTGGTCTTCGAGAAGGGCCAACATCTTCTTGTGGTAGTCACTGCTATCTAGCAAGACCGTGGCATTGCCTTTGTCAGCAGGAAGGATTGCGATACTGCTGTTATTCCGCAGGCTCCTGATGGCTTGCCTCTCCGCTACAGATAAATGCAGTCTTGCACAATGTCTTTGCAAATCAGAGAGCACACCAATAGCACGGGTGCGCGCTTCTTGGCATACTTCAGAGGGAAGCTGGCCGACCGCGCGTTCGACCGCACAAATCACCTTTCCTGGCTCCGGGGGTGCTTCCGTGTTAAAATTCAAACCAAGGGACAAAACCTTAGCCTCCTCTTCGTTCGGTGTGTACGGAGATAGGTTGATGGCCTCTTGGGTGCATTGTGGCACGTCCAGCCGGAGTGCTTGCAGTTTCCTCTCTTGCGACGTTCTATGACGGCCTTCTCCCATGCTAGCGGTGAAGTTTGCGTGCAGCTGCACATCTGGGAAGTCCTCAGGAATAAGACACTCAAGTTGCCGGCGTGCAAAGAAGGTTTGCTTCTCCAAAGCTCGTACCTTCTGGCGGCACTCAAGGATACGTGCTTGTAGTAGCTTCCGCTCGGCTTGTCGAACAATCTCGTGAGAAATAACTGTGAGAAACAGGTGGGCTTGATCACAGGGGCATGTATGTTACAGTATTTGACAGCAAATGGACATAATCTGTGGAACTACAACGGTGCTTTTGAGCATTTTTGGCACAAGGAAATTCAAAAGAGAGAAGTCTCGCAGAACAGTCAATGAGAGCGGTTCGAGAAAAAATCGACGCCGAGGATAATGTCATGGGGGCATTTTTCAAGGATGGTGAAGAGAGCAACACTATCGTGGTCGGCAATCTATATTCAGGCGGTACGCATTCCGGCAATTGAAGGTGTGCTCTCATTGGCAACTCGAACAAATGTTTGCATGGGTGACGTCAGAACTTTGCGGAGATGCCAGCGGAGGGTTAAGCTGATTACAGAGATGTGAGCATTTGTGTCAGTGAGAGCCTGGGCTGCAACACCATCAACAGTAACGTCTAGTAAATTGGGCTTAGACTCCTTGGTTAATAGAAGATCTGTCGTCCAGGTCACATATGCAGTATTACCTCCTTGAGCTGCAGAGATTAGTCGTCTGATGAGGAGAAGGCTTAGCCTGGCAATGTCGAAATCTGTAGCGGGCCACATGCCCACCATGACAGCAGTGGAAGCATATGGGCTTGTTTTCAGGAGTACTCCACTCTTCGGAATTTTGTGTCTGAAAATGGCGTGGGGCCGGTTAAGACACGAGGAACAGTGAAAGCGTTTTTCGGGTGAGCTACGGAGCAAATGCGTGGAATGGTGTGGCTTGCGAGCTCTTGCTGTATATCGCATGGATTAGGGAGATGGAAGGTGACGTTCATTCAGGGGTCAGGGCTAGTAGGCCAGCCGTAGCCGTAGCCTCCAGCTCACGGCGTACTATTTTAATTAAGTCGTCGAACAAATAAGGGCACATTCCAGTGGAGTGGTATACTCGTAATAGGATGTGGGAGCCGCGTTAGGCAGTCGAGTGAACTGTGGGGCAATACAGTGAGCTTTCGCTTGTTTCTTTCTTTTTTTATTTGGTACCCACAACGCCTTTTGGCATTACAGTGGGGGGGAATGACAAAAGGAAATCCATAAACTAGTTACGTTGATAACCAAAGAAACATTTTCCAGAGGCTGCGAGGCCCTTTTCAAGATGTTTAAACGGTCTGCACTCTGTAATGATGCCGTCTGTGGTGGTGCAGTCCTTATAAACAAGCAGGTTGAAAGCGCCATCAGCAATTCCTTTCTGCACATGGCCTACTTTGCCAGTTTCTGACGTGTCGGCATCTATCTTGTGACACAGAGCAACACCATCCTGAATATAGGCGACGGATGACTCCATCGAGGTTTTGGCATGGGAAGAAAGTCCCTTCGCGGCTAGTTGGTGGCCAACAAGCTTTCCGAACAGCTCACGTAATGTCAATTTGCAGGTTTCCCAGCTTGTCAGGTCTGCTTCGTGTGTCTCAAACCAACAATAGTCTGGCTGGGCCCTTGAGGTAAAATATTACGTTGGCCAGCACCAAGGTTGCGTCCCATCTGTTATGAGCGCTCGCACTCTCGTAGGTGCTTATCCAGTCATCAAGGTCAGTTCTGCAGAAGGTGCTGCGGTCGCAGGGATGGGAGACGACCATAAGTGGCATGGTCGGCCAGAGGGCTCCATCGAGTGCGAAAATTTCTGTGCCGACCTGGTGTCCACTGTGCAGCTCCGTGTTTGAGATAGCAGATGTTGCAATGCAAGAGGACCAGGATAGGGCACGCTGCGCCAGCCTCTTCATCTTCACAGCGCGCAAATGAGCTTACTATGCGCGCAGTAATCCAGGCTGGTGCTCTGCTTTCAGCATCGACGCTGGATAACTTTTCTACTCCCTTCCGCATGAACAAGTTTTGGTCTCTGTGAAAGAGTGTATCACCGTCTACAACGGCGAGGTTAAGTTTATGCAAAGTTGCGGGATTTCCTTGGAATCCTTTTTGGAGCTTCTGCGTTTCTACTTAGCATCAAGTATTGTAGGATGGTGTGACAGTGTCTTTGTGCAGAGATCTGGAAACTGTAGACGTTCTAAAGTTCCTGACCTTGTTAGTGACATTTTCTTGGCTCATGTTGACCGTGTATTGGAACGTGATTTGGAGGGTTTGGCAATTAAAATTTCATATATGTTGACGATTACCTCGTACTTTGTGGAAACTATGACCCTACAACAAAAATGGTAGACATTTTAAAAGCATTCAAACTTCACGCATTTAGGCTGACTTTTATGTCCAAGGCGCTGAACGAAAGAACAATTCAGTTTTTGGACCTGTGATTAAAATTCGAGCAGAATAATGTATGTTGGCTCTATAGCCCGCTATTGAAGAAGCCTTTACTGAACTCTCCATCAGCACGTTCTAGGATTGCAAAATATGGGATTGTTGTCAACTGCCTCAGGTCAGCCATCTTGTTTTGTTTTCAGTCTTGTTTTCACCTAATTGAGTCTAGCTTTGGTGAACAGTTAGATGGACCCAAAAATGCTGGCTACGGTGACGGAGTCATTGGGTCGGCCTGTCTTCAGTTAAAAGGTGAGGGAAGTATAGTGGAAGCACATAAAATTTGAAAAATGTCTGACTCGTGTGTTAGCGCTCGTCTTTAGCACTTTTAGATGCAGAATTGGCGTATCTTCTAGACAGCAGTACTTGAGAGCTGTACAGTTGCTTATAGTGGGTTCATGTGTCATGTTTTTATCTTTTTTTTATACCTTCGATGGCTTTATATTTGTCTCTTCAATAAAAATTCAGTTTTAGTTCAGTGGTTGTCCAGTGTTATCCTCCTTTTTGCCCCGTTATTTGTGCGCTGCGAAGATAAATCTGCACCAATTAGCCCGGTTTTCTACGCTACTTCAGTGGGCAACCACTATCAATGATGTTAAGTGGCGCGGAGAAATTACAGATTTTTTACGAACAAGTCCACAGCATTGGCTCAATGGTAAAGCGGTGCCAGAGTAGCGAACTGATCAACTTTGGTAACGTCATTTTTCGCTCGTGCGTCATTTAATTTGCATTCGTTCTCGTCGTCCAATGAGGATTACTGCACGGCAACACCTACATGGCACGTTCAATGCATCAAACAGATGGGTATTTCAGATAAATGGCTCCTAACTTATGGTGATATTAAGTCGAAGCAGCAAGTACAAGGCGTGCAAGGCAGCAGCCTGACTTCCTCTGGCCATCGTTGTTGGTCTAAAGGAGCAACTAAGTATACTTGTGCATGAAGATATGCTATCCAGGCATTGACGATCTACAAAGTGACACTGTTTATTCAAAGAGGTCGTTCTTTAGCGAGTGTTGTTATAAGGTCTTTCCCAATTCTCTTGTTTTTAATAAAGTGCTGTTTTGCCGCTTTGCGCTGAATTCAGTTTTCAACTCTTGAGGATTTGTGCGTAGTCAAGTAATGGCTCCAACTTGTGCCTGAGCAGCAGCCGCAGTTCCTAAAGCATTGTGCAGCTAGCCCAAGGACTTTTTTCATTTTAGTGAAGGCAAAAAGAAAGAAATCGAAAACGCCCGTGTGTGGAGATTTCAGTGCGAGGTAAGATACCCAAATGTCAGGATTAACATGTATCGAACCTAGCACTGTGTCACGCTTCATAGCCCAAGAATGGCCTCGGCAACTACAGCCCCCGAAATAGAATCTTTTTTAACTTTGTTTTTGCAACAGTGGTGCGATCAGCGGGGCTCAGCCTAGTGCCCCCTCATATAATTCCTGACTGATAAACCGACCCAGTTGTCCTGTATGGCCATTGCGTGACAGCTGTTCTGTCAGATACACTGTAAGCACCTGCTTAGCTATTGGGAAAGGTTGTTAACGAGATCAGAGATCAAAGCAGTCTAGCTCAGAACTTTAATCCTACTAGTGTAAGCCATTATTTGGCCTTGTACAAATTCTCAAAAAAGTAAAAAATACCGTTTGGTGTGAAGGGACTAAAGCAGGTTTTAGACACAAGACTGCACCAGCAAAGGATCTCTGGTGTCACGTAGAAAAAAAATTAAGAATAAGCAGTTAGAATAGTTCAATAGCAGGCTAAACTAACTTTGTGTACATATTAATGTAGCCATATATGGGACAAAATACACCATCAAATGTGAATTTAGATTCACTTGACGTTTGCGGTGTGGTTGTAAAAGGAAGCGTTTATTTGTTTCTTTTGGTGTTGCAGGTGCTGACTGAGAAATTCTGGAAAGTTTTGAGCTAAGATGTTCCTGGCCTAAACCGTGATAAGCACGTAAAATGTTGTATGTATATTTGAGGTTATAAAGCATTTAATAAAAATTTTCGACCTTTGGGTCTTCGTTTCTGCTGTTTCATATGCCCTAACATTGCAACATGTAATCTATATTCAAATCTGTAGTTTTATTAAAAATTGTTTTCAGCAGACAGATTTACTATTCACTACGTCACTTTTTCATGATCAGTTCATTAGCATGTGTTGCGAGGTTTTTTTTTTAGCAATTGATGCAGAACTAGCACACATACTAGGTAAATATTTATAAGGCTTGATGTTATGTTTCAGTTTTTCAGTCAATTTGAGAACCTGTATTTGCTGTAAACTCAAGTGCTTTTGTGATCACATGCCTTGAAGCATGCTCCAGCGTAAGAATACTAAAGCCCCTTGTAGCTTGCTTTGGTCAGTGTGTGTGGACAAACGTAAGTCATCAGTGGAGACTTGATAGTCCAACTCGCAAATAAATGTGGGTGCTAGCACCATTGGGACTTGCAAGCAAAAAAGAAAAAGACCCGTGAACACACGATCGCGAAGAGGAGCCGGTGCAAAGGTAGTCCTGCGTGTCAGAGGCGAAGATCAGAGCAGGAGTATTTGACAGTTCTAATTCTGCCTGGGCAAAACTTTAGTGCCAACTGCCGTTTCGTCTGGGCGGAGCGCTAGATACGATAAAGAAAAAAACAAAACAAGCAACCCGGTTGTTTGTGCGATCGCATATGAAGCAGCAGGGCACAAAGTGCAACCATCGTGACAAGGTTGAAAGCAATCGTCGGAAAATCTGAGTACCAACATGTTCAAGGTGGGCTACAAGTGATTATACTTATCGCGTATTCCCAGCGTGACTTAGGCCCAACTATATGGGGCATTAGGCTAAATTTCTATTTGTCACACTCCAGGAATTCATTCATAATAAAGGTTGACTTTCACAGCGGCGGCCGATCACAGGGTGAACTGTGGATGCACGCTTGCCTAGCAACCGTTCACGCTACACTGCGATTGCAAAACAGCCCGGATGACAAAGTATTTAGGTAATATTACCAAGAACACTGTTGCAGCGTAAAACTTAATCAAACGACCCGGTTGAAGCACTTCGAAATGCACAGCGGTGGGTATCACAAGCGGACGCGAAATCCAACACCGACACAGTTGAAGCACTTTTAACTTCGTTAAAATATACAGATCTAGGAGTGTGGTTGAATAACAGCGCAGCCGTCCCAGAAGGCGAAATCCAACGCGCGAATGAAACACTTGCCGCTTCACATGGAGGAAAGAAATGGGTATTAACTGCCGGCCGGCCGCCGGGCCAAGAGCGGGGAGTGTGTGCGCCGGCAGAACAGCCCCGCAACCCTTCGCCTTTCCCTCTCGCACTCCTCCTTTTCTCCCTTTTGTGGGTGATTCATCGCCGAAACCGGAATACGCCCGCTGTGCATTTCGAAGTGCTTCAACCGGGTCGTTTGATTAAGTTTTACGCTGCAACGGTGTTCTTGGTAATATTACCTAAATACTTTGTCATCCGTGCTGTTTTGCAATCGCAGTGTAGCGTGAACGGTTGCTAGGCAAGCGTGCAACCACAGTTCACCCTGTGATCGGCCGCCGCTGTGAAAGTCAACCTTTATTATGAATGAATTCCTTGAGTGTGACAAATAGAAATTTAGTCTAATGCCCCATAAAGTTGGGCCTAAGTCACGCTGGGAATACGCGATAAGTATAATAACTTGTAGCCTACCTTGAACATGTTGGTACTCAGATTTTCTGACGATTGCTTTCAACCTTGTCACGATGGTTGCACTTTGTGCCCTGCTGCTTCTTATGCGATCGCACAAACAACCGGGTTGCTTGTTTTGTTTTTTTCTTTATCGTATCTAGCGCTCCGCCCAGACGAAACGGCAGTTGGCACTAAAGTTTTGCCCAGGCAGAATTAGAACTGTCAAATACTCCTGCTGTGATCTTCGCCTCTGACACGCAGGACTACCTTTGCACCGGCTCCTCTTCGCGATCGTGTGTTCACGGGTCTTTTTCTTTTTTGCTTGCAAGTCCCAATGGTGCTAGCACCCACATTTATTTGCGAGTTGGACTATCAAGTCTCCACTGATGACTTACGTTTGTCCACACACACTGACCAAAGCAAGCTACAAGGGGCTTTAGTATTCTTACGCTGGAGCATGCTTCAAGGCATGTGATCACAAAAGCACTTGAATTTACAGCAAATACAGGTTCTCAAATTGACTGAAATACTCAAATTCTCAAATTGACTGAAAAAAAACCCCGCAAAACATGCTAATGAACTGATCATGAAAAAGTGACGTAGTGAATAGCAAATCTGTCTGCTGAAAACAATTTTTAATAAAACTACAGATTTGAATATAGATTACATGTGGCAATGTATGGGCATATGAAACAGCAGAAACGAAGTCCCAAAGCTCGAATTTTTTTTATTAAATGCTTTATAACCTCAAAAATACATACAACATTTTACGTGCCCATCACGGTTCAGGCCAGGAACATCTTGGCTCAAAACTTTCCACAATTTTTCAGTCAGCACAAGCAACACCAAAAGAAACAAATAAACGCTTCCTTTTACAACCACACCGCAAACGTCAAGTGAATCTAAATTCACATTTGATGGTTTATTTTGTCCCATATATGGCTACAATTATATGTACACAAAAGTTAGTTTAGCCTGCTTTTGAACTATTCTAACTGCTTATTCTGAATTTTTTTCTACGTGACACCAGAGATCCTTTGCTGATGCAGTCTTGTGTCAAAACCCTGCTTTATTCCCTTCACACTAAACGGTATTTTTGACTTTTTTGAGAATTTGTACAAGGCCAAATAATGGCTTACACTAGTAGGATTAAAGTTCTGAGCTAGACTGCTTTGATCTCTGATCTCGTTAACAACCTTTCCCAATAGCTAAGCAGGTGCTTACAGTGTATCTGACAGAACAGCTGTCACGCAATGGCCATACAGGACAACTGGGTCGGTTTATCAGTCAGGAATTATATGAGGGGGCACTAGGCTGAGCCCCGCTCATCGCACCACTGCTGCAAAAACAAAGTTGAAAAAGATTCCATTTCGGGGGTTGTAGTTGCCGAGGCCACTCTTGGGCTATGAAGCGTGACACAGTGCTAGGTTCGATACATGTTAATCCTGACATTTGGGTATCTTACCTCGCACTGAAATCTCCACGCACGGGCGTTTTCGATTTCTTTCTTTTTGCCTGCACTAAAAAGAAATAAGTCCTTGGGCTCAGCTGCACAATGCTTTAGGAACTGCGGCTGCTGCTCAGGCACAAGTTGGAGCCATTACTTGACTAGGCACAAATCCTCAAGAGTTGAAAACTGATTTCAGCGCAAAGCGGCAAAACAGCACTTTATTAAAAACAAGAGAAGTGGGAAAGACCTTATAACAACACTCGCTAAAGAACGACCTCTTTGAATAAACAGTGTCACTTTGTAACTCGTCAATGCCTGTATAGCATATCCTTCATGCACAAGTATACTTAGTTGCTCCTTTAGACCAACAACGATGGCCAGAGGAAGTCAGGCTGCTGCCTTGCACGCCTTGTACTTGCTGCTTCGACTTAATATTAGCATAAGTTAGGAGCCATGTATCTGAAATACCAATCTGTTTGATGCTTTGAACGTGCCATGTAAGTGTGGCCGTGCAGTAATCCTCATTGGACGACGAGAACGAATGCAAATTAAATGACTCACGAGCGAAAAATGACGTTACCAAAGTTGATCAGTTCGCTACTCTGGCACCGCTTTACCATTGAGCCAATGCTGTGGACTTGTTCGTAAACAACCTGTAATTTCTCCGCGCCACGTAACATCATTGATTATGGTTGCCGACTGAAGTAGCGTAGAAAACCGGGCTAATTGGTGCAGATTCATCTTCGCAGCGCACAAATAACAAGACAAAAAGGAGGATAACACTGGACAACCACTGAACCAAAACTGAATCTTTATGAAGAGACAAAATAAAGCCATCGAAGGTATAAAAAAAAGATAAAAACATGACACATGAACCCACTATAAGCAACTGTACAGCTCTCAAGTACTGCTCTCTTCAAGATACGCCAATTCTGCATCTAAAAGTGCTAAAGACGAGCGCTAACACACGAGTCAGCCATTTTTCGAATTTTATGTGCCTCCACTATACTTCCCTCACCTTTTGTTCATCGTGCGAGAGCAGTACCGTTGTATCATGAAGGAAAAGCGTACAACCACAATCTTTGCAATGGGTGGGAAGAGGGCCAGAAGGCACTCAGTGAACTGGCCAACATCAAAGCGACCACAATCGAAAGGAATGCAATAAACCACATTTATACTACAAGGAACAAGCTGTTTCTCATGTTTCACACCACAGCTGTTTGCTCGGCCCTTATTACTAATATTCTTTTCGATGGCGGGACAGATGCACTTTAACTTAATTTTGGCTGAAAACACCACATTGATGTTATATGTGCTCCCCACTTCTTTCAAACGGTGAGATACCTCGTGCAGGTACGAGATTACAATTATCTTTTCCTTCACAACATCACAAGCAGGAGACAAGTTTTCTTCACCAAATGCAACAACTGAAGATGGGCCGACCCAATGACTTCGTCACCGTAGCCAGCCTTTTGAGTCCAACTAACTGTTCACCAAAGCTAGACTCAATAAGGTGAAAAGAAGACTGAAAACAAAACAAGATGGCTGACCTGAGGTAGTTCACAACAATCCCATTATTTTACAATCCTAGAACGTGCTGATGAAGAGTTCAGTAAAGGCTTCTTCGATCGTGGGCTATAAAGTGAACATACATGATTCTGCTCGAATTTTAACAACAGGTCCAAAAACTGGATTGTTCTTTAGTTTAGCGCCTTGGACATAAAGGTCAGCCTAAATTCGTGACGTTTGAATGCTTTTAAAATGTCCACCATTTTTCTTGTAGGGTCATAGTTTCCACAAAGTACTAGGTAATCGTCAACATACCCGAAAGTTTTAATTGCCAAACCCTCCAAGTCACGTTCCAATACACGGTCAACATGAGCCAAGAAATGTCACTAACAAGGTGATTAACTTTAGAACGTCTACAGATTCCAGATCTCTGCACATAGACACTGTCACACCATCCTACAATAGTTGATGCTAAGTAGAAACGCAGAAGCTCCAAAAAGGATTCCAAGGAAATCCCGCAAGTTTGCATAAACTTAACCTCGCCGTTGTAGACGGTGATACATTCTTTCACAGAGACCAAAACTTGTTCATGCGGAAGGGAGTAGAAAAGGTTTTCAGCGTCAATGCTAAAAGCAGAGCACAAGCCTGGATTACTGCGCGCACAGTAAACTCATTTGCGCGCTTTGAAGATGAAGAGGCTTGCGGAGCGTGCCCTATCCTGGTCCTCTTGCACTGCAACATCTGCTACCTCAAACACGGAGCTGCGCAGTGGACGCCAGGTCGGCACAAAATTTTGGCACTCGATTGAGCCCTCTGGCCGACTATGCCAGTTATGGTCGTCTCCCATCCCTGGGACCGCAGCACCTTCTGCGGCACTGACATTGATGACTGGATAAGCATCTACGAAAGTGCGAGCGCTCATAACAGATGGGACGAAACCTTGGTGCTGGCCAACGTAATATTTTACCTGAAGGGCCAAGCAAGACTATTTTTGGTTTGAGACACACGAAGCAGACCTGACAAGCTGGGAAACCTGCAAATTGACATTACGTGAGCTGTTCGGAAAGCTTGTTGGCCACCAACTAGCCGCGAAGGGACTTTCTTCCCATGCCAAAACCTCAATGGAGTCATCCGTCGCCTATATTCAGGATGGTGTTGCTCTGTGTCACAAGATAGATGCCGACACGTCAGAAACTGGCAAAGTAGGCCATGTGCAGAAAGGAATTGCTGATGGCGCTTTCAACCTGCTTGTTTATAAGGACTGCACCACCACAGACGGCATCATTACAGAGTGCAGACCGTTTAAACATCTTGAAAAGGGCCTCGCAGACTCTAGAAAATGTTTCTTTGGTTATCAACGTAACTAGTTGATGCATTTCCTTTAGTCATTCCCCCCACTGTAATGCCAAAAGGCGCTGTGGGTACCAAAAAAAGAAAGAAAGAAACAAGCGAAAGCTCTCTGTATTGCCCCACAGTTCACTCGACTGCCTAACACGGCTCCCACATCCTATTACGAGTATACCACTCCACTGGAATGTGCCCTTATTTGTTCGACGACTTAATTAAAATAGTACGCCGTGAGCTGGAGGCTACGGCTACGGCTGCCCTACTAGCCCTGACCCGTGAATGAACGTCACCTTCCATCTCCCTAATCTATGCGATATACAGCAAGAGCTCGCATCCCACACCATTCCACGCATTTGCTCTGTAGCTCACCCGAAAAACGCTTTCACTGTTCCTCGTGTCTTAACTGGCCCCACGCCATTTTCAGACACAAAATTCCGAAGAGTGGAGTACTCCTGAAAACAAGCCAATATGCTTCCACTGCTGTCACGGTGGGCATGTGGCCCGCTACAGCTTTCGTCATTGCCAGGCTAAGCCTTCGCCTCATCAGACGACTAATCAATGCAGCTCAAAGAGGTAATACTGCACCTGTGACCTGGACGACAGATCTTCTATTAACCAAGGAGTCTAAGCCCAATTTACTAGACGTTACTGTTGATGGTGTTGCGGCCCAGGCTATCACTGACACAAATGCTCACATCTCTGTAATGAGCTTAACCCTCCGCTGGCATCTCCGCAAAGTTCTGACGCCACCCATGCAAACATTTGTTCGAGTTGCCAATGAGAGCACACCTTCAATTGCCAGAATGCGTACCGCCTGAATATGGGTTGCCGACCACGATAGTGTCGTTCTCTTCACCGTCCTTGAAAAATGCCCCAATGACATTATCCTCGGCGTCGATTTTTTCTCGAACCGCTCTCATTGACTGTTCTGCGGGACTTCTCTCTTTTGAATTTCCGTGTGCCAAAAATGCTCAAAAGCACCGTTGTCGTTCCACAGATTACGTCCATTTGCTGTCAAATACTGTAACATACATGCCCCTGTGATCAAGCCCACCTGTTTCTCACAGTTATTTCTCACCAGATTGTTCGACAAGCCGAGCGGAAGCTACTACAAGCACGTATCCTTGAGTGCCGCCAGAAGCTACGAGCTTTGGAGAAGCAAACCTTCTTTGCACGCCGGCAACTTGAGTGTCTTATTCCTGAGGACTTCCCAGATGTGCATCTGCACGCAAACTTCACCGCTAGCATGGGAGAAGGCCGTCATAGAACGTCGCAAGAGAGGAAACTGCAAGCACTCTAGCCGGACATGCCACAATGCACCCAAGAGGCCATCAACCTATCTCCATACACACCGAACAAAGATGAGGCTAAGGTTTTGTCCCTTGGTTTGAATTTTAACACGGAAGCACCCCCGGAGCCAGGAAAGGTGATTTGTGCGGTCGAACGCGCGGTCGGCCAGCTTCCCTCTGAAGTATGCCAAGAAGCGCGCACCCGTGCTATTGGTGTGCTCTCTGATTTGCGAAGACATTGTGCAAGACTGCATTTATCGGTAGCGGAGAGGCAAGCCATCAGGAGCCTGCGGAATAACAGCAGTATCGCAATCCTTCCTGCTGACAAAGGCAATGCCACGGTCTTGCTAGATAGCAGTGACTACCACAAGAAGATGTTGGCCCTTCTCGAAGACCAGCAGACATACGCTCCTCTAGCCCGTGACGCAAGCAGGTTACAGTCCAAGCTTCAAGAACTGCTAACCAGGCTTTTCAAGCTAGTCCCTCCGCACCACAAGGGCCTCTACTACAGGTTACTGTGCATGAACGGTTCAGCCCCGGCAATCTACGGCCTGCCTAAAATCCACAATCCTGGCGTTCCTCTTCGGCGTATCGTCAACTTATTGAGGTCACCGCTCTACCGACTATCAGGCTACCTTCACCAGGTGCTGAGCCCTCTAGCCGGTAAGACGCCCACGCACGTCGGAAACTCGTCCTCTTCTGTTTCGAAGCTGAAGGACGTAACTCTAACTGAAGACAACGTCATGGTTTCATTCGACGTCAAGTCTCTTTTCACTAATGTCCCAGTGGATCTGGCAGTAGCCACGTGCGAAGAAGCACTAAACGCGGACATTATTCTTCCCGATCGCACTCCCTTTCACGTCCCCGAGCTCTGTGAGTTGCTTATGTTTTGTCTGAGCAACACCTATTTTTCTTACGGGGGAAGCCCCTATCAGCAGACCCATGGCACGGCAATGGGTGCATCAATATCAGTTACTACGGCCAATCTAGTTATGGAGGCTTTAGAGGGGAAGGTAGTGGCAACCTTCACACCAGCACCGAGGTTTTTTTGCTGCTATGTCGACGACTGTTTTTGTATTTTAAACAAGAAAGATGTCCCATGTCTTCTGGACAGCCTCAACGCCCAGAATGTGCATATACAGTTCACCGTGGAGTTCGAGCAAGGCAACATGCTTCCCGTTTTTGGATGTTCTTGTTCGCCGCTATGCGGGCGCTCTCTCCTTCTCAGTGTACAGGAAGCGCACACACACGGGTCGTTACTCCAGTTTGAAATCTTGCCACCCTCTCGGCCACAAGACATCCGTTGTGTCGTCCTTGATAAAGCGCGCCGTACGCATCTGCTCAGATGACAGTGCACTAAAACGTGAATTAAGAACGATTCGCCGCGAACTAATCGCCAATGGCTACCCTAAGCGACTTATTTGCCAAACCAAGAATAAGATACTACAGCCAAGAATGGCCAACAACAGGACATTACGAGCACGCGCAGCCATCCCCTACATCCCAGGAATAAGCGAAGCATTGTCGCGTGTCTTTTCAAAATACGACATCCGCATTGCCCATGTACCGACCAGCGAGCTCCGCGACGACTGAAAGAGCACCAACGTGATGTAAGAAATCATAATCACATGACAAATGCCATTGCGGAGCACGCGCACAAACATTCCCACAAGATTGACTGGGAGAACACCGCAATTTTAGCTAAGGATAACAACACATCATCTCGGCGTCTGCTAGAGTCACTTTTTATCTCATCAACGCCAGCCAGAATGAACCGGACGGATGGGACTTTGCCTCCCGTCTACGCATGCTCTCTACGTCATGTGCTGCCTATATAATTGACGACGATGGCTTGTCTTACGTAGTGAACAAGGAACCCTTATGTGGTTCTGAAACGTCAATATATTTTTATTCTTGGTCAGTGTTCGCTTTTCTTTTGCAAGTTATTATATGGTCTTCCCTATTACACATGCGCGGCTTCTGTGAAACGTCACTCTGCCACACATCATCATTACTGTGGTAGAGAACCAAAGCTGCCTTCCCTTTCAGTTTTTCAACTTCAATTTCACACCTGAAGTCCTTCCCAAGGGGATTTCGCTTGCAATGCTGTGCCCTTTCTGCCATGAATGCTAGCACCCCTGCAGATTTACCTCCTGCAGTGCAGGCGTCCCATCAAGCACCATCAATCAAGGCAGTGGCTGCTTCAGACCTCCCACCGAATCATACCGCCGATCTCCCTCGTCTTCTGGATTCCTGCAAGGACATCTTCGACTTAGTCAACCATCCACCAACCCAAACTTCTGCAGTCACCCATCATATCAACACCAACGATGCTTCACTTGTGTACAGGTGGCCCTATTGCGTATCACTTGCTGAACGACTCGTCATGCAAAAGTTAAAAAAAATGCTCAGTAAGGATACAGTCAAACCATCTTCCAGTCTGTGGGTGTCTCCAGTCGTGTTGGTCAGAGAAAAAGATGGGACGTAGCGCTTCTAGATGGATTATGCAAACTTAACTATTATGAAAGAAGGCCTTATACAGTGGGATTTCATTGATACAATTCTGCATAATACGTTTTTCTTTTCATTCCAAGCCAAAATCCCTTAGAAATAATGCATTTTCGTGCATTTTATAAGATCACATTTTAGCCAGAAATTGGATAATACGACCACGAAATTGAACCTTGACCATTTTTAGAAACCTTACATTTATGCTCCGGTATACAGAGGAAACTCGTTATAACAGATCTGCTTACAACAGATATTTGGATACAACATACTGATTTGCAATGCTTGGTTGGTCTTCCTATCTGTGACATTGATTAAACTTCCTTTACTGCAGATTCGGTTACAACATACATTCGGATATAACAGACCAGTTTGAAAGGTTAACAAGTCCACCTTTGCATCTCTACAGCAGACTTTTCAAGTGCAGGCAACCACCATTCATTTGTTACGTATGTTTTCAGTTTTTGTGTTGCTACCTCACAATTGTGATCAAATGAAAGCAATTTGAAACAATTAAAAATAATTGTGAATTAGTATAGGTGAAACTTATTGCATCCACTTGCAGTATGCATAGGTGTGATGTCCTGGGAATCAAGTAATAGGATTCTGAATTTCAGTGCTATAGTGCAACAGATATGATCATTATATGAAAGTTACTTTCATTAAAACAAAAAAATGTATGCCTTCATACATTATTGATGGCTAAATCTCCAAGCTTAGCAATGAGATCTTTATTGCATTTCATTTATATTCATGTGAAGACAATGGAAATGCAAGTGTAGGTTGAAGACGTGAAAAAGAGAAATAATAGTATGAGTGAATCAAAAGTTTGATGGGGTGCCATACAACAAGAGCCCAGCAAATGTAAGAGTCATGCACGTCATTTTGTGACGTGCTTCATAGTGTCACAAGAGGATGAAACTGCTGAAAAAAACCAATTCATCCTGAAGGTTTGTTGGCCTGAAATACCAACCTGTTTAATTTGTAACTGAATCTCGAGAAATGACCAGCATACTTTTCTGTTTGATTGGTTTTTAACAGTTGTAAAGTGCAAACTCTTGTTATAACAGACTTTATCGATGATTCTATGAAAGTCTGTAGTAACAGTATTTGGATTGTTCATACTTCTTTTATAGCAGACTGAAATTATGATCACTATCATGGTCTGTTGTAACAAGGTTGTACTGTACGAGCTCAAACCCCATGTCAACAACACATGACCTGCATGGCAGCGCCGGTTCTGCGACAAGAACACTGCTGCCGGGCGTGGGCGCTCTGTTCAATGAGGATGATATGTGAGGCGAGGCACTGTGCCATCTAGTGAAACATATCATAATCACAGAGTTTCTCAGTTTGATCATAATCGAAGAAGAAGGTTCCAATGCTCTTGGCAGTCGACGACTTCCCTCCCCAACTTCTCGCCATGCTCTGTGGTTCCCGCTCCGTTCTTTGTTCTCTTTCTGCGCTGTTCCTGTGTTCGGTGGTGTTGCTTATGAGGCTATTTTTGTTCTTGTTCTATTTGACTAGTCTTGTTCTCTTTAGGCTGCCTTGTTGCTGTGCGGGGTGTGCTGCCAGGCTTGTGGCAATGTCGAGGAAACGGAAGGCACTCAGTATAAAAAGAAAAAGTGGCAATTGTACAGAAATCGGAAGAAAACCCGAAGGGGAATTGCGTGGATTTGGCACACAAGCTCGGTTTGCCAGTGTCAACGCTCAACACTATTGCCGGTCAGCAAGAGGAACTTCAAAAGAATGTGCAAGTTTCCGGCCCTGATGCGAAACAAGCACAAGGTGCGAAGCATGACCAAATGGAAGACATCCTGCTCACATGGTGGGAGGAAGTTAGAGCGGCAGGATGAACGCCGATAGGTCAGTACTACGCGAAAAAGTTGACAACAGTGCGCTCTCCTTGGGCATTGAGGACTCCAAAGCGTCTGGTGGCTGGCTTCACCAATTCAAGGAACATCGTGAAGTGTTATACAGAACAGCATCCGCGCAAGTGAAAAATACCAGCAGCTTTTTTTTTTATTTTTACATTTCCGGAGAATTTTCTCCCAGACTTCGAAAAGAAAGTGCAGCACAAATTTACCAGCTACTCCACTATTGCTTAATAAAATTGAGTTGCAGACGGAGAATGCAGATTTTTCTCCTTTTTTTTACAAACTCTTTGGATAATACGATTTTCCCATAATGCTTTTTATTTCCCGGTTCCCCTGAAAAACGTATCAACGAGATTTCACTGTACATGATACATAGACAAGATGTGGCTGGCAACTTGTGAAGGGAGGTAACTTCGTGCAACCAAAGCCTGATTAGTCATGCTAATTCCTCCTATATTTCAATATGGTCTGACACCAGCTACCCCACTTCGGCAGAGCCAGTGGGGAACATTTCAACACTACTGTCACTGTGTACTGCAGAACGAACATCCATCGCGCATTTAAAAACCCTGCATACGAAGCTGCATCGCGAAAAGTTGTTCTATGGCCACTGAATGTCATCGCTGAATGTCAAGGAAGCGTCCTCACCGACGCGCTTTGGCGTCGTCTATCAGCGGGTTCGTATGTATACAAGCGTTTACAGCAAGAACGGTAAATATATTACTACGCCCTTCAAGCATATGTCGGCAAAATGCGATTACTTCGCCGCGTTCGCAGGATTGAGCCGCACAGTAGAGAACACAGTCGTAGCATACTAGCAGAAATGAACGCATCGTACGGCTTCTTCCACGTTTCGTCACCCCGTGACTACAGTTTAACTCAACACCAATTTATAACGCACGCCCTTAAAGAGCTTACACTCTAAAAAGCGCGACAAACTTTCTGGTAACCTTGAGTGAATGTAGAAACGTAGCCACCGCGCAAATCACGTCGTAGATAGCGCCGACTTCAATGCGAACGCGGTCGTCGACGCGGCTACGTGAACGTACCGCAGACAGCCTCAAGCAAAGTGTATTTGGGGGCTCTAGAACAACGTATTTAAATTTAGTCCATGTTTTCGAATAACAAATGATTCCTTGAGTGCTTTAGTTACATTGTCATTCAGAATGTGCCTAGCCAGTTATGTCCAACATACGGAGAGCGCACGGCGTTCGCAGTACACGGACAGGTATATAATTACCCGTCCCTCTTGACACCAGCCCTTAAAAAGTATCTTACCCTTCGTTTATGACGCAAAAAGATGCAGAGGAAAAAGCAGCAGGTTTCGTTATCTACAAGAAATCGATGCTAGCTTGCGCTTTGAAACTCGTACACAAAAGGCAAGTGGCTTCGGCTTGACGTGGCTTGACCAGTGTTGCTTTTGCCTTGCGCAAAATAAATCTACTAAAATTCTCTGTTACACAACTTTTATACTCTGTTACCTCCACAAATAACAGAACACGAGCGGCTGTATTTAGCCGGTCGTGTGACAGAGTTTTTTAGTTGAATTAAAAAAAAAAAAAAAAGTTCCTGCGATTTTGCAGCCGCCCCATTCCATAGGGGCGATTTCCCGTGCAAGCCGGGTGAACTTCCCAAGCGTTGTAGTACCTCACAAGGGCCGAGCGCCAGGCCGGGGAGTCGCTTGTACCTATTTTACCGGTAGGTGCCCGGCGCCACCAAGGAACACGAATTCACATGGTGCCTTCCACAGCCACGATGGACGCTCAACTCGCAACCGCCTGTGGCAGGACAAGCCGCCAGACTCTTTCACCCCCGGCAATGGCGCAACGCGGCATGATGGCCGGGGGCCCCGCCAGATGGACAAGGGTCAGGGGCCCCTCGATAGGGTAAAGGCAGCTTTCCAGACGTGAAATCCCCTTTCAAGGGTCCGCACTCGACCAGGGACGCCTGTACCCATTAAAGAAACCGGTGGGTGTCCGGCGGCACCAGGATTCGAACCCAGTACCTTCCGCATACGAGGCGAGTGCTGTACCTCTGAGCCACCGCTGCGGTTATAAAAGTTCCTGCGATTTTGCAGCCGCCCCATTCCATAGGGGCGATTTCCCGTGCAAGCCGGGTGAACTTCCCAAGCGTTGTAGTCCCACACAAGGGCCGAGCGCCAGGCCGGGGAGTCGCTTGTACCTATTTTACCGGTAGGTGCCCGGCGCCACCAAGGAACACGAATTCGCATGGTGCCTTCCACAGCCACGATGGACGCTCAACTCGCAACCGCCTGTGGCAGGACAAGCCGCCAGACTCTTTCACCCCCGGCAATGGCGCAACGCGGCATGATGGCCGGGGGCCCCGCCAGATGGACAAGGGTCAGGGGCCCCTCGATAGGGTAAAGGCAGCTTTCCAGACGTGAAATCCCCTTTCAAGGGTCCGCACTCGACCAGGGACGCCTGTACCCATTAAAGAAACCGGTGGGTGCCCGGCGGCACCAGGATTCGAACCCAGTACCTTCCGCATACGAGGCGAGTGCTGTACCTCTGAGCCACCGCTGCGGTTAATTTAATAAAATTAATAAAATTTAATAAAAAATTTTCGAGCTTTGGGACTTCGTTTCTGCTGTTTCATATGCCCATACATTGCAACATGTAATCTATATTCAAATCTGTAGTTTTATTAAAAAATTGTTTTCAGCAGACAGATTTACTATTCCCTACGTCACTTTTTCGTGATCAGTTCATTAGCATGTGTCGAGGTTTTTTTTTTAGCAATTGATGCAGAACTAGCACACGTACTAGGTAAATATTTATAAGGCCTAATGTTATGTTTCAGTTTTTCAGTCAATTTGAGAACCTGTATTTGCTGTAAACTCAAGTGCTTTTGTGATCACATGCCTTGAAGCATGCTCCAGCGTAAGAATACTAAAGCCCCTTGTAGCTTGTTTTGGTCAGTGTGTGTGGACAAACGTAAGCCATCAGTGGAGGCTTCATAGTCCAACTCGCAAATAAATGTGGGTGCTAGCACCATTGGGGCTTGCAAGCAAAAAAGAAAAAGACCCGTGAACACACGTTCGCGAAGAGGAGCCGGTGCAAAGGTAGTCCTGCGTGTCAGAGGCGAAGATCAGAGCAGGAGTATTTGACAGTTCTAATTCTGCCTGGGCAAACCTTTAGTGCCAACTGCCGTTTCGTCTGGGCGGAGCGCTAGATACGATAAAGAAAAAAACAAAACAAGCAACCCGGTTGTTTGTGCGATCGCATAAGAAGCAGCAGGGCACACAGTGCAACCATCGTGACAAGGTTGAAAGCAATCGTCAGAAAATCTGAGTACCAACATGTTCAAGGTGGGCTACAAGTGATTATACTTATCTCGTATTCCCAGCGTGACTTAGGCCCAACTTTATGGGGCATTAGGCTAAATTTCTTTTTGTCACACTCCAGGAATTCATTCATAATAAAGGTTGACTTTCACAGCGGCGGCCGATCACAGGGTAAACTGTGGATGCACGCTTGCCTAGCAACCGTTCACGCTACACTGCGATTGCAAAACAGCACGGATGACAAAGTATTTAGGTAATATTACCAAGAACACTGTTGCAGCGTAAAACTTAATCAAACGACCCGGTTGAAGCACTTCGAAATGCACAGCGGTGGGTATGACAAGCGGACGCGAAATCCAACACAGACACAGTTGAAGCACTTTTATCTTCGTTAAAATATACAGATCAAGGAGTGTGGTTGAATAACAGCGCAGCCGTCCCAGAAGGCGAAATCCAACGCGCGAATGAAACACTTGCCACTTCACATGGAGGAAAGAAATGGGTATTCACTGCCGGCCGGCCGCCGGGCCAAGAGCGGGGAGTGTGTGCGCCGGCAGAACAGCCCCGCAACCCTTCGCCTTTCCCTCTAGCACTCCTCCTTTTCTCCCTTTCGTGGGTGATTCATCGCCGAAACCGGAATACGCAGCGCTGCAGTAGGGCGGAGGCACGCGTGATTCGATGCGGCCGACTACAAGTTTTATGAAACCGCGTGGCCGTGCTCCACGCGCGTTCCAAGCAGAACGTGGAACCTAGCTAGTGGAACCTTTCTTTGTTGTTTCCGCGTAATTTTTCTTATGCCGCCCGGAGGTGGCGCGGGCAACAGAAGGCGGCGGGTTTCTACAGTAGAGGTAGAATATCATTTGCTATCGGAAAACCAAGCATCCACGAAATCTTTTGTTAAGGAAAACTGTAAATATCCCCTGTGTACAAATTTCCTGTCTTTAATTTGCGTAATTTCTTGTTTCTGGTAAGCAAGGTTGACAAGAACGAACATATAAACCGGGAATAGACGTTTGCGTTCCGCGGCGATTATATAAGACTATTGCACAATATCTATCTTACTTTGGCCGGTTGGCTGCATCGAGTCACAGGCAGACAGACAGATCAAAATTTGTGGGTTTAAGTAGGTCAAGAAATACTATCGTCATTACAAGCGGACATAGAAAGACACCGATGAAGAAGGACGGCCTATATGGGTCAGCTCCTCTAGTAATAGAAAGCACCGAATGCCAGTTATAATGCTTCAGGACTAATGAAACAAGCACTTCGTACCGCTGCGGAAAAAGATCACGCACACCCCACAAAGCAACAGGCGTGCATTTAAGATATAAACTGCGTTCGCGCAACCAAGCTGAAAATTTCATCACCTCAAACTTGAACCGCAAGAAAATACGTTGTAGGCCGCCTACTTTTTGAGCAAGTCATTTATCCATGTCAATCCCACAGTGAGGCCTGTTTCTGATGCAGTTACTGTATAATTGAGGCAAAGAGACGTTGCATCTTCAGAACGATCCCGTTCATCGGACGCAACAAACGATTGCTAATTTACACTCCGCAAAGGAAGGGCCGCATTTCCTTCCCGCCAAATATTTTTGGTGTTACGTTTACGTCTGTTTGTGGCTGGTTAATCTAGTAAATGCTGCATAAGTGTAGGTAATTTTGTAGACGTTTGCCATTAGGTGCAGTCTACGTTTTATTACAACACGTCCCCACACTCAACAGTACTGGGGTCGTGTGGTTTTAAGGAACGCATGATCTGGCGGGGCCATCTTGGTACTATAAACCTCGCATGGATGCCGCGGGGAAGGAAAATGTCGTGAGCGAAAATTAAACTACACCCGCTTTCAAACGCCCGAAGTTGGCGCCACACCATGCAGGTAAGCAGTACGACCTGGTTGCACGGAAACTCTTTTTCAATACATTCAAGTATCCCACACGATTCGGGCATGAGCAACACTTGGTTACTGCGACGAGGGCGCAACTATTTCAACAAAACTGGAAAGAAAAAGTTAAAAGTAGCTAGGTACAATAACATGACACTGCAGTGAAGGGACGAAGCCTGAGACAATACCACAAATAGTTGATCCGAAGAAAATGCTAGAAAAGTAGGTGTAGCCTGAATATATTGCAGTAAAATGACGTAAGTGGCCCCGAGGTGTAGCAAATCCAAGTTATTGTACTTCAACGTTGAATGTGTTGCACCATCGAGAAGGCATGATCGAAGATTTCCAGTCCTTTCTAAAACGCGCACAACAGCAATGTGAACTCTCGCTTGTTTGACGCATTCATGAATCAGTTCTCAACGGCAATGACACATTTTATGGTTCCATTGCACAGCCACTAGTACAGTAACTTTAAGAGAAGTACGCATCTAATTGAGAAGAAATTACCGCTTTTTTCACGAGTGCGCAAATATTGCAATTGTCGTTTCCCTACGTCATCTCCCGTTGATAACACCCTCATCTAAGTTAGAGAACCAGTCATTTCTTGTAATAACCTTCTGCGATGTGATTGAGGGCTTTCAAAGGCCTGCTCCCAAGGCCTCACTTTATTTAGACAAAATGACATTTCTGGTGAGAGCCTAGCGAAGAGCAACAAAATCTATATCGAAGCACGGCAGGCGTTCTGTAAGCGGTGCAAGCGTGACTACATTTCCCGACATCCTAACCAATGAAGGGTCACTTCAACATTCATGGCATTGATGGGTCCAAGAAGTGGCACCAACGATCAATATTCTCGGGTGCATCAAATGTGTGAAAATGGGCACTCTCAACTACACAGAATTTGTTCTGACGAGAGCAGTCATTTATGAGTGAGTGGGGTCGTTGGCCCAGAATGGTTTTGTATTGCGGGTTTTACAACCATAAATGTCGGATTTAAAGTTTGGCAGTTACACAAATCACAGAATTTTCATATTGTCATTTCAACTGTTCATCATGAGAGTTTCGGCGAATATGTATTCCATGGCATGAGCGATGGGTCAACGCCACTCCGTGTGACCACCATCTCCGTCCTGCGTCCACTTGTTCACAGTGTTAACAATATTTGAATTAACTGTTCCATACAGTACGAATGTCACAAATTGCCTTCCCGATAATTTCATACCCCTCATATGTACGATTCCGTTGCAGCGCAGCGGATAATTTCGAATAGTTGTAATTCTAGTTGATGACATCACTGTCGCTGAAGTTGCAAAATATCTGGTAGCACACTCAAGACTTACACGTATATTTTATTTGAGTGTGTATCAACTGAGAAAACGTTAGTGCATGCTGCGAAAAATATATAAATGGGCGTTCTGCAGTTTTTTTTTTGCTGTTATCCACGTGCACTTTTTACGTGTATACAACTGCGAGAAACGCCCAGATGAAGTCCGTTTCTTGGTGGGAGGGGGGAGATGAGTTAACAGGAGGCGCCTGAACTGCGGTGCTATCTGTAGGGGACGCTCGTCCACACGCGTCAGAATCTATTACGGTCGACAGGAAAATGCCTGACATGTCTGCAGCCTGCCCACGGCATCCCTGGCTATATTTACCCGAAGTCGTCGGCTTGTTTTAACACCCAATCTACTCTATCGTCGTAATTTGTCGACTGTGTGGGTTGGCATCGACTGTGCAACCACAACGCAAACCTACCGCAATCTATATTCGATGCAGTCAGTACACTCCACGACCAGTGCAGCACGATAGGCAGTAACCGCTCTACTCCCGAATACCAAACTACAGAGCTGGACACTTTTTGAGCATTGCAAAACATTGCCAGTCCAAAATTGGATATTGTTTGAACGATGCATGCCGGATTTTTACGTCGTCACCACCCCACGTTCAGAAACTAACACGTAGTTGAAGAAGCAGCTTTAAACAAAAAATATTTGCAGAGTTGAATTCCATTATTCAGGGCCTGATTGAAGAGTAACTTGAGCAAAAATTATAAGAACCGATCGCTTCACTCTCTACATTTTAAAAGGAACACTTCCTTCCACTGCCCAATACACGGGAGTATTCTCGATAATGTCGAGAATACTTCCTTGGGATGTCCTCCGTACCACACGAGAATTTTAATACTTATTAGCCAAGAACACATTGATTGAGCTTTAAGGCCATCTTGCAATCATTATAGTCAACGTGGTGCTACTGAAAAAACTGAAAAGGCCTCACACGTACCCACAAAAAACGTGAGCGCCACAGAAACACTACTACCGCCTTAGCTGCGGGCGTCTAAATATGATACCCGGAAATTGCTTTCTCCGTGAACGTCTGGGTAGCGCAAACTGTTCCCGGGGAGTTTCAAATAGTACATGCTTGCTGGAAACATTCACTCGCCAACTACCATGCGAATTCACGTCCGTTCTTCCGAACTTCATTAAGGGTGAATCCTACAGAGACTTTCGTGAAACAGGGCTACCAACAACCGTCAAAACATTGCCAGAGTCATCACCAATACTCGAAGCTGAGTTGTTTCTTGTCACTGAAGTTGAGAAGCTTAGGCAATCATTGCTAATGACGAACCAATATTGTGAACAGGAAGCGAAGCCATAGAGAGACCCAGTTGAACCACATTTTCAGTTTCGAATGCATCACAATAAAAATGTTGCCCCAATCCGATGCTGGAAACCTGTCACTACGCATGCACTCACCGACCAGCACACGTCATCCGGCCTAACAAAGAAAACTTACCGCAAGGATGAAAATCGATCGTCAGTGACCAGACACCGCCATCGAGTCCGTGCAGTGCGTATGATTGACGCGTGTGATAGACACCATCTTGGTCCGGCTGTGAATAAGACTTCTTGCAGGTTGGTTCTCCCTACCCACTTGAGCAAGGCACCCAAGGAAGGTCATTGGACAGGTGACAACATTGAGCCAGTGGTTTTATTTCAAGAGCAAGATCCACTTACGATTTTAAAATAATGTGGTATGCTGCCTGCTTCCTAGATGCCACTAGTAATCTGCATTTCGTGTTAAACGCGTGGCAGCAAACCCCGCCGTAGTCAATCGCGTGATACCATAAATAAAGTAGACTAAACTTCAATGACATCTATACAGTCATCCAGGAGTCACGGATACACAGTCGGGTGAGCAGGTAACGGCATATATGTTCACCAACAAAATTTTCGCTCAACATTGTCCGCGCAGAATGAATGTGCGCTACAAATGGTTGCGGGAGCACCGACACCTAGGTAAGAATTCCGGGGCCACCACCATCGGCAGGCAGCTCACGCAAATCTACGTCCGTCATGCTGTTCTCCGGTTTTGTATTCACAAAGCCAATCGCACTACACCATCGGCTACTTGCCGTAACACTCCACGGCTGGTTCACTGCGTGGGGATAGGTAGGGACCACCGGGCTTGGAACGGCTCAGTGCTCTCACGACCGGTTTTGCGAGAAGTGGTAGTGGTGGGCTCGTGCTGACAATAGTGAAACGAGGGTGTCCTAGACTGCCCGCCTCCTCCGCATAGCAACAAAGTTTGCGGTCTTAGTGGAGTTACCCTGATGACATTGAGTATCACTGCAAGTTGGGTTGGCCTTCTGCATGCCCCCGCTGACGGGATAAAATGTAACGGTGCGATAAACATGTACGATCTGCGGTGTCCACTACGTCAAATTGTGCCTTTTTGGCGATTGATTGATTGATTGATTGATTGATTGATTGATTGATTGATTGATTGATTGATTGATTGATTGATTGATTGATTGATTGATTGATTGATTGATTGATTGATTGATTGAATGATTGAATGATTGATTGATTGAGAGGTTTAGCGCGCCTACGCTACACAGGCGATGAGCCACAACGTGTTAGAGGGCTCTGCATTAATTTGAACCACCTGGGGATCTATCACGCGTGCGTTTTACTCTCGAATACACTGGTGGCGTTTTCAATTTTCGTCTTCATCAGAAAAGCGGCCTGCACTTTCGTACAATCGCAGCAGAACGCTTTAAAGGGACAATGAAGTGAATTTGTCAAGCTCTAAATTTTTATTGCACTGCGTAGACTGGCTCAAATTAACAAACTTTTCATCGTTTTTCGGGTTGATAAGTCGATAAATATTTTATGAAGCCCGAGAGAACCAAACCTACCCTGCGCGGTCTGCGGCGGCCGCACCTACTACAGGCTCTGACGTCGGGAGGAGGTGCACCGGGATTGGGCGATGTCAAAGATTACCATTCAAAGAAGTTTCGGTTTCCGTTCTCCAAACCAAGATTCTTGACATCCGGCGTAATCGTTGCAAGGGCATTGTTGATATCTCAATAATCGTCGTGCCGCACTTGTGCCATGTTGTCGGCTATAAAATGCCTAAGAAAAGCCTCGCAAGATGGCTTGGAATCGTAGCAATCACTAGACGAGGCGTACTCAGTAGATGAACGCCCTCCTCGTCAACGCAGACGCTCAAACGCCATGCGCTTTTCCCCCATATATGGAGCTTGCCTCACTCATGCCTGTATCGTAAAAAGCGTGTTTGCACCAGGCCAAGGGTCTGCTGATTCTGGCCTGTGCCAACTGCCCGCATGTAGAATGCGTAATTGGCAACAGCCCGCCAACGAAAACTGACTAGCGCGCCAGTGTCAGACTGCGCGCGTTCTGCAAACTGGTTGGTGGCGCAGTGAACCTTACTGCCAAAAATGGTGAACTCAATATAGAAAACATCGGCCGAAAACAAAGAAAACAACCACAAAAAAAAAGAAAGTACCATGTGAGATTCGAAATAGCGACTTCACAGTACGATGCCTAGCACTCGAGACCACCCGGCCACAGGCCAGCACTGCGAGCATTTGAAATATAAAGTATAGAATGCATAGCCAGTTTACACTTTTGTTCAGTTTTAGTATTTCAAGCAGCTTAGGTAACTATTTGTTGTATAGCGCTCGTGCAGTACGCATCCCCCAAATTTCCAGAATATCTCATGTCTAGGAATTGCATTTATTAGACGGAAAAGGATTCGCAGATACGTAGGTGGTCGTGCTGCTTACCGCTGTGCGTGTTCACCCAGCGCTGAAAAGTGCGTCCTGCTCCATAGTTTGATGGTGTACGGTAAAGGTTTCAGTTGATTTTATTTCCTTGGTACCTATATTGACTTGGTTGGCTTCGTTGACTTCGTTGACTTCGTTGACTATATTGACTTCGTTGGCTCTTCCCCACCTTCAAGTGGCCTTAGATTTTCCTACTAGCGTACCAGTCAGCAAAGCGTCGAATGTGCGCTTGTGCAGCCCTTGTGTAGAGCGAACTGGACTTGGAGTTTGGCACAGTGTACGAACTAACAAACCAAATAAAGTCACCTTCAGCAATTCACAAACGTTTCCTGCCTTGGTTTCAATTGCGCGAACGACTTGCGACGACCCGTCGGCGGCCGGCGGACTAAAAGCTGGGCTGACTGACTTTGTCGGAAGGTATGTGAGCCGTGCAGCAGCGCAGTCAAGCCAAGTCATTTCCTTCTGATTTCACATGCTAACGCCACAGAAAATGGGAGACCCCGCACGGGGCACCTTGAGCAATCTTGGTGACGGTACTGGCGATACCGCGGACCCCGAGCCCCCAAACATACGCTGGATCCAACCGTGGCAATGTGTTTATAGGTGGAGGGTTAGAAACCACGAACGGTGGCCGTCGGAGCCTTGGTCAAGCTCCGGCCGATGGGCTCCCTGCCTGTCTACCAGGCAGGGAGCTCCGGGACCTCTTTGACTACCAGGGTAAGGTCAAAGGAGAAAGTACCCCCGTCTCCCTGCTTTCCAATGTATCATATGGCATCTTCAAAACCCCCCCCCAGACGTGATCGGCCCCCGAAAAGGGGCCGCACCGAAGTTTCTTTTCCTCCTTTGCAATCGATGTCTTCCCCAAAGCCCGATAATTTTTCGCGCTTTCTGATCATGGAATCTGTTGACAAGGCAAAACCAATCACTTCCCAGTCTGTGTTTCTAATCTCCAAGTTTCTTGAAAGCCTTGTCGGAAAGTCCTACAAGGCTAAGAAACTCACAACGGGAGAAGTTCTGATAGAAGTTGAAAACAAACAGCAATCCTCTAACCTCCTTAAGCAAACGCGCATGGTAGATGTTGACATCAAGATCACGCCCCATCGCAGCCTCAATAGCTGCCAGGGCGTGATCTCTGATCGGGATCTAATGAATGAGACTGAAGCAGATCTGCTCGAGGGCCTCCGAGATCAGGGCGTGACAGCAGTGAGGCGAATCACCATACGCCGAAATGATGAAATAATTCCAACTAAGCACATAATCTTGACACTTGACCGCTCTAGCCTTCCTGAGTCGCTCAATGCAGGTTTCTTGAGATGTCCAATCCGACCCTACGTGCCAAACCCACGCCGCTGTTTCAAGTGTCAGCGGTTTGGGCACGGCACAACGTCTTGTCGTGGTAAATTGACGTGCGCAAAATGTGCAGCACATGATCATCAAACTGACAACTGTAAATCCGAGAACTTCACCTGTGCCAACTGCCAGGGACCACACGCTGCCTATTCTAGGAGCTGTGAAAAGTTCAAACAAGAGAAACAAATCATCGCCTTGAAAGTCAACGAAAACATCACCTTCCCAGAGGCACGGAAGAGGTTCGCCTCCTTCCCTCTGGGCAGGTACGCCGACGCAGCTCGCCGGGGGGCGGAGCGGCGTCTGGTTTCGGCGGGGACCCAGTACCGCGAGTCGGACTTGGTCCCGCCCCCGCCCCCCCCTGGGTTGCCTCTGGCGGCCCAACCCGCCACCGCACCGCCTGCTAAGTCAGCAGCGGCTGTGGTGGCATCCACGTCCGTTGGGGATGCTGCTGCACCCTCTGTTTCCTCCTCTCCACCGGCCCGAAGCACATGCGAGGGCCCAGAGGAGATGGAGCTGGAGGAAACTGCAGCAGTTCCCACCTCCGCCGCACCGCCTGTGCCACCCGGGGCGCTCCTGACGCCCTCGGCGGTCGCGGCCAAAACGAAGGGCACCGCAAAGGGTGCCAGGTCCGGGGGGTCCGGTACGCCGGGTACCCCTTCCAAATCAGATGATGACTTGCATGTGGGACCCTTCCTGTCTGCTTCGCAGCGGAAGGAACGGGTCCCTCCATCTAAACTTCCAGAGGAGGTAAAGAAACCCCGTCCAAGAGTCCAAGCCCCGAAAGAACCTACATAAATAGTCACACTCCAGTAGCTCTAATACATAATAATGGGAAGAGAAAATATCGTTCAATGGAACTGCAGAGGCCTTCTAAATAATCTTGACGACGTCTATGAGATTCTGCATGCTAATCAGCCAAGTGTAATGTGTGTTCAGGAAACACACCTGAATTCCAAGAACACAAATTTCTTGAATAGTTACCTGGTATACAGAAAGGACAGGGTTGGCTTCACACACTCTTCTGGCGGTGTGGCCATAATCGCCCGCAAATCCTTAGCATGCCACCCTGTCACCTTGAACACTATCCTGGAGGCTGTGGCAATTCGAACGATAATATTTAATAGGTTGATAACGGTATGATCCATATACATTCCTCCTGATGTTTCACTTTTAAGCTCTGACTTCGAGGCGCTGGTTGACCAGCTGCCCGAACCATACATTCTGACAGGCGACCTTAATGCTCACAACACTCTTTGGGGCTCTTCTCGCACGGATGCCCGAGGTCGCCTCATAGAGAAATTCCTTACATCTTCAGGAGCATGCCTTTTCAACAGTAAACAGCCTACATACCATAACATAGGACACAACACATACTCATGTCTTGACTTGGCGATTGGCTCCGCAGTTCTCTTTCCTCTTCTCGAGTGGGGTGTGGGAACTGACCCATATGGCAGTGACCACTTCCCCACCTCACTTACATATATAGGTAAAGGCCCAAGCAGTTCCTCTTCCCATAATAGGTTCAATGAAGCACGAGCTAACTGGAATACATTTACAAAGACATCCAAACTACACCACACATCCATAGGACATCTACACGTTGAAGAAGCTACCCAACTCCTCACGGCGCACATCCTCGACGCCGCCGAAAAGTCCATTCCCCACGTCTCTGGTGCCCCGCGCAACCAGCGGAGGCCGTGGTGGAATGAGGACTGTAGGCGGGCGCGAGAGGCCCAGAACAAGGCGTGGGGTATCCTTCGTCGGTACCCCACGTCGGGAAACCTCCTCTTGTTCAAACGGGCCAAGGCATTAGGAAAACGTGTGCGCCGTGAGGCAAAACGAGAGAGTTGGCGTACATTCATAACATCAATAAACTCCTACACAGACACACGGAAAGTATGGACACGTATACGCAAACTCAAAGGACAACAGACACACAGCCTGCCCCTGGTCAGTACAACAGGGGACACACTCGAAGACCAGGCTGACACACTCGCACAACACTTCCAACACGTGTCAAGTTCAGCACACTACACGAACACTTTCTTGAAACATAAAGCCTCTTGTGAAAAGAAGTCCCTACACGACAACAACAAATCACAGACTTCGTACAACTCCCTGTTTTCACTACATGAGCTGAGGGCTGCTCTGAGCACGTGTAAACCCTCAGCTCCAGGCCCAGACAACATTACATACACAATGATACAACACCTACACGCAGACACACTTGAAGCACTTCTACATCTATATAATAAAAAATGGCTTTCGGGGCACATTCCACACTCTTGGAGGAAGGCCGTTGTAGTGGCTTTCTTGAAGGAGGGAAAGGACCCGTCGTCCCCCTCAAGTTACCGTCCAATAGCCCTGACGAGCTGCCTGTGCAAGCTCTTCGAGAAGATGATCAATCGCAGGCTCGTGTACTTCCTCGAGTACAACGGTCTTTTCGAGAGCTGCCAGGCAGGCTTTAGGGCGGGGCGCTCCACCAATGATCAGCTTGTTGCCTTGGAATCTTACATAAAAGATGCCCTCATTCACAAACAGTTCTGCATTACAGTCTTCTTTGATATGGAAAAGGCCTACGACACGGCATGGCGATACGGCATCTTGAGTGACTTGAAGTCATTCGGTGTTTCGGGCAACATGCTTAGCACTCTTTCTAGCTACATGTCTGAGCGAAATTTCCGTGTAAGAATTGGTAGTGCACTTTCTAATGTACATGTTCAGGAAAATGGCGTGCCTCAAGGAGGTGTTTTGAGCTGCACACTCTTCATAGTGAAGATGAACTCACTCCGTAAGGCATTGCCACCAACCATTTCTTGCTCAGTTTATGTGGATGATGTGCAAATATCTTTTAAATCATGTAATATGTCAATCTGTGAACGGCAAGTCCAGCTCGGCGTGAACAAACTTGCTGGCTGGGCGGACACAAACGGCTTTAAGCTGAACCCCGTAAAAAGTACTTGCGTTGTGTTCACCCGTGTTCGCGGGATCCATGTGGACCCTGACATTACTCTAAACGGCGTGTCGATTCCTGTAAAAAAGGAGCACAAGTTTTTAGGCCTAATATTCGACAACAAACTAACATTTCTTCCTCATCTTAAAATGCTTAAGCAAAAATGCCTAAAAACTATGAATATCCTTAAAGTTGTCTCTCACCAATCGTACGGTGCAGACAAGCAGCTGCTCCTGCGTCTGTATACTGCACTGGTTGGATCTCGCTTGGACTACGGCAGCGTCGTATATGGGTCTGCAACGAAAACGGCACTTAAAATGCTTGACCCAGTTCTGCATTTGGGGCTTCGCCTTGCTTGTGGCGCCTTTCGCACCAGCCCTGTGGAAAGCCTCTATGCAGAGTGCCACAAATGGTCCCTGTATCACCAGAGGATATACACTGACTTGTTGTATGCCTCTAAAATCATGTCTCTCACAAATCATCCTCTTAACTCGACCATTCATGATGCATCCTCACAGCAGCTCTTTTTAAACCGCCCATCTATTCCCATGCCGTTCCCTCTCAGAGTGAGAGCAGAAGCTTCTGAGCTAGCAGTGTCATTCTCATATATCCACAAGACACCGATCATTGATTTTATTGCACCATGGCAGGCCAGGGATGTCTCCTGTGACCTGTCTTTTGTGCAGTTTGACAAAAACCGGGCACCAAGGGCAGCTATTATGCAGCATTTCCTCTTCCTGCAGGATAAGTACCAGTGTGCAGAGTTTTACTCCGACGCATCAAAGACAGCTCATGCTGTGTCTTGTGCTGCCCATGGACTGAACTTTAACATGGCAAAAAGAATGAACTCACACAACAGCATTTTTACAGCTGAAGCACACGGCATTTTACTTATTTTAGACCACATTGTCCAACATCAAATTCCAAAGACCATAGTTTTTACAGATTCTCTTAGTGTTGTACGTGCACTTTTGTCCAGAAAACGATCAAAAAATTATGTAATCAATCTTGTTTTTAAGGCCCTTATGGCGGCATACGCATCGAGTCTAGAAATAACAATATGTTGGGTTCCTGGCCATTGTGGAATAGCCGGGAATGAAACCGCAGATGAAATGGCCACTGCTGCTACACTCTTGAATTCAGTGGGCATAGCAACACTGCCGTACACAGATATGAAGCCACACATCAGACACCAACTTCACAACACGTGGCAAACACACTGGAGTGAACAGACAGATAACAAGTTACACGTAATAAAACCACACTTGGGACCATACGCTACTGACTCACACAACAGAAACATTGAAGTTACCTTAGCTAGGTTGCGGATAGGCCACACACATGTAACACACTCACACCTGCTCACTAGCTCTCCAAGACCTGTGTGTAGCAGGTGTGGGGAGGGCCTATCCGTAGTCCACATCCTAATAACATGCAAGGCACTCGACACAACAAGACACAGACACTTCAAGGAACCATACAGACAACACTTTCCGCTACACCCTTCCTTGTTTTTGGGTGACAATGCCATGGTCTCTGTGCAACGCGTTTTTAAATATTTGTCAGACGTTAAGTTTTTAAACCTCATTTCCTATCATGCGTAATCAAAACTGGCCCTATACACCAGCCATCACCATTGCCGTTGATTGATTTTACTGCTGTTATTTTGGCTTTAGTAGCCACTATTTTCTTTTACATACTTTTGTTTGGCGCTCTTTGCCCCAGGTGGCCTTGCGCCAAAAAACTCCAACTATCATCATCACTATTGTTCTGGCGCTCTTTGCCCCAGTTGGCCTTGCGCCATAAACATCCAACGATCATCATCATCATCATCATCAGAAAATGGGAGAGGATGCAGAGAGGAGGACAGCATTTTCAAATTTACTTTTCTACTGAACAAATCCCGGAAACACACTCAGAGTCGTCGAAACATGGCCTATAGACTCCAGACTACAATTTTCGCTAGTGATACCTCAATGTTTCAAAGATGCGAGAAAATCAACCGTAATCGCTTCAGTTTCCCTTCTTCCGCCACCGCTTTGATTACGTCACTACTTCGGTGGCGGTTTTATTGACTTTTGCTGGTCACCGTCACGATTATTTTTTCGCACTTCCACTGGCCATCCGCCATCATAGGCCCTGTGCACCGGCCTTTCCTATGCTGTATGATCCAGCTGAGAGTTGGGAAATTAGGTACAATGTTTCAATGTACCATTAAGGGGAATAAACATACCAAACACGACATTCTTCGTTCCTGCCATGTGGTTTGCAACTAGAGCTTACCTAAGTTTATGCACGACTGGAGCTAGCCGCATGGCCAATGTTATGGCACATAGTTTCATACAAGTTGAGGCTGGTATAATGAAACGTGTACGATGGCCATGTCACAGTACAGTTAAACCTGGAGGTGACGAACTTATATGCAATGAGTTACTCGATTTAACGAAGGTTTTCAATTCCCCATTGACACCCCCATTGAAGCCTATGTGTTTGAGATTTTTCGCACGGCAGAATGAATAGATTGCCTGACTGCTTCGCTCTTAAAAGGGCACTCTCTCAGGCAGAGATACTTTATGCACGCAAATTCCCATGGAGAACATCCTCTAGTATCAGCCCCGCTTCCAATCATACGTACAGGACGCAATTGATTTCTTCCCCACGTAACCTAACGAGATCGCTTGTTTGTATTTTATCAGTACTGTAAGCGTCTTCAGCATCTTACAGAAGTAGGCGCTCACTGCGCAATGCATATATGAATACAAAAGTGGGTGCACGGCGGTTGGGTACAACAATGTGTGCCCTGCGTATCCGTACTTACTCTACTTTAAGATAAAACATCGCAAATTGACCACGTCATCGCCAAATCACGCAAAAAAAGAAAGACACGCACTTTTCCTACAGTGCAGTAGAGTAACCAATAAGATGTGGGAAAAACTGGTTATAATTGCATTGGACAGCAAGCATATTCTAACACCCATAACACAGTAGCACACTCCGAACGAACACAGAATCTCATAAAATAGTGCGATCAAACGTAAAATTGGAAGCATGCGATAAAGAACAGGTGCAGCGTGGTTGCCTTGTATTATGGGGCACGTAAGCAAAAAAAAAACAATGTGTAAAGAATGTACGCATTTCCTAATCGTCTTTACTGTGACTGGGACGAAGTGAACCACAATTCTTTTTTCTTAGCAAAGCTCACAACCTATGCAACGTTGGTAATGTCGCGTGGTAATACGTGCCTAGTTTCAATGCCCCACTGGAAGTACAATAAGTGAATGTAGTTGTACGCTTGTCAATTTTTCTTATATTTTTAAATGTTTGGTTCTTCTCGATTGCTGATGTGGAGGTTTTATGTAACCACTTTTCTGTATGGTTATACCTCCCTGATAAAAAACGTACATGAACTTTATAGCAGCAACAGAACCTAATGACGACAATTTTGGAATGCGTGCTCGAATGCGCAGTGAGGTTACGCGGTCGCGTATATAATATTTAGAGTAAATAAAACGGGGAACTTTATTCTGTTTTTTTTCTTCTAATTTTTGTACATGATATTGTTAGAGTTGGATCCAAACTATACTGCGATACTAAAGAATGTGTCTTTGAAATGTTTTCTATGCTTTATTTGGACGTGAGGCTGTGCTGAAAGCAATTTTTTACGGAGGAAGCACGATTGTATCAATGCTTTGGTGCACGCGTTTCGAATATGAGCATTCATTTTCAATATATGTGCTAAAGTTAGGCCTGTATATTTTATAAAATTTGTTCGCGGCACATTGGAATAATTCAATGTGTAGTTAAACTGTAGGGGTGACCATTTTCTGAGTTACGCTTGTTTTATTAGTGTTAATTGTTATGTTTCAGGTGTCCCATCAACGAGATCAATTGCTGAGGAAAAAACATTAGTTTTAATTGGTCGGAGGTATTACTAACGATTGAATAAACTGTAATATCATCATCAAACAGTCGAACGGTAATTCCTTCTGCAATGCAATAAGCCACGTCCTTAACATATAAAAAAACTGTCAGCGGAAAGACAAAACCATGTGGGACTGATGTAAAAACTGCAATGTGTGGGAGTCCGATTTGATGATGGACACGTACTAACTGCGGTTTTATACGACAGCCTTTGATAATTTTCGGCAACTCACTTCAGATTTCCTGTTACTTTGCATTGCAGGAAATAATAAAAGGCTATTTTTGGTGATGCCAATAAATACCGTATTAATTCGGATATTGGAATGTGTTGCTGCAGCGAAATCATAAGATATTTCAAGTAGCTGAGTCACCATGCCCCAATCCTTGCGAAAGCCGGGTTCCTTATGGCAAAGCACTTTGTTTTACCCTGCATAATTTGTTATTCCTTTGTTGATTATGGGTTCCATTAATTTGCAGCAACAACTTGTTTGTGAGATTGGCATGTATAGTTTCGGCTTAAGGTTGTGGCCGCCTATATGAATAGGAGCGATTTTTGCCCAAAGTATATTTCACGCAGGCTGCCTTGCCTGACGGAAGCCGTAAAGACTGCATACAAGAATGGAACTAGATATTCACAATTATGCCTAAAGAAAACCTTTAAAATAATAACAAAAGCTGAATTTTAAAGTCAATCGGTGAAAGCAAGTTTAGAATGGCCGACTCTGTTATCTCTATCGCCGCAATTTCCCAGGGTGGCTTTGTTGGAGGTGCTACTACGGCTGGTCATGGTGTAAAATTAAGTTGGAAATAATAATTGAAACATTTTGAAATTGATTTGGCGTCACATTTTTCTTAGTTAGGCATTTTATAGTGTGGCCAATTGGTCAAGGATTTTCTCTGTTTTGTCGATTGTGACATTGCCTTTGCCACGTGGCTCCATAGCTACTACAACATGAATAACATGGCTTTTCTCTGGAGGGCATCCATTTCCCCTTTTAGGGTTATTTTTAACTGGGCAGCATGGGGCCAAACGCCGTTTTGCACAGCTTGTGGCAGAAATAGAAGCGTTGAAATATAGACTAGTAACCTTAAAATTTAGGTACATGAACACCCTATACTGGGTGCTATTTTAGTTCGCATAACTAATAAACTCAAGCTTCCTTGATTTTTGAGAGACTGGCGTTAATCCTTTGCTTCCAGTTTTAGTTAGGTGACAACGTGTTGGTGCCGCTATCAAATAGCGTGAAAACATGCAATGGTGCTTCAGTAGGTATGGAGTTGCGCTGCCGATTTTACCGACGTGGGTACGGTTCCCGATCCTGGCTGCCGTTTTTGTCATGGAAGCAGAAAACAAAGCGTATGTGTGTCGAGATTCCGGCGCACGTAAAAGATCTCTATCAGGCCCAAATTATTCTGGAGCCCTCCACCACGGTTCGCCTTAAAGCCTAGATTAGCATCGACATGTGAATTACCAAAAATTTATTTTTATATTCTACGGAAGAGGTTCTTTTTGTGATGGCTTGAGTGATTGGGGCACGGCATGATTACCTGTCTGCCGAGCATGCGACCACTGACCGCGCGGGGACCTTACTTCACGGCAGAGGCGCCATACATGCAAAAAATGCGTGTCATTTTCTTCGTCTTCGCCGTAGTACAAATTTTCACATATTTACAATATATTGGCCGCTGAGCCCCATTCCCCATTCAGGGGAGCCCTGGCATTCCACTGCCTCAGTCGTAGCTTCCAGTAGTAGCAATGACGCACTTCCGAGGACGCTTGGTGAGCGTGGCTGACAGCGGACGGATAGAAGCCAACACGAAATCGAGAAATGATCCTAAAAACGCTACTGCGTTTGTAAATTCCCGTAGAACAGGAAGATACCCACGATCCAACAGCTGCATGAGCCGAAAAAGCACCGTAGCATCATTTGCAAAATCAAGCATGGGTGAGCACGTGTGCGTGCGTGTTAGCGGTGTAGTGACGGGGGCGGAGGGAGGGCGTGCGGAGGGTGGGAATCGACAAAGAAAATTGTGCAGCTAAGCTCGTTGGTTGTTATGTGCATGTGCTGGTAACATGAAGACTGTCCGGCATATGCGTATACAACAAACAAACGCTATATGTTTACGCAGGGTACGTACCTGCTTTTTATTGGTACATAGTTTATAAAACGCCGCTGGATCTAACGCATGCATTCTTACTTCAACCAACAGTCGAGGCAGTACTTACCGTTTACATAAGCAATACGAGCGCCTTATGCCGTCGGCTTAGCTTAGATATGTTCTAACGAAATCCTCCAGGCGGCGGCACCTCTTTGGTTTGCGGTTATCAGGTGTTTAGAGTGAATTCCAGATCCATTATACTTGAATCAACAGATCGGGACGTACAAAATGAAATTGTGGTCCCGTTGTAGCATTGGAATGCAAGCCAAATCGTGGAAAAGGCGAGCGCCCCTACGGCGCCATCCTTTACAACGTCTCCCACAGTACGCGCGGCCGAAGTATGCTCGCCCTTGACTCACTAAAACCTCGACCTATTACAGACGTCAAAGGCGAAGCGCGAAGTGTCTTCCAACCGAAAGTGCCCATTATGCAAGACAATAAATGTTTATGTCGTATTTGGCCTAAAACTCCTCTGGATGAATTTTTTTATGGGCTGGTGATGTCGCCGTCTCATGTGGGCGTCGTAATCGTGGTCCATATACTCACGGTACTAAAACACCGGAAAAATCGTTTACGCCTCGTGCTGGAGCGCTTCGTAACACGTACTAAAAAATTTAAAAAAAACGGGACACTTTTTTACGCCTCACGCTAGAGAGCTTCGGGCTTCAAAGACAACAGACTTTTGCACCAAAAGTGTATACTTCTACCACACAACAGTTTCATCTCCTGTGGCAAAAACGGCACGGCGCCAAGAATGCAATTGTACACTGCAGGCTTCGCCCCTCCGCAGATTTCACGTCAGTCAAGGACCGTTTTTTTTTTGGAAAGCGGTTCAGCTTCCTCTTTCTTCGTGGCGGTGACTAGAATGTTTGTCATGCAATGGGTTTTCCAACGGTTTTTGCTTAAGGAGCACGTAGTGCGACTGAACAATGAAAGATACAGCATGCTGATACGACAAATTGCGGATTTCTAAAAACATTCCTTGAACACCGGTTCTCTGTTCTACTTCAAACTTTGCACGAACTCTACAATATGCGGTTTATTTTGTTTACCACGACGTAGACTGACAACACTTAAATATACATTCACCTAAATAAATGAAAACGACTTTTACCTACCGGAGAGCGGAAGCCATCGTAAACTTTGGCGGCCATTTTAGAGCGATGTGCAACGGCGCATGCCGAATAAAACGCACGGTGCAATTTCGATCTGTAACAAGCGAAATGGGCGCCAATTCGAAAGGCGCATTTCATTTTTTGAAAAAGGCCACCTCCAAAAGAAAATAGACGAGAATATTTGCAACAAAATATTTTCTGACTTATTACTTATGAATTAATCAAATAAATTGAACCGAAGTATTTCAGTTAGTTGTTCAGTTTCCTAAACAAGCCGCCAATCAATCTCGTTGAATTGTTGAACCAAGTATTATATATAGGAGTGTTTCAGCTAACTGCAGCCCCAGTTTAATAATTTGCCGACGATTAACTCCTCCACAAGGCGACGGGATCCTTGTTGCTCTGGTTTGTATGTATCCTGTGCTAGAAAAGTTTTGTATTTTGCTTTAAATCACATAATTATTCAAGATAAAGTAGCCAACTTCCGAAGGAACGAAGATAAGCACGAAATTCCCAATTGAATGTTTGAGAACGTATTGCAGAACGTCTGAGGAAACAGTGTGCGTCTTTCTATCATTCCAGTATTACTGTTTTTCGGCTTCCTCATGATACCTACGAATTGCAAAAAACAACACATGACATGCCGGCTTGCGCGTTCTTATTGCAGTGCTCCCAAACGTTCTGCGCATAAACTGAAATAGGAGTGCGGCACCTTGAAATGCGACATGAAGGGTGTGTAGGCGTGAGAAGCGCCATTTACACAAGCGAGGGGCTGCTCTCGCGACAATTCATTATATCGATAAGCAGATGCAGCGATTATTGCTTGCGTCGCAGACCTGTCACTTTTTACTGCGAAGCAGTGTAATGTTAGCCCCCCCTACACAGTTTTAATTTCGGTAAAGCCGCTTTACCTTGCGGCTCTCGGGGCTCCTCCTCGCCAGCGCAGAGGCCTCGTTCACAAACCTAAATAATGCCCCTCGCCAGCATCGATGCCTCTTTGACAAGCTCCGCAGTCGGCTGACAACGGTGGCAGCGGAGGTATAAGATGATCGCAGAGTGTGAACGGAAGCGCGAATTGGTGTATAAACGACTCAACATGTAGCCGCACCCTTGCCCCATGACATTTCAGCTCGCCGTGGGCATATATAGCTCCGCATTGTTTCCGGTTTAACAGCAACTTCCATGTTATAAAGCACCAGAGAGTACATAATTCTTGTTCAAATTTAAAGGCCTTCCGAGCGACACTTCCGCGGGTGTATTTTGCGCCTTGGTATGGGTCCGTCACCGGGCGCCAGTTTATGCGGGCACTGGTTGGGGGTGGAAAGAAAGAGCACGCAGGTACAGCTGGGCTTCGTTCCGTTACTCGTGACATGCTGGTCGTGCTGGTGCAAGATTGAAATGCGCAAGTCTTATGGCTCAATGCACTCTGTCAGCTGTCTCCTGTATTCGAGGTGTTCGGGCCAGGGTTGGTGTGTGAAACAGTTCGTAAAATGCCTACGACGTAGGAGGGAAAGGGAGAGCCACATGTTTGTCCCATAGAATAAAGCTTGATTCTTTCAAAATTTCTACTCGCTCTTAAACGGACGCATGTCGTTCGCTGGGAGGGAGAAAAGCGGCAATTGAAGAAGCGTCGGCTCGAGAAGAAGCGTGAGTTGGCGCGAAAATGACACAAAACACGCATATGTAACCGGTGGCCGGTTTATGTGTACAGACGTTTGTAGTGGACGGAATATTGGGGGGGGGCGTGCACGCGCGGCTATTGGTGCCGTCCCTATATTCATTATTCATATCATGTCTGTTGCGCTGGCACAACGTTGAAACTAGGGTGTCAAAACACCGCATGCGACCTGTCCGGTGTATTCCCTGGTCGAACGCACTCGGTTGGCGTGTTACAGAGCAGTCAGATGCGTACAATAGAGGGTGGAACAGACAGCTACATGCTTGTCCGTTTGTATAAACCTCGCGTCCTTCCAAGAATCATTCAGCTGATTGGGCCCGAAGTCTGCTGAATGTCAAAAAACAAAAAAAAACGTGTTTTGTTTTATATTCGCCGTACACTGCATGCAGCTTCGCCGGCCATCATTCTTCGGGGTGTGGCAGGGCGCTAAATTTTGACCGCCCACATGCCTATGGCTGCTTGTGCCCGGAATGTTTCGTAGCGGTGCAATCACGACTCGCTAGTGGAGATGTGATGGAGTGTTTTTGGTATTCGCAGACATCATCAGAAAGTTGGGAAACAGTAATT
The DNA here is from genome assembly GCF_048455015.1 of Haemaphysalis longicornis. NCBI lineage: Eukaryota > Metazoa > Arthropoda > Arachnida > Ixodida > Ixodidae > Haemaphysalis > Haemaphysalis longicornis. Next base: position 9,607,935 of record NW_027526445.1, read on the forward strand.
CTTTCCTGACGTAAAGACAGAAACTATTTATTTGGACGATTTGCGAACCGCACGGGAGCTTCTTTATTGGACTTTCTTGCCTATTATTGCTGCTTCAAAAGTTGGTTGAAAATTCGAATATTTATCTAATTACGCAAAATACAAAAATAGCGTGACAGACTACGTTCAAGCGTGAGCAAAATGCAGTTAGTGGCGTCGTCTTAAAATGCATCCGCAATTTTTTAAAAGTCTGGCTAACTTAAGCTGGAACACCTGTATATGCAACACAATTGGCTTGTTGCATTACAATAAAACCCCGCTGCGGTGGCTCAGTAACTGAGACATTGTGCAGCTGAAACGGATGACGCGTGTTTAATTCTGGGCAGCGCGGCAGCTTATAAGATGGAGGAGAAAAGGGAGAACGCCCGTGTTTTCGACATTTCGAGGCACGTTAAACATCCAGAGGTGGTCAAAAATATTCCAGAGCCCCCCACTACGGCGCGTCGCATCACCTGGGCAGCATTGGCGTGCCAAGCTCACAATCAATAAACCAATATTAAAATACAATTTTGTCAAGCTAGGTGGTTCAAATGTTTATTTTAAAACACAGGCATCAGTGAAATGACGTATTACAGGAACCCCTTTCCAATCTACAAATCTTTTACTTGCGCAGAAATGTCTGTGTAGGAATTTCTTCCTCTTTGGCGCTGTGGCAGGCGAGGCGAAATCATTATGACCCTCATCATCCCCGACCGAGCGGTGGCATGCACCCGAGCTGCAGCCGCAGACCCTTGTATAAAAGCCCTCATGACAATTAGGCGTGCGCTCTCAGATTTCTAAACACGCCAGTTTCTTCACATGATGCCGAAACCCTGGACCTCACGACAAGGCCTATCTCATTGATTCACGGAGCCGTGCAAGCTCTGTCAAAAGAGGCGACGGTCCGACCATGGCACCACGTCTACGGCAGCCGAGAGACTGACTTGTATCGGATTCTCCGACCACGCCGGAGCTTTTGCTCGCACGTGGACGGTGCAATATCCGAAAATGAAGAAGCACTGAGAGGGAAGCCATGACTTCCGGCGTAAGATTTGTGCGTAGTGGTCGAAGGAGTCGAAGAGATCTTCCAGCATATAAGGAAACTTGTGGACATCATATCAGACGAGACGCCAAACAGCCTGCAAGAAAGTGACATATCGCCCGCAGGAAACTGCGTAGACAAGGTCGTGAACATGGCAGCGGCCCTGTCCTTAAGATTTCAAGACACACTCGCATCCAGACATGTACAAAAAGTTTGCTGCCAGACTCCGACCACCGGTAAGTCATAGCTCCTTCAGCTCCAGCTCATGACGCTTAATGAAAATAGCCACGACGGGCAACGCTTCCCGGTACTATGTTCTCCGTCTGTGTCTACCAACGACAACCTGAGCAGTGCAGACAAATTTGAGTAAATGAACACCCTCATGACCGAAGATGCCGCATCGACCATCTCTGGAGTCCTCGCCAGCGAGAAGTGCTACAAAGAGGCCGTCAACATCTCGAAGAAGCGCTTCAGGGACAAAAGGCTCATAATTCTAAACCACCTCTATTCCAAAATCCAAAATAGAAAACCGAAAGGCTTCCGTTTGGATTTCAAAACGGTTTTATGGTCCTCAAACACACAGCAACTTCGAGGACTGTACGACCTGATACAAGTTCACATACAAAGTCTGAAGGGGCTTGGCAACAGTCCTACTAACTACTGCTGCGTGCTACAGAAGACTATCAATGTGTGCTGCAACCCAAATTGGTTCGAAGTTTATTTACACTCCAAACCACCGACGCTATCGAGTAAGGCTCCTAAATCGACTCAAGCAGTAGGGGACCCACATAACCATAGGCCGCAACCATACCAAGACCTCCAGCAGCTCCTCGAGTATTTCAATCATCAGCTACCGTGCTGAGAGGCGATGAACCAACCACTAGTTATGAGAACACCAGACGTCGTTGTTACCCAAGAACAGCCACCTAGACAGAAATGAGACAGTAACCCACGCAGAGTGTCATCTCTGCAAACCTCGGTGAACAGCCTTACACCATGCTTGTTCAGCCAGGCCACGAAGCATCGTTAAGAGGCCTGCGACTGCGAAGAAGGAACCTCTACACGAAGAAGCAGCTCCTCGCCAGGGAAGGCCTACGCTTTAGTTTTCTCAAGCAAGGTCACATGGCGAAGATGCCAAAGCCGACTACGGTGTAACAAGCGTGCGCGCCAGCACGCAACCACCATGTGACGTAGACTTCCGTAATCGCAATACTGTGACCTCTATCCCCAACAGTTTGTGTTTAAGGCAAAAACCCCTAAGGTGCGGCTCAACACATTCACCGCAAATGTGGTAGGCTCGGCATCCTTGGGATTCCACCGAATTCTTTTCGACGGCGGAAGCCAACGTTACCCTTTTTATTGCAGAGCACTTCATGAAGGTCTTGTCGGCATAGCTCGTTCGCCTTGTTGTCGTAGGTGGTTCGCTATTAGGAGCTGCGACAACAAGCTACTGCCAGAGGAGACAGCGCTGCAAGATAGCTGGCCCAAGTAGAGCCGCAGACGCGGCTTCGAAAAAAATTCCCCGCATTTCCCCGAGGGGAAGAATGTGAAAGTGCGAATGCACGAGTTGAATTTGCGCGGTTCGGTAATGTTCGCGAAAGAGAGATCACACACACACACACACACACACAACTACGAAGAAAGAAAGCTGCATTTATTCATAGACACCTATTTGTGTTGTCGTTGTACTTGATTGCTAGAGCGGATCTCAGCTTTGAAATTTCGTGCCAGTACTCCTTTAAGCGGGTGCATTAGCCCTTCTCACGCCCGATTCCTGCCCAATCCCCCACGTGGGTATGTGCCATGTCAGCGGCCAGGCAGCGCGCGCCCATCTTTGAAATTTCGTGTCAGTACTCCTTTAAGCGGGTGCATTAGCCCTTCTCACGCCCGATTCCTGGCCAATCCCCCACGTGGGTATGTGCCATGTCAGCGGTCAGGCAGCGCGCGCCCATCTCCCCCCGTTGCTAAGGAAGACGAGGAGCGCGCGCACCCGCAGCTGTTCCTATGCGGACTACGGCGGCGGACGATTCAGGCTCGCTTAAGAAGTGCATTCGCACTTTAAACAAGTGGTTTACGCAGTCATAACTATTCAAAACTCCTGAACCGCTGGCGCTTGTCATACATCTACCCGTTGTTTAACACTAAGAAAACTGCAGCTACATCTGAAGATAAATCTGCGTATATACCCGGCAACCCACACGTCGATTTAATAGCAATGCCTTTTGGGTTGGTTTATCGAGATGGTAATTGAAAAAGGTGACGTCAAGAACGACGCGTGCTGAACGGCGCAGTAAGTCCCCGGTACGTACGAAATAAAAGCAAGCAAAAAAAACAGAACTCGCGCTTGCGCTGTTCGAGGCAGCTGGCTTGCGAGCACTGCAAAGGAGGAAATTTGGATTGCTTTGGACAAACCTCCGTTTGATTCATTAAGAGAGGAGTGCGGCATTGAGGCCAACAGCGTGATTGGGGTTAGAAGCGTGACTTGTTGCGGAACACTTACTAGACTTTAATGGCTGGCGGGAACTGCGCTCGCAGAAGAATATCGAGACACACGACCCATTTTTTTTCTATGGGGCGTATACCATGTTGACAAATCCTAGTAATGATGCCTAACGCATCGACATGACTACTTTCGTCGCCAGCTTATGTACCATAATAACTCGTCGTTTACTGTATATGACGTGCTATTGGAGCAAAGAAGGCAAGTTCTTTACACTTAACAGACGTCTTCTTTACCGAGGGCTGCCCCGGTGACGTCTGTAGGAAACGACGGGTATAGCCTGTATCTACGCATGCATGCGCGGCCCGACTAACATGAACACTTTGCCTCGGTTCGCATTTGTTCACTGCCGCTGCTACAGAGCTTGTTTGTGCCTAAACAAGCGCTGTTGACGGTCGCTGACAGTAAAGTGAACGTACACCGGCTGTAGGTTTGCGCATGTTGTGGGTGCTTTGTCGCTTGTTCCGTGCCATCATTCTCTAAACCTGCTAAGAATGCATGGAGCGTACTGTGCATAAGACTTCGGCGCCCGGTTGGGTATCATTTCTAGTTCACGTTCCAGCGTAGTTTTGCCAATGTACGCGCTGAACAGCAGCTGAGAGCATAGCTAGGCGCGACAGTAGCTGTTACTGTAGAAAGCAGCATATATCTGCTCTCGTATGTACCAAACTAAACGTCTTGCGCGTTTCCTATTTATCGTTCTTCAATGATTCACATTTTATTAGCGGAAATGACCGACTGCTAGTTGTATACACTATATTTAAAGATTTAAGTTACTGGAATAATTTTAAAGCCTAACCAATGAAGATCTTTTTTACTGTTATGAAGAACAGCTGAAATATTTACAAGCGCAATTTAAACCTTACCCTTTCTAATAGAAATGTACTTTTTATTTTTCATAGAATGATTTAATTGTAACAGACAAACTGTGTTTAAATTTATAAGTTATTGCATCTACTACTCCTGAAAGTTATTGCGCTCACTTATAAAAATGTTGGGAACTTCTCATCAGTGTTGCATCATGGCACAACCCGCAAAGCCGCTTCGGTCACTGATTAGTCATAGTCACTGCTAATTATTGATAGTGTCTCTGCCTAGTCAGTGCGCGGAAGCATTTGGGTCGTTTCGCTAAATCTACGATAGACTGCTTCCATCCAGTAGATTAGTACCCCCTGATGTCCCACATCCGTGAGTAACTACTCTGTCTTGATTTTACCCCAGGCCACGTTCTCTAATTAGCCAGAGTGAATATCAATCATTAACAGTGACTGTGGTTAATAAGTGCGCAGAAGCGGTTGACGGCTTGCGTGAAACCAACATACACTGCTCCCATGGCGGTGATGACAACACTAGAACGTTCCCGTAAAATATACCGTAGAAACAGTAGACACACGGTTGGAAACCTCCGATTTCATTGAACTTTGGGCCGATAGAGTAGTTTAATAGTTTGTGAATTACGATAGCCGAATGTACAGCTCCGTTTCCGTCGTCGAGCAAACTTGCTATTTTCTCGCTAGCCAGACGGGTGCGTGAAGATTGCAGTATGGAAGTATGGAGCGCAGAACGCCAAGAAATCAAAGCATGTTCGTCAGATACGACGAGCTCACCGCAATTCACTACCCAAATGACAAATATAAGCAATAAACGACGCCAATATACAGAACCCTTAAACACCGCACAAATTATAGCAGCCTCGTAAGCGCCCCACATTGCCCTCTCGACCGATCATTTTTCACAGAGGTATCGGCCTTTTGAGCTCTACCTTGCATACGCCAGTACAGGACTGCACGGTCATAAAATTGGCGCACCTTACCATTTCCTACTAATGTTTTCTAGGGGAAGCACTCAAACACACAACAACGTTTGCCACTGTACCACAAGATACAAGGGAAAATAGAAAGGCTGAAGTTACTGGGCACCCAGTCCCACTAACCACTGCGTGATGCTACAATGATACGGGAGGCTCTCTGTAGAGTGCTGTCACCCGACATGGTTTTGAAGTTTAATTAATGCTCCAAACCACCGACGCTCTCGACAACGGCTTCGAACTCCACTCATGCAACATGGGACACACAAAAACAGACGACACAACCCAAACAAGAACTTCAGCAGCTCCTCGTCTTTTCCAGTCATCAGCTACAGTGCAGAGATGCGATCTAGCAACAGGCAACAATGAGGACACCGAATGCAGCTATTACCCTAGATGAGCCACCTAAACTGAAACGAGACCTTAACGCACAGAGAGTGTCATCTCTGCAAAGCTAAGTGAGCGGCCCTACACTATGCTGGTCGGGCAAGACCAGAAAGATATAAATTAAGAGGCCTGCGACAGCGAAGGACGAAGCCCTCCACGCAAAAAGCAGCTGCTCGCCAGGGAAGGCCGATGCTTTATGTGTCTCAAGCAAGGTCACTTTAGGAAGTATGCCGAGGTCGACTGGGATACAACAAGCCTGGGCGATAGCGCGCAACCACCATGTGACCTAGACGCCCTCAGCCGCAACACTGTGACCTCTACACCCGTCAGTCTGCTTTTACGGCCAGTAGACCTCATGGCACGCCTCGATACTTTTAACGTAACAGTCGCAGGCTCGGCATCATCTTGATGCCACCGAATTCTTTTCGACGGCGGAGGCCAACGCTACACTTTTTAATTTCAGAGCAATTTTTGGGCAGACCTTGTCGCCCTAGCATTTTCGCTTTGTCATCGTAGATAATTCGCTATCACAAGCTACGGCGTATGGCGGCTGCCGGAATGAGGCGGCACAGCAAAATAGCGGACGTAAGAAGAACCCGTAACACGGTTTGGAGGAGCAAGCGATTTATATATATGGGCATACCCGTTCAAAACTGCTGAAGCACTGGCGCTTGTCAAATCTCCCTGTTGTTTAGCGCTAAGTAAACTGCAGGTACATCTGAAGCAAAATCTTTGTATATAACTGGCATCCCACGCGTCCATTTAGTTTGAACGCCTGTTTTTCTGGTTTTACGATAGTAAGCGAAAACATTCCCCGCCAAAACCGACGCGATCCCAATCCCGCAATAAGGCACCGGCCCGTGCGACATGAAAGCAAGCAAAAAAAAGGAGTGAACTCCCGCTCGCGCCTTTCGACACAGGGGGTGCGCGAGCGCTGCAAACGGGCTAATTCAGGTTGCATTGGACAAACAGGTGTTTAATTCATCAAGAAAGGATTGACAGAGGGAGGAGTAGAGCGTGACGGGTGGTAGAAGCGGGATAGGTTTCAGAGCATTTATTATAACGCAATGGCAGGCGACAACTGCGTCCAAAGAACAATAGGACGACACAAGACACAATTTTTTCCTACGACGTATAAAATGTAGACGTATACCAGCAAAGATGTCTGGCGCTTCGACATGTCTACTTTCGTTATTAGCTTATGCACCAAAATTACTCGTCTTTTACTATGACGTGGTATTGGAGATGAGAATGCAATTTTTTGTAGCCTTAGCAGGCGTCGCCTAAGCCGAGGGTTGCCCAGGTGATGTCTGTAGGAAATGACGTGTATGGCCTGCACCTGCACATGCATTCGCGGCAGCACTAATACGGACCCTTCATATGTTTTCACATTTCTTCAACGCCGCTGCTCTACAGAGGTTGTTTGTGCCTAAACAAGTGCTGTTGGCCGAAGCGGACCGTGAAGTGAACGTAGACCGGCTGTTTCTTTCCTCGTGCTGTTGGTGCTTTATCGCTCGTGCCCTGCCATCATTAGAGAGCTTTAGCTGACTGTTTTTGACGGTCCGATCGGGTGTCCCGCGGCAGCTCAGCGAAACCGGAGCCAATGCTGTTCGCGACCAAGGGAGCCACGCGTCCGGAATGACGCTCCCGCTTGCTATCGGAGCGGAGCGGACCGCGAAAAACGGTCAGCTAAAACTCGCTATTAGAGAGTTTTAGCTGACCGTTTTTGAAGCTCCACTATGCTCCCGACGGCCCGCTAAGCACAACCGGAGCGTCAGCGGGAGAAAGGCTTTTAGCTAAGCGATAACCGTATGTCCCTCGACGGGGAATGATTCCCGTCACTGGTCGTGTCCTCTGCGTGGGCCAACCAAAACGTCATCGCAAAGTAAAGATACGCATTGGCATTTGGTTACTCAAGTAATGTAAAGTACCGTGTCTTATTTCACCTTATTGCCTTATTTCACCTTTTTAAAACAATCTAGTCACTTGCACGGTATAATTGTTTTAAATTATGTTGAAGCCGATAAACTTTGGATATGCCAAGACAAGGCTGTCTTTTTCGGCCATGCATAGAAGCAGCCCCGCACTTCGTTCGACGTCTTTCGTTTCCGTACTAAAGCATGTTGAGGAGTGTGGCACCTTTGTCTATTCGGAAGAGCTTTCGCGATTCCGTCGCTCGCGTTTCGACTAGCGAAACGGAGTTCGCGGGAGCGCGCTCGCATCACGGGGCAGCCATTTTGTTATTCCGCATGGTGACGTAAGCTGCTGCGACGGACCGCTAAGAGGCCCCGGTTGGCGGTGCGGGGCCCACTCCGGTACCGCCGCTAGTGCCTTTGCGCGCCACGCATGCGCAATGCCGCTCCTGCTAGCTACCGGAGCGGAGTGGGCCGTCAGAAACAGTCAGCTAAAACTCTCTATTATCTCAAACCGGTATGCAATGTCGCATGGAGGTTTATTTTGTTTACAACCAAGAATGCTGACAACACTCACCAACACATTCAAAAAATAAATGAAATCCACTTTGACCTACCAGAGAACGGAAGCCATCGTGGACTTTGGCGGCCATATTGGAACGGCTGCAGTGCGGCAGCATGCCGAATAAAACGCACGCTGCCATTTCGGGAGCGTAACAAGTGTGGGCGTCATATAGAACGGCTCTTTTCATCGCTAGGTAAAAACCACCTAAAAAAATAGTTCAGAATATTCACAACAAAAACTCATCTTACTTATTACCTAAATTAAACCAAATCAATTCAACCGAAGTAATCCAGTCAGTTGCGCAGCTTTTTAATGAATACGTCAATCAATCTCGTTAAAATGTTTAACCCAGTATTATAGATAAGTGCGTTTCACCTAACTACACACAGGTTTTAAAAATATGCCTACGATGCAATCATAAACAAGGCGACCGAATTCGTGTCGCTCTGGTGTGTATGTAGTTTGCTACAGTATTTTTGTATTTTTAAATAGCATAACTGTTCAAGACTAATTAGCAAAGCTGAAGGAAGGACGCTAGGCACGAAATTACAAATTGAAAGATAGAGGTCGGATTTCAGAACATCTGAGTAAACTGTCTCCGTCTTTCAAACTTTTAAGTTTTAGTGTTTTTGGGATTCCTCATGATACCTACGAATTACAAAAAAACAACACATGACATGCCGGATTGCGCGTTCTTATTGCAGTGCTCCCAAACGTTCTGCGCATGAACTGAAATAGGAGTGTGGCAGCTTGAAATGGGACATGAACACGGTGTAGGCGTGGGAAGCGCCAGTTACGCACGAGAGGTTCTGCTCTCGCGACAGTTCATTATAGCGATAAGCAGATGCAGCGATTATTGCCTGCGTTGCAGACCTGTCACTTTTTACTGCGAAGCAGTTTAATGTTACCCCCCCCCTCCACTCTTCCTTCCTACACTTTTCAACGGTGGCAGCGGAGTTATAAGATGATTGCAGAGTGTTAACTGAAGCGCGATTTGGTGTTAAAACGACTCGATAGGTAGCCGCGCCCTAGCCAGATGAAATTGCTGCTCGCCGCATGTATATATAGCTCCGCATCGTTTCCAGTTCTAGAGCAACTTCCATGTTATAAAGCCGCAGAGAGCACATAATTCTTGTTCAAATTGAAAGGCCTTCCGAGCGACACTTCCGCTGGTGTATTTTACGCCTAGGTATGGGTCCGTCACCGGGCGCCAGTTTATGCGGGCACTGGTTGGGGCTGGAAAGAAAGGGCGCGCAGGCACAGCTGGGCTTCGTTCCGTTACTCGTGACATGCTGGTCGTGCTGGTGCGAGATTGAAATGCGCAAGTTTTATGGCTCAATGCACTCTGTCAGCGGTGTACTGTATTCAAGCTGTTCGGGCCAGGGTTGGTGTATAAAACAGATATAAAAATGCCTAGAAAGTGGGAGGGAAAGGGAGAACCACATGCTTGTCCCCTATAATAAAGCTCGAGGCCTTGAAAATTTTGACTCGCTCTTGGACGGACGCATGTCGTTCCCTTGGAGGAAGAAAAGTGGCAATTGAAGAAGCGTCGGCTCGAGAAGAAGCGTGAGTTGGCGCGAAAACAACGGAAAGCAGGCACATATAACCGGTGGCTGGTTTATGTGTACAGGCGTTTGCAGTGGAGGGAATATGGGGGGGGGGGGGCTATTGGTGCCGTCCCTATACGCCTCGAGCGCGGCCTGTAGGGGCGCCACTGAAATCCCCCTAGCGGCCCGTTTCGAAAGCAGGCGCGGGAGTCCGCGCCCCGCTCCCCAGTGCCGCCGCTGCTTTTGCGGTACGTTCACGACTGAGATTTATCGTTTGTGGGCGTTTGAAATCTATGTTTGTGTGGAGCAGTCACTCTGTTCGCAAATGGGGTGTGTTTACGAGAGTGTAAATGTTTCCGACGCGATCTTAGTGTGGTATTTTCGGTCTGTATAAGCGCCAGGTGTCTGTCACAGGCCAGCGTCGCGGAACCGGCGTATGATGGAGCCGATTGTAGTTACACTGACATGAATTTACTAGCCGTGTCTTCGTAACCACCGGTTCCTCAGATGTTCATGCTACGGCTATACACTACTATTTAAATCGGTTTTGTGCGTTTACATAATCAGCCGAGCACTCATACCTGACAGCACACCAGTTACGTTTGCCAATATTATACCTCAGATATTGATCACCACCATTTACAAGCCAGTCTGTGTTAGTTTCGGGAATATTCAACAAAAGTACAATGGACAATGCATAATTATACTCGGGGATCAGCACACGACAGAGTTGTCTTGTCGTGAGGTGAGCGCCCGCAGACCTTCATCTGCTACATATACCTTCTGCGAGCAGCGCGGAGACGGGCTTACAATATAATCCGCGTCCGCGACTAAATGCTTCTTCTAAATATCGTCATATGGCACAGAGAGCCTGCAGAATAAACCAGAAACTGAAATCAGAGGGCCTTATCACATACCACACTCTTCCAACGACACCTTTTATCGCTTGTTGTACAGCCTACCCTGTATACTTCAAAAATGCGTCCGCCGTACGATCAGCTCTTTGTTGAAGTAGAAAAACAAAAGGAAAGTGAACGCAAGATTTATGTGCGGGATTACTAAAACGTTCATTGCTTGATTCTGCTACGCATTTGTACACGGCGCCCCCCCCCCCCCTTCCTCACCGATGTCTCGCGAAATAGCAGTGCATTTCGCGTACAGTTGGTCTAGTGAAACCTACCTGGCTTAAGTTTAGACGAATGTCTTTAGCATGCCAGAAGCTGCACTGTTTTTTTTTTCATTACCGTTCGAGCTAATATGTTTCTAAATTCCGCATTGGCACAGCATTTATTTTTCCGTGGTTTCATTTCCTTGGTTCTTGCTATATCGCGTGTGTGGGCACATATTTAACGACGCACAGGCTTGGAATATACTTTAAATTTTCGCATAGTTTATATTCTTATAAAATGCATAAGTTATTGTCCGGGATTGGGTAATCACATCCCCGAAACATCTTTTTCTGCGGCGTGTATATACGAAACAAGGACGCATTCGTTGTCCACGCTGAAAATGAAGCCAACCTCTCATTGTGCCAGTATCAGGTATAAATTAGGCGTCAGTAGAATTCATTTGTGCCTGATGTTTTGGAGGTGACATGGGTGATATGTTTCTGCCGTCGCCGACGCCCGGATGAGCGGCGACGAAGCGCGCAGAACCGCGTCCCCGGGTAGCTCTTGCAGGCGATCGCGTACTCTACGAAGACGCAGCTGCTTTTTAAATGACCTAACGTACCCTTTGCCTATAGTCGTCACCATAACAAGTTTTTTTTAGGGCACGGAAAGGCGAAAAGAAGCGAAATAGAACCGAAACACTGCACGAGCCCCTATCAGTCACGCAGCGCAAATCCCGTCAACGCCGCGGAGAAGCGACGGCAGGCAGCGCAGCGATCGCGAAGCTCGAGGCGTATACTCATGATTCATATCATGTCTGTTGTGCTGGCAGTACGTTTAAACGTTGGCGTCAAAGAACCGAATGCGGCCTGTCTGGTGTTTTCACTGGTCGAACGGACTGGGTTGGCGTGTTACACAGACAGTCAGATGCGTACAGTAGAAGGTGAAAGACACAGCTCCAGGTTTGTTGTCCATTAGAATAAACCTCGCGTCCTTCCAAGAATCATTCAGCTGATTGGGCAGGAAGTATGCTGAATGTGAAATTACAAAAGAACGGTTTTTGTTTTTTATTCGCCTTAGACTGCGTGCGTCTTCGCCGGCCATCCTTGTTCGGGGAGTGGGAGGGCGCTAAACTTGGACCCCCCACGCGCCTATGGCTGCTTGTAACCGGAATGTTTGGGAGCGCTGCAATTACGACCCGCTAGTGGGCATGTTATGGAGTGTTTTTAGAATTCGCAGACATCAGTAATCAGGGAAACAATAATTCTTTCCTGACGTAACAACAGAAACTATTTATTTGAACGTTTTGCAAACCGCACAGGAGCTTCTTTATTGGAATTTTTTGCCTATCATTGCTGCTTCAAATGTTAGTTATATATTCGTATAATTATCTATTTACGCAAAATACAAAAATAGCGTGACAGACAACATATAAACGTGTGCAACATGCAGTTAGTGGCGTCGTCTTAAAGTGCATCCGCACATTTTTTTCAAAGTCTGGCTAACTTAAGCTGGAACACCTGTATGTGCAACACCATTGGCTGGTTACATTACAATAAAACCCCGCTGCGGTGGCTTAGTAACTCAGACGTTATGCAGCTGAACCGGATGACGCGGGTTCAATTCTGGGCCGCAGCGGCCGCTTATCTGATGGAGGAGAAAAGCGAAAATGCCCGTGTTTTCGACATTTTGAGGCACGTTGAACATCCCCAGGTGGTCAAAATTATTCCAGAGCCCTCCACTACGGTGCGTCTCATCACCTTGGCAGCATTGGCGTGCCAAGCTCACAATCAATCAACCAATATTAAAATACAATTTTGCTCAAGCCACTTGGTTCAACTGTTTATTGTGAAACACAGGCATCAGTAAAATGACGCATACAGGAACCCCTTTCCCATCTTAAAATATTTTACTTGCGTAAAAATGTCTCTGTAGGAACTTCTTCCTCTTTGGCGCTGTGGCAGGCGAGGCGGAATCATCATGACCTTCATCATCCCCGACCGAGCGGTGGCATGCGCCCGAGCTGCAGCCACAGACCCTTGTATATAAGCCATCATGCCAATTTGGGGTGTGCTCTCAGATTTCTAAACACGGCTTGGTAGCCGGAGGACCCGAGTTCCTTCAGATCGTTCCGAAACCAGGACCTCACGACAAGGCCTATCTCATTGACTCACGGAGCCGTGCAAGCCCTGTGACGAGAGGCGACGGTCCGACCTGGCGATGCATCTACGGCCGCCAAGTGACTGACTTGTATCGGATTCTCCGACCTCGCCGGAACTTCTGCTCGCACGTGGACGGTGCAATATCCGATGATGAAGAAGCGCTGAGAGGGGAGCCATGACTTTCGGCGTAAGATTTGTGCGTAGTGGTCGAAGGAGTCGAAGAGATCTACCAGCATATAAGGAAACTTGCGGACCTCATATCTGACGAGACGCCAAACAGCCTGCAAGAAAGTGACATATCGCCCGCAGGAAACTACGTAGACAAAGTTGTGAACATGGCAGCGGCCCTGTCCTTAAGATTTCAAGACAGGCTCTCATCCAGACATGTACAAAAAGTTAGCTGGCAGACTCCGAAGACCGGTAAGTCATAGCTCCGGCAGCTTCAGCTCATGAAGTTTGATGAAAATCGCTACGGCGGGTAATGCTTCCGGGTGCTATGTTCTCCGACTTTGTGTAACAACGACAACCTGAGCAGTGCAGACAAATTTAAGTAAATGAACCCCCTCATGACCGAAGCTTCCGAATCGACCATCTCTGGACTCCAGGCCAGCAAGGAGTGCTACAAAGACGCCGTCAACATCTTGAAGAAGCGCTTCAGTTAAGAATGGCTTTAAATTCTAAACCACCTCTATTCCAAAATCCGAAATTGAAATCCAAAAGGCTTCCCTTTGGATTTCAAACCGGTTTCGTGGTCCTCAAACACACACCAACTTCGGGGACTGTACGACCTGATAAATGTTCACATACAAAATCTGAAGGGGCTTGGCAATAGTGCTACTAACTACTGCTGGATGCTACAGAAGACTATCTACAGTGTGCTGCAACCCGAATTGGTTCGAAATTTATTTAACGCTCCAAACCACCGACACTATCGAGTAAGGCTTCTAACTCGACTCAAGCAGTAGGGGACCCCTGAACCCGAGGCCGCAACCCGAGAAAGAACTCCAGCAGCTCCTCGAGTTTTTCAATCATCAGCTACCATGCCGAGAAGCGATGAACCAACAGCGAGATATGAGAACAACGGACGTCGTTGTTACCTTATAACAGCCACCTAGACAGAAATGAGACAGTAACTCACGCACAGTTTCGTCTCTGCAAACATCGGTGAACAGCCCTCCACTATGCTTGTTCGGCCAGACCACGAAGCATCGTTAAGAGGCTTGCGACTGCGAAGAAGGAAGCTCTACACAAAGAAGCAGCTGCTCGCCAGGGAAGGCCTATGCTTTAGTTTTCTCAAGCAAGGTAACATGGCGAAGATGCCACGTTCGACTGCGGTGTAACAAGCATGCGCGCCAGCACTCAACCACCATGTGACGTAGACTTCCGTAATCGCAATACTCTGACCTCTATCCCCAACGGCGTGTTCTTAAGGAAAAAATGCATAAGGTACGGCTGAAAACATTGACATCAACAGTGGTAGGCACGGCATACTTGGGATTCCACCGAATTCTTTTCGACGGCGGAAGCCAACGTTACCCTTTTTATTGCAGAGCACTTCAGGAAGGTCTTGTCGGCATAGCTCGTTCGCCTTGTTGTCGTAGGTGGTTCGCTATTAGGAGCTGCGACGAGAAGCTACTGTTAGAGAGAGACGGCACTGCAAGATAGCAAGCCCAGGTAGAGCCGCTTACGCAGCTTCGAGAAACGAGCGGTTTAAGCAGTCGTAACCATTAAAACCTCCTCAACCGCTGGCGCTTGTCATACATTTCCCCGTTGTTTAGCGCTAAGAAAACTGCAGCTGCACCTGAAGATAAATCTGCCTATATAACCAGCATCCCACGCGTCCATGTAATAGGAATGCCTTTTGGGTTGGTTTTTCGAGACGGTAATTGAAAAAGGTGACATCATGAACGACGCGTTCCGAACGGCGCAGTAAGTCGCCGGTACGTGCGACATAAAAGCAAGCAAAAAAACAGAACTCCCGCTCGCGAATGTTCGAGGAAGGGGGCGCGTGAGCACTGGAAGGAGAAAATTTGGGTTACTTTGGACTCTTCTCCGTTTGATTTATGAAAAGAGGAGTGAGGCGAACAGCGGGATTGGTGGTAGAAGCATGACGGGTTGCGGAACACAACACTTTAATGGCGGGCGGGAACTGCGTTTGTAGAAGAATATCAAGACACAAGACCCAATTTTTTCGATGGGGCGTATAACATGTACACAAATCCTAGTAATAATGCTTAACATCAACATGACTTCTTTTGTCGCCAGCTCATGTACCACAATTACTCGTCTTTGACTGTCTATGACGTGGTATTCGAGCAAAGAAAACAAGTTCTTCACACTTAACAGACGTCTTCTTTACCGAGGGCTACCCCGGTGATGTCTGTAGGAAGCGACGTGTATAGCCTGCATCTGCGCATGCATGCGCGGCCCCACTAATACGAACACTTTGTCTCGGTTCGCATTTCTTGACCGCCGCTGCTACAGAGCTTATTTATGCCTAAAAAAGCGCTGTTCACCGTCGCTGACTGTAAAGTGAACGTACACCGGCTGTTGCTTTGCGCTTGTTGTGGGTGCTTTATCGCTTGTTCCGTGCCACTATTATCTAAACCCGCTAAGAATGCCTGGCGCTTACTGTGCCTGAGATTTCGGCGCCCGGTTGCGTACCATTTGTAGTTCAAGTTCCAGCGCATTTTTGCCAATGTACGCGCTTAACAGTAGCTGAGAGCCTGGCTAGGCGCGACTGTAGCTGGAATTGTAGAAAGCAGAATTGATCTGCTCTCGTACGTAACAAACTCAACGTTTACCGTTCTCAGATGGTGGAGGGTTTGGCACATGAGTCGGCACCCCAGGGCTACCGAACCCTGCCAACCATCATCACTCAACTACGCCACTCATGGTAAGCCCCCCCCCCCCCCCCCTCCGAAGGGGTGTATTTTTTTTTGTTCTGAGTGGCGGCCCTTACACCTGGGCATAGGGGTGTGATGGTCTGCCGCCTTTTCATTCCTGTGCGATAGGGAGAAAACCATTACTAGCGCGATACTTACGTGGTGACAATCTGCAAAAAAGGAGAAGCATTACTAAGTGACAGAAATTGTTCCTCCAGCCTGTTCGAAAATAACTGCCCGTGAACACCTGGTGGAGATGAAGCCCTGGGGCCCACGCCGTCGCTTCTCTATTTGAAGGTGGAACCAGTCCTCTTTCCGCACTTTTGCAAGTTCTCCAAGGAAGCCTGGTCGCCGCTCAGAGTGAGTGACAGCGTAGCGGGCCAGCCATACTTGATACGAACATTCCACCAGGAGCAAAACAAACTGATTTATTGCTGCGGGTGAGAGTGGGTTAAGGAACCGCACTGTCTAGTATGGGATAACAGGAAGACCGAATATTTAAGCTATTTTGCGTAAGAGCGCCTGCGGAATTGCGCACTCCAAAAAGAGGTCCGTCTTCGACTCGGCCGCCCCACAGAACAAGCACAGTGCCCTGCGGTGCGCCGGAACCAATCCCACAGGTGCAGGAGTGCGTATAGTGTAGAAAAAGAGGTTCCCGCGCTCCAAAAGCCATTGCAAGGATGCCCTGCGGGGTTTTAGAAAGTCTGCCAGAAATAATTTCCATTTCGGATTCCATTCGAGGAGCGTGTACTGCTTTAAGTGAGGCGTGAGGCTGGGGTACAGTATCTCTGCCAGATCCTTCAGCGGGGACGCGAATAAGTCGATATCGGGAACCGTTTGTTGGAGGCGAAACAGGGCATTAGCTGCTCCATTAATAAACGGCTAAAGAGTACCAGCGCGAACGACGTTATTGCGAACGGAGCTCTGCATAAACACACCGAGACGAGTGCTAAGGAAATAGGACGCGAGACAACTGATTAGCGGAATGTTGCAGCCCAGCGCAACCCGCGTCCACTTCACGTGCAGCGCTGTCGCTATAACTCCGACATCGGTGAGGCCGAGGCCTCCCTTGCTTCTGGGCAGCTGTACTATCTGCCTCTCTACCCTCTACGGCTTGCCGCCCCACAGGAAAAGGAACATTAACGCGCCATTCCAGTTGCTGGGGGGGGGGGGGGGGGACCAGAAGCGGAAAAGCGGAAACCAAGGATCTTAAGCTCCGATGCCACCGGTAGCCCTAGTTTTGGTACGGTTGTGCATCCAGAAGGTACATCACCGAACACTTGGCGGTGTTGAGCCGCGCCCCACTGGCCCCGCCGCACTCATCGAACACGTCCAGCGCGGAGTAGAGAGAGCTCTCGTCTGGAACGACGATCGTCAGGTCATCAGCGTAGGCGAAAATGGGGACGCGCGGCGCACCCGGCGGCAGCGTAAAACTATCTATGCGCGGATCGGACGCGAGTCACTGTAGGAGCGGTTCAATAGCCAAAACATACAGGACAGGGCTAAGAGGACAGCCCTGCCTTACATCGCGATTAATCGAAAAACTATCACAGACGCGGCCGTGGATCGGAAGCGCGGAAGCTGCCCCATTGTAGAAAGCGCGAACCATTTTCTGAAAGTTATCTGCTAAGCCCGCGTTGGCAAGAGTTTGAAAAATATCTGCGTGGTTAACTCTATCGAAAGCTTTCTCCTGATCAAAGCTACAAAGAAAACCAGAAAGATTTTTATTGTTGGCCCATTCTAGCAAATCTCTGAGAGCAAAGAGGTGCAGCTGCGCCGAACAAAAAGGCACGCAGCACGCCTGGTACGGACCGAATATTGTGTTGATGTCATCAGTGAGCCTTGTGGGAAGGCCCCCGGCAAGTAACTTGTAATCGCAATTGAGCAGTGTGATGGGGCGCCAGGCTCGCAGGTCGGAGCTCCTCGACTCATCCTTACACAGGAGAGTGATTAGCCCTTCCCTTTGAGACGCTGACAATACTCCACCAATCAGTAGCCTGTTCACAAGTGCTGTGAAAGGCTGCTTTAACTGCTCCCAAAACGTTAGTTAAAATTCGGGAGGTAGACCATCCGGACCTAGGCTGCGAGTGCGTTTTGATGTTCGGAGTGCTTCGAATACTTCCACCACGGTAATGGGGTTATTGCTCACGGCGGGTGGATCCCTCGGCCATTCTAAGGGAAGCAGTTCAGGTGTTACTGCCTCCGCCGTATATTGGTCAACGTAAAACCGGTGCCCTGCGTCCAAAACACCGTCCGGCGTGGTCACAACAGCTCCTGAATGCGGATCAATTACAGACGAAAGTGGCGGATTGGATCGCGTAAGCCTACGCCTCAAAATGCTTCGGAACACCACGTTTTTAATTCCCAACGTTCGGCTCGAGCGATAGCGCGCAAGCCATCCCATCGGATACGAAGGAGGCGGCGATGCTCCCTTCGAAGCTCAACAAGTGCAGCGGCTACTGCAGGGCCACAGGAAACAGGCGACGAGAGCAGGAGGGTCGCGTCTGACACGACTTGAATCGCCACACGTTCCTGCTGTGCCAGCCGCTTGCCCCAGGCCCTGAGACACTCGCGCACTTCATTTTTAAAGTCATCCCACCGCTGCGCATCGAAGGCCGACGCCCTCTGGGCCACGAGGTTTTCTACCTGTGCCATAACGCACGGGTTTTCGAGCAGTCGCGGGTTCAGACGCCAAGGCCATCGCGAGGATGGCACGAAGTCTGGATCCACGAGTAGCAAAAAAACAAACTGATGATCGGAAAGCGCCGAGGCCACCTTCCACGGAGAGACGTAGAACCTACGGAGCCTGCTCTGTACGCCCCAGCGACGGAGAGACGTAGAACCGATCGAGCCTGCTCTGTACGCCCCGGTCGGTCCAAGTCATTCCTGACTAGCCCTGCCGAAATAATGACCAGGCATCGACCAGCTCTAGCTCGTCCACCAACTCCCGAAGTGCTGTGCACCCACCTCAGGCCTCTCGGCGCCGAGGTACACCGCGGTGCGATACGCGATCGGACGCGAATAGAGTGCAGTAAAAATCTCCTACCAAAACAAGACGTGACGGGCCTACGAGATAGGAGTCGAGCGCCTTGAAAAATCCCTTTGCAGTGTTGGCGGCCTGGCGTTGGGTGCGTAAACATTTACGATGCGCGTACCACAGTCTAGGTCCATCGAGAGCAAGCGGCCGTCAGAGTCGCGGGAGTGACGAAGGATCGAGCCCCTGAATCGGGGCATCAAAACAATGCCAACGCTTCTAGAGCCCGTCCCCCCGAAACTCATGAGAGATCTGGTGCCAAAATTGCTGCCGAACTGCCTAATCTGCCCTGCTCGGTGGAGGTAGGTCTCCTGCAGAACCAAAATGTCGATATTCTTTGAGCGGGCTAACTCAATTACTTGGGCCTGCTTAGGAGGTCTTGTCAATCCGCGGCAGTTAAAGGTTGCTATTGTAAGGAAATAACCCATGCTCAATGTGTTTGGGGGAATCTGTTTACAGCCGAATAGAGCCCAAAAAACGGCGGTGAGGAAAAATGCGGCCTGACCGTTTAAACACATGGTTCAGCAGGAGATGCACGCGCACTTGTTTACTTTTTCCCCGACATTCCCATTAACCGTTTTTCAACTATTCAGGCCGAGTATGGAAAGAGTGACAGTAGTAGGGTATTAAAGTCAATATATAAAGATATAAGTTACTAAGTTTTTCAAAATGCGAAACAAATGCAAAATCTTTTTAAAAACTCTAAACAAGAATTTAAATATTTAAAAGCACAGTTACAACATTAGCTTTTTTCATTTAAATTTCCTTGTTATTGTAAATAGGCTGCTTTAATTATAGAAAAACAACTGTGTTTTTGTCTATAAACATGTGTATATATTATTTTAGGTAGTGATTGCTCTCACCTATAAAAATGGGAAATTTTCATCAGTGTTGAATCATGGCGCAACCAGCAAAGCCGCTTCGGTCCCTGATTAGTCATAGTCACTGTTAATTATTGATAGCGTCTCTGGCTAGTCAGTGAGCGGAAGCATTTGGGTCGTTTCGCTAAATCTAGAATAGGCTGCTTCCATCCAGGAGATTAGTACCCCCTGATGTTATCCCACATGCGTGAGTAACCACTATGTCTTTATTTTAACACAGGCCACCGTTCTCTAATTCGACAGAGTGTCTATCAATCATTAACAGTGACTGTGGTTAATAAGTGCGCAGAGGTGGTTGGGCGGCTTGCTTGAAATCAAATTAGAGTGTTCTCGTTATGGTCATGACAACACTAGAACGTCCCCGTGAAAGATACCGTAGAAACATTAGGCGAACGGTTGGAAAGCTCGAATTTCATTGAACTTTGGGCCAATAGAGTAGTTGTAGAGTTTGTAAAATACGTTAGCCGAATGGACAGCTCCATTTCCGTCGTCGAGCAAACTTGCTATTGATTTGATTGATTGTGGGGTTTAATGCGCCGACGCAACGCAGGCAATGAGGTGCGCCGCAGTGGAGGGCTCCGGATTAATTTTGACCACCTGGGGATCTTTAACGTGTGCCGAAATCTCGTACACACGGCCGTTTTTGCTTTTCGCCTCCATCAGAAAAGCGGCCGCCGCAGCCGGGAATCGAACCCGCGACTTCGTGCTCAGCAGCGCAACGCCGTAGCCACTGAGCCACCGCGGCGGGTTAAACTTGCTATTTTCTCGCTATCCAGAAGTGTGCGTGAAGATTGCAGTATGAAACTACGGAGCGCAGATCGCGAAGAAATCAAAGAATGTTCATCAGATACGACGAGCTCACCGCCATGTACTACCACAGTGACAAATATAAATAATAAAAGTCGCGAATATACAGAACCCTTAAACACCGCACAAATTATAGCAGTCTCGTTAGCGCCCCACCTTGCTCGAACGATCATTTTTCACAGAGGTATCGGCCTTTTGAACTCTATCTTGCATACGCCAGTACAGGACTGCACGGTTATCAAATTGGCTCACCTTACCATTTCCAACTAATGCTTTCTAGCGGAAGTCCTCAAACACACAACAACGTCGACCACTGTATCACGTGATACAAGTACACATACAAAGTATGAAGTTACTGTGCACCTGTCCCACTAATCACTGCTTGATGCTACGGGAGAATCTCTGGAGAGTGATGTCACCCGACATGGTTTTGAAGTTTAATTAACGCTCCAAACCACCGACGCTCTCGACAACGGCTTCGAACTCCACTCATGCAACATGGGACACACAGAACCAAACGACACAACGCAAACAAGAACTCCAGCATCTCCTCGTCTTTTCCGATCATCAGCTACAGTGCAGAGATGCGATCGAGCAACAGGCAACAATGAAGACACCGGATGCAACTGTTACCCTAGATGAGCCACCTAAACAGAAACGAGACCCTTAACGCACAGACAGTGTCATCTATGCAAAGCTCGGTGAGCGGCCCTACACTTGCTGGTCCGGCAAGACCACAAAGCATTAATTAAGAGGCCTGCAAAAGTGAAGGCCGAAGCCCTACACGCAAAAAGCAGCTGCTCGCCAGGGAAGGCCGATGCTTTAGGTGTCTCAAGCAAGGTCACTTTAGGAAGTATGCCGAGGTCGACTGCGAGACAACAAGCGTGGGGGATAGCACGCAACCACCATGCGACCTAGACGCCCTTTGCCGCAACACTATGATCTCTACACCCGTCAGCCTGCTTTTGCCACCACTAGACCCCAAGCCACGCCTCGATAATTTTAACGTAACAGTCGCAGGTTCGGCATCCACGGGATGCCACCTAATTCTTTTCGACGGCGGAGGCCAACGCTACACTTTTTAATTTCAGAGCAATTTAGGGGCAGACCTTGTCGTCGTAGCATGTTCGCTTTGTCGTCGTAGATCATTCGCTATCACAAGCTACGACGACTGGCGGCTGCCGGAATGAGGCGGCACAGCAAAATAGCCGACTTAAGAAGAACCCGTAACACAGTTTGGAGGAGCAAGCGATTTTTATATATGGGCATACCCGTTCAAAACTGATGAACGGCTGGCGCTTGTCATATCTCCCTGTTGTTTAGCGCTAAGAAAACTGCAGGTACATCTGAAGCAAACTCTTTGTATATCACTGGCATCCCACGCGTCCATTTAGTTTGAACGCCTGTTTTTCTGGTTTTAAGATAGTAAGCGAACAAATTCCCCGCCAAAAACGACGCGATCCCAATCGCGCAGTAAGGCACCGGCCCGTGCGACATGAAAGCAAACAAAAAAAGAAGTGAACTCCCGCTCGCGCCTTTCGAGGCAGGGGGTGCGCGAGCGCTGCAAACGGGCAAATTCAGGTTGCATTGGACAAACCTGTGTTCAATTCATCCCGAAAGGATTGACTGAGGGTAGAGAAGAGCGTGATGGGTGATAGAAGCGGGATAGGTTTCAGAACATTTGTTATCACGTAATGGCAGGCGAGAACCGTGTCCAAAGAACAATAAGACGACACAAGACACAATTTTTTCCTCCGACGTATAAAATGTAGACGTATGCCAGCAAGGATGTCTGGCGCTTCGACATGTCTACTTTCGTTATTAGCTTATGCACCGAAATTACTCGTCTTTTACTATGACGTGGTATTGGAGATGAGAATGCAATTTTTTGTAGCCTTAGCCGGCGTCGCCTAAGCCGAGGGCTGCCCAGGTGATTTCTGTAGGAATGACGTGTATGGCCTGCACCTGCACATGCATTCGCGGCAGCACTTATACGGACCCTTCGTCTGGTTTCACATTTCTTCAACGCCGCTGCTTTACAGAGGTTGTTTGTGCCTAAACAAGTGCTGTTGGCCGTAGCGGACGGTGAAGTGAACGTAGACCGGCTGTTGCTTTGCTCGTGCTGTTGGTGCTTTATCGCTCGTGCCCTGCCTTCCTTAGAGAGCTTTAGCTGACCGTTTTTGACGTTCCGCTCGGGTATCCCGCGGCATCTCAGCGAAACCGGAGCCAATGCTGTTCGCGACCAAGGGCGCCACGCGTGCGGAATGACGCTCCCGCTTGCTATAGGAGCGGAGCGCACAGCGAAAACACTCAGCTAAAGCTCGCTATTAGAGAGTTTTAGCTGACTGTTTTTGACGCTCCGCTATGCTCCCGACGGCCCGCTAAACACAATCGGAGCGTCAGCGGCAGAAAGGCTTTTAGCTTAGCGATAACCGTATGTCCCTCGACGGGGAATGATTCTCGTCACTGGTCGTGCTGTGTGCGTGGGCTAACCAAAACGTCAGCGCAAAGTAAAGATACGCATTGGCATTTGGTAACTCAAGTAATGTAAAGTACCGTGTTTAGTGCCTTATTTCACCTTTTTAAAACAATGTAGTCGCTTGCACGGTATAATTGTTTTAAATTATGTTAAAGCGGATAAACTTTGAATATGCCAAGACAAGGCTGTCTTTTTCGGCCATGCATAGACGCAGCCCCGCACTTCGTTCGACGTCTTTCGTTTCCCTATTAAAGCTTGTTGAGGAGTGTGGCACTTTTGCCTGTCGCTCGCGTTTCCACTAAAGAAACTGTGTTCGCGGGTGCGCGCTCGCATCATGGGGCAGCCATTTTGTTATTCCGCACGGTAACGTAAGCTGCTGCGACGGTCCGCTAAGAGACCCCGGTTAGCGGAGCGGGGCCCCACTCCGGTACCGTCGCTAGCGCCTTTGCGTGCCACGCATGCGCAATGGCGCTCCCGCTAGCTACCGAAGCGGAGCGGGCCGTCAGAAATAGTCAGCTAAAACTCTCTATTATCTCAAACCGGTATTGCATGTCGCATGGTGGTTTATTTGGTTTACAACCAAGAAGGCTGACAACACTTACCAATACATTCAAAAAATAAATGAAACCCACTTTGACCTACCAGAGAGCGGAAGCCATTGTGGATTTTGGCGGCCATATTGGAACGGCTGCATTACGGCGGCATGCCGAATAAAACGCACGCTGCCTTTTCCGGAGAGTAACAAGTCAAATGTGCGTCATATAGAAAAGCTCTTTTTATCGCTAGATAAAAACCACCTCAAAGAAAATATTTCAGAATATTCACAACAAAAACTCATCTTACTTATTACTTATTATTTAACCAAATGACTTCAACCGAAGTAATTCAGTCAGTTGCGCAGCTTTTTACTGAATCCGCAAATCAATCTCGTTAACATAGTTAACCCGGTAAGATATATAAGTTCGTTTCAGCTAACTACAGACAGATTTTAGAAATATGCCGACGATGCAATCATAGACAAGGCGACTGAATTCGTGTCGCTCTGGTGTGTATGTAGTGTGCTACAGTATGTTTGTATTTTTAAATGACAAAAATGTTCAAGATTTAATAGCAAAGCTGAAGGAAGGAAGCTAGGCACGAAATTCCAAATTGAAAGATTGAGATCGGATTTCAGAACATCAGGGTAAACTGTCTCTGTCTTTAAAACTTTTAAGTATTAGTGTTTTTCGGCTTCCTCATGAATACCTACGAATTACAAAAACAACACATGACATGCCGACTTGTGTGTTCTTATTGCAGTGCTCCCAAACGTTCTGCGCATGAACTGACCTAGGAGTGCGGCAGCTTGAAATGCGACATGAAGACGGTGTAGGCGTGTGAAGAGCCATTTACGCAAGCGAAGGGCTGCTCTCGCGACAATTCATTATAGCGATAAGCAGATGCGGCGATTATTGCTAGCGTCGCAGACCTGTCGCTTTTTACTGCGAAGCAAGTGTAATGTTACCCCCCCCCCCCCTACACAGTTTTCTTTTCGGTAAAGCCGCTTTACTTTGCGCCTCTCCGGGCTCTTCCTGGCCAACGCAGAGGCCTCTTTCACAAACTTTATGTCCCTCGCCAGCATCAACGCCTCTTTGAAAAGCTGCGCAGTCAGCTGACAACGGTGGCAGCGGAGGTAAGCGGATTGCAGTGTATCAACTGAAGCACGAATTGGTGTAAAAACGACTGTTCATGTAGCCCCGCCCTTGCCCCATGAAATTTCAGCTCGCCGCGTGTATATATAGCTCCGCATCGTTCCCGGTTAAAGAGCATTTTCTATGTTATAAACCCACACACAGCACATATTTCTTGTTCAAATTGAAAGGCCTTCTGAGCGAC